>NC_029791.2:86876030-86913752 GCF_000816755.2 Arachis ipaensis
GAAATTTTTTTTTTTTTTTTTTTTTTGAACTCTGTAGTAAAAAGAAAAACTAAAGAGATTAAACAAAATCCTAGAACGTGCAGATAAATAAAAATTTACCTACGACCTGTAACTGATACCAGATGAGAAGAATTATGTTGGGGTTTAATACATTAAAAGTATTAAAATCCTAATGGAAGGTGGACAAGAAAAGAATGGCACCAAGAAGAGGAATTTATTAGCATAAAGAGACACAGCAAAAACATAAAAGATAGATAAAAGTTTTTTTTCCTACTAAACCTCTAAAATACCTGTTCTTAGCAACCTAGGTCACCGGAAGGGATTCCCTACTAGACCTTCAAAGAACTTATCCTTGACAACCTAGTTCAAAGGGATGAAAGCTGAAAGAACCACCACACATATCACCTTAGTGTTAGATCCTTCAATCTTCCTCATGCAACAAGTAAAGCAAATCACTCACCTCACTTCTCACACAATAAAACGTGCTTAAAAGCAACAGAAATTTATTCATCAAAGTTGTGTAAATTGTCTCACCAGAAGGTGTTTAAATAGACCCCAAACAAACTAGCTAAAAGATAAGATAAGATAACTAATTTAAATCAGATTTGATCTTATTGGATTAGATCAGATTTGATTTAAATTTTAAAATCCTAAAGATATGATAACTAATTTAAATCAGATTTGATCTTATTAGATTAGATCAGATTTGATTTAAAATTAAAATCCCTAAAATTACTACTAAGCAAATCAAAAGTAGATCAAATCTTCCAATAAACTCTAACAACAAAACAAACCAAAATAAATGCCTAAAAATTCGAAAATTAATAATAAATTATGCCTCCCATTGAATTTGAAAAGCATTATTGGGCTTCTTGCTATCCTGACATAGCCCAATGGGCCTTGCCCATTCTTCCTTGGTTAGAACTTGATGTAACTCCATATGCATAAGCGCGGCCAAGTTTCCAAAGCTCTCCTTGAGCTTCTTTGTACGCGCTCTAGTGATGGGGCCCTCTGGAAGTGTGAAATTTTCATTCTGCCCTTTTGTCTTAGAATGCCCCAGTTGTCTTTCCGAGCATGTATCAATTTTGAACCACCTTACTCACAAGCCCCATACCACCAAACACTTTCTTATGACCTTAATCCTTACCCACCATACCAACCACCTTGTGAACCATATGAACCTTATGTAGAACCACCCCAATTCCGTCACCAATACCCTCAAGAACCACCACCTCACTATTCTTACCAAGATGAATCACCCCCCATGTATGATAACTTTCAACCACAAAATAAATTTCCCTTTCCACCACAACCCTCCATGGAAGAATACCCACATCCATTGGGCCAAGAGCAATATGATCCTACTTATGTTAGTCAAGTGGAACAAGAGCCAATGGATCACTTTAAGGAAGCAATGGACCGGCCTCAAGCAATCGTCTATCAAAAAGAGCAAGAGGAAGCCCAAAAGACGTATGAAGATATCATGGCTAACCTTGCCAAAATTAAAGACACCTTGAAATCATGGGACTCATGCAATAAGCAAAGCACCTCCACGGATGAATGTGAGAAATCAACCGAAGAGTGGAGTAGGAAAGAGATTTTAGAATCCCAACATGCGGACAAGGATAGGGGGAACGTCTCGCAACAAGTGGAGGAGGAAGAGGTTGTTGATGAAGAAGAAGTGGTTGAAAGCCTAGCCAAAGTTGAACAAGAGGTGGATTTCAAGCTTGAGAACACTTTCACACCAAGTGATGTTGTTGATGATCTTGTGGAAGTTGTTGAACCTTCTTCCAATGAGCTTGAGAATGATGTTAAGGAGGATAATGCGTAACCTCCAAAACATAATATGAATGATGAATGATTGGAAGAAGTTAATCAAGAGATGGATTCAATCATTGATGAATTCCTATCTACAATTGAATCCTCTCCTATTGGACTTGACGTAGAGATCAAGGAAGAAGATACACAACCTCCCATACCCTTGGTAAGCAATGAAGAAGAGATTGAATTGGAAGGAAGCTACCAAGAGGAAGAGGTTGAAATTGAAGAAACTTGCAAAGAGGTGGAGATAGTCGAGGAAGAGCATAAAGGAATGACACTTGCAAAACCATTGGAGATATCCCTTCCTAAGTCACCATCCTACACAACATTCAAGCGGGTAAAATTCTTATCCCTAAGCTTTAATTTCTCACTTGAATATGGTTTGATTGAAAATGATGGTCAACTTAGAGCTCTTTGTGGAGTTAAGAATAAGAGAGAGTTGTGTAGTGGTTAAAAACATCACTCTAAGTTCATGATGGTTGCATGCTCAAAGTTGAATAGCAATGGTTGGTGTAGAACCAAGTTGTATGGGTCTTGGAAGTTGTTTGGAGGCTTCATTGAGAATTCGGCTTATCTACCACCCAAGTGGAACCATGATGATCAATTAGAAGATGGGTGTGAAAATAAGGTATAGGATCCCGGATCACAACATGAAGACCAATTTTGGGAGCTCATATCTTGGGAAAAACTTCCCCAAAGCTTGGTGAAGATGGTTGGAAATTCTGACAACCAATTGAGGAGCAAGCATTCTTGGAAGTTCAAGGATGAACACAAGCATAAGCCACCATGACAAGGAGCTTCCCAAATGTCCAACTTAAGGACTTAAACTAAAAGTGCTAGGTGGGAGACACCCTATCATGGTAACCTCTTTCCATTCCCTTGTAGATATAATCAATGAATGATTTGGGTTGTTGTTGTAAGTAGTTTTTCTTCTTTGAATATTTTGTTTTAATGCTTTGGTTGTTAGTTTGTTTGAATTTCACCTGTAGCTTCGATTGTATTTTGCTTGGAGTGCAAGTTTTGTTAGTGTGGTATTTAAAAATTTTTCGAAAACTAAAAGGTTTGTTGTTAATTTGCATCTTGGTTGGTTTTGGGTTGTAGATAGTGTTAGGAGAATTTTAAGCTCTATTTTAGTGTTTTCTGAAAAAAAAAAAAAGGGAGGCACGTGTACGCGTCAACGCGCCAACATAGCCCCCATACATTTTCCAGGGACTTGTGCCAAAGTTGTGTTGGAACTGTGCCTTTAGCACAACTCCATCCCACACGTACGCGTATCTCACGCGTACGCGTCTACTTGCACTCTCTCTCTTCGCACGAAAGCGTGCATGACGCATACGCGTCGACTCTCTTTTCTGTCCACCCACGCGCACACGTCAGGAACGCATACGCATGGATGCAAAAAATCGTTAACACCCTTGACGCGCAAGCCCTAGCCAGACACGTCCATTTCCCTTCTCAACGTTCCATCTCTTCTTCTCCCTCCAAACCCAGAACCACCATAACCACTCCCAAGTCTCTTCAACCGCCACTATCAGCCACCACTCCGGCGACCAACCCACCGCCGATCATTCTCTTTTCCCCTTCTCTTCTCGTTTTTCCTCTTCTCCCTTCTCTTACCCTTCTCAACCGTTCACCTTCTCTGCCACCACCAGCACCACCGCGGTCCCTCATTGCCGCCAGTAAACTCCCTTCCATCACCACCACAACTGCCTTTCTTCTGTCCTTTCCCCTTTTTCCTTCTTTCTCAAATGTCTCCACACCCAGGGCAGAATCTGGTGCCCTCTTCTACGCTGCTCCTCTGTTCTCTGCTCTGTGCCCCTTCTTGACGCCTCATTCTCACCGTTTCGGCGCTGTTTCTGCATCAGTAGCCACTATCTCTAGTCAGCACTGTCCTCAATTTTCTTCCCTCTTCTATTCTCTACTTCTACCCTTTCAGGTTTTCCCCATGTTCTTCCCCTGTTAATTACTCTATTTTCATTTTCGTTTAATTAATTTTTCATGTTAATTTTAGTTGATAAATTTCTATTTGATTAGGTTAGTTAGAATTGCATGTGGTTAGGTAGTTTAGGATGTGGTTAGAGGATTTAGGTCTGATAATTACACCGTTCATGCTGTCTGAATAATTAACATCCATATGTTTTATTGAGTGCTTGATGATGTGGTATTGTATGATTTTCCATATTGCTGCATTGTTAATTTTGGGTGCTGCCATGTTGATTTAAGCTGTTTTGTTTTGCTTAATGCTGCCCGGAACATATGGAATCACTCTTTGTTATACATGTTTGAATTATTTTAGAATTCATATGAGTGTTTTACTGCTAATTGCCATCCGGGAACGTCCAATTTACTGCTGGAATGCTGGCAAAAATTTTTGGGAGTTTTCCTATTGTTAACTTACAACTTAGGAATTGAACTTAGCACTCTTTGAATTAAGACTCATTTGGCTTATACCAAGTTCAATTCATAAGTTACTTTGGTCAGCATTTCCATTTTTTGTATCTTGGTTCCCTTTTCATGTGCATTAACGGAATCAAGGGACTACTAGTTGGAATTCTGTGGCAATTAGGACCTTAGTTAACCAAATCACTTTGAACCTCTTAAATGTTTTAACTCATACAAGTTAGGTCCAATTTCTGTCCTTCATGATCGTTTTCAATTGTACTTTTCTAATTGACCATTGAAGTGTTTTCTAAACCTCCAAGTGGTCTAGTCTTGTTCCTTTTGAGTGAGGTTCTTCTAAGTCATAATTATTGGTGTAATTTCACTTATGTAACCATTTTTCATTGTCCAATTCACTTTAGGTTACATGAGTACACCCTAAATCTTTCAACACCAATTTTTACAAACTTAGTGACCAAAAATATTGATGATGATTAGCATCCCTTTTTTATGCTTTTATGCATTCCATATTTCATCATCAGTGTCTTGCATCATCCTCATGAATGTGAGTATGCTTGTTTTCTGTACTTTTTGAGCTTCCATTGGTTAAGTTCCATAATTGTCAAGCCATTGATTTCTAACCTAGTTTTGTAACTTTGACTTAGTTGACTCCCTAACTCTTCTTTTTAGTTTTCACATTAACTCTTTTATATTCTTTGAGGCATGATGATTATTTTTACTTAACAAACAAGCATGTTCCTATTATTACGTGATTTCTTGGATTGTGTTTTGATCAATGTCTAATTCTGTTTTGCTTGCATTCCAAGAATTCATTCCTGTGACTCACTTTATGAGAGTATCTCAATTTCTTTCTGTTGTCTGTTTTCTGTCTGCTGCCTATATCTTTGTTTTTCCACTCCTCTGCTGTGCTTAATTTTCTATATCCTGTTATTTCTATTTTTCAGGATGTCTGACAGAGGCAAGGGAAAAGCAAAGGTTACCTCCAGGAAGAGGAAGAAGTCTCAGTCTTCCATTGATTCTGCAACCTCTAGTTATTCTAAGATATACCTCTCTGACAATGATAAGGAGGATCAACTCCTGCCTTCTACCAACGCAGAGAAGTTTTCCAATCTGTACTGTGAGCTCCGCTTTTCGACTTTTTAGAAGCGAAAGCTCAACCTGGAGAAGAAGCTGGCTATCCCTTCAGATGTGAGGCAGTCTATTGAGCTTCAGATTGAGAGGTTGTGCCTGTCCTTCGTGGATAGGGAGCTGGCTAGGGTGAACGAGTCATGGGTGCGTGAGTTTTATTGTAATTTCTTTAGCCCGACCCTTGACTCGATTCACCTGAGAGGCAGACGGATTCTGATTACAGAAGCTGACATTGAGGATGCTCTCCACTGTCAGCCCAAGGCCAGTGATACAGATGCTTTTATACAGGCTAAGGTGGAGATGCACTGTCTGACCTATGACTATGAAGCCTTGAGGAGTATAGTTGCCCACCCGGATGCCCCTTGGGAGATGGATGCCAATAAAACGAATCCCAAAAGGATGCTGTTCGATTATCTGACTAGGGAGGCGAGGGTATGGCAGCAGATTCTCGCTCATTATGTTATGCCTACCACGTACTTCCGGAGACCCCGGTTGACATGCTCGTTCTGATCAGGTGCATTATGGAGGGGAAGGAGCTGTACTTCCCCGCCTGATCAGAAAGTTTATGTGGCGAGCACATGTCAGAGGCACACTCCCATTTTCCAGGTTGGTTACCGAGATGGCTCAGCGGGCCAGAGTGCCATAGCATCAGGATGATGAATCGCCACCCCCGATCCATGGAAAGGAGAGATTTATTCCGTGGGGGACCTGGGTGAACGACAAACCAGCCCCACATAGAGCCAGAGGCCGCTCAGCAGCAGCAGCAGCATCTGGGCCTTCATCTTCTTTGGCTGCAGCCGGACCTACTACACCCTTCACAGCTGTTAATCAGCCACCACAATCATCAGCACCCCAGCCGACCTACAGACTAGTTCAGCATCTTATAGAGTGCATGGATCAGAGTGAACGACACAACGAGCGACACTTTGCGTGCCTAACTCAGATGCTAGCATCACTGGTATCCATCATACCCCCTAATTCCGACACTTCCGACCATTCTGAGGAGGAGGCTAGGCTGGCAGAGGCACCTCCAGAGATTCTGGATTCTACATAGCCAGATGCAGATGTCGATCCTTCCATCTAGTCTCACTAGTAGCATCAGGGACGATGCTTCATTCTAAGTGTGGGGTGGTCGACGTCATCGGCGGAATTTATACTTTGGGTGATCATTTAAGACTCCAGCTTAGTTTACCCCCTTTTTGCATGTGAATTTGGTTTGATTGAAACTAAGGAATTTTTATCTTTCTCAATCACAACATTGCATTTAGGTAATAAACTTTGTCAAAATAATGAAATTTTCAAAGAAATTACTTAGAGAGCAACCCCCAATTGATTTGAAAAGTTTTTTGTAAAACTTGCCTGAACTACACATTATGGATCATGTTTTTGAGCTAAGAACATAAGCTTGTGAGTTTTGAGCCTTAATTGTGTGGTTACATCATATAACCACTTATTTTTCCTTTTTGTGTGCATTATTCTCTTCCTATGATTGTGATCTTTGATTTGTTTGATTCTTTATGTCCATTATTCTGTGTACACATGCATTTATATGATTGAGGCCATCATTTCATTTAGCTCACTTACCCAAAAAGCCTACCTTTTATCTTCCATTGTTAGCCAACTTTGAGCCTATGATAAATCCACTTATTCTTAATTTTAGCACACTACAAGCTTTAAAGTGAAAAACAATAAATGTCCTTTATTTGGATCTTTGATTAGCTTAGGCTAGTGTGTGTGTGTATAAGTATGGGGAAACTTGGGACATTGGTTGAGAGAAAAGGGTAGTTTTGTATTTCTATTGAAAATATTGGGAATTTGGTACATACTCATGTGTTAATTAAATGTAAAATCATATGCATTGATACTTTTGTATATACTTTATTGTAAAAAGAAAAAAATATAGAAAAAGAAAAAGAAAGGCAATAAAAAGGGGACAAAATGCCCCAAAGTGAAGTTCAATAATAATCAATGCATATGAGTTGTGATCAAAAAGAGAATGCATGAGTATGTGAATAAGTGAAGAGTGGGTGGTTAGGTTAGCTTTTAAATTGTATAGGTTGCTATGTAGGTTAGGTGGGAAGTTTAAGCTGAATCAAAGATTCAAATTTCAAGTCCACTTGACCATATGCATCCTTACCTTGACCCTAGCCCCATTACAACCTATGAATAAGACCTCATGATAATTTTATGCATGCATGAAATAATTATTGATTGTTAGATGAAAAACAAATCTTGGAAAGCATGATTAGGAAAGAATTGAGTGAATCAACCCTAGACACTTGAGTGATTAGAGCGGATACACATCTGGTGAGGGTTCGATTGCTCAATTACATGTTTTCACCCATGATCATTCCTTTTCTTGAAAGTTGTTAAAGTTCTTTTCAATGATTCAATTCATTGTGGGTTGGTTTGATTGATATTGTTTTAGCCCTTATGCTTATATTGGTTTTCTTGGGAATTGATTTATTTTGACCAAGTAATTGCATCCATTTAGGTAGTTGCATGTAGGAAGATTGCATATAGTTTATTTGCATTGAATAAATGATGATACCTTTGTTTCTTTCTTGAGTTTAGCATGAGGACATTCTTGGTTTAAGTGTGGGGAGGTTAAACCCCAATTTTGTGGTTTATCTTGTGCTTAATTTGGAGGATTTTATTACCTTTTCCCACATTTATTCAATGAAATAGCATGGTTTTGTAATTCTCCCTTAATTTGTGCTTAAGTGTAAAAACATGCTTTTTAGGCCCTTAAATTGGTGATTTTAATTCACCTTAATTCCATTCGATGCCTTGATGTGTTTGTTGAGTGATTTCAGGTTCATAAGGCAAGTATTTGATGGAAGAAGTGAAGAGAAAAGCATGCAAAGTGGAGAATTCAAAAAGAAATGAGCATTTGGAGAAGTGAGAGCCACGCGCACGCGTTGCCCACGCGTACGCGTGAGTAGAGGTTTTGGCCAGCAACACGCACGCATCGTTCACGCGCATGTGTGACACTCGGCACGTGACCTACTTAAAGTGAAATCGCTGGGGGCAATTTCCGAGCTGCCCAGGCCCAAATCCAACTCATTTCTGAGGGTATTTCATGCAGAATTCAAGCTTGAGCAAAGGGGTGAGCAATTAATTGTAGTATTGGCATCATGTAGTTTAGTTTCTAGAGAGAGAAGCTCCCTCTTCTCTCTAGAATTAGGGTTCTTAGGCTTATCTCCATCTTAGATCTAGGGTTTAATTCTTGTTTTCATCTTGTTCTACCTTCAATTTCTTGTTCCTACATCTTAATTCTCTTAGTTGTAGTATTAATTCTCCTTTTATGCCCCTTTCATGTTTATGAATGCTCATGTGGATTTGGATCTCCTTTAATGCAAATTGATTTTTGATGTTCTTTCATTGTTGATTGGAGTTGTTATGATTATTTCCTTGCAATAGGTAGTTGGTAGATTTTATTCTTCCTTGCAATTTATTATGCTTTCCTTTTATGCCTTCCAAGTGTTTGACAAAATGTTTAGAAGGATGTTAGAGTAGACTTTTGAGTATTCTTGGCTTGGAAAAAGGAATTAGGCAATCTTGAGTCATGAATACCCAACTCATGTTAATGATCTAGAGTTGTTAGTTAGTATTGTTTCCATTGACTCTAATGTCTTGCTAATTCCATTAGTGAGTTGATTAGGACTTTTGGATTGAGATTAGCTAGTCTTGTTTGACGTTCTCTCAATGTGAAGATAATATTGTACCTTCTTCTATTGCTAGAGATAACGAAATGAGATAAATTCTTGTTAATTATTGTCATTAGTGACTAGGATAGAAAGCCTATATTCTCAATCTTTGCCATGAATGTCTCTCTTTATTACTTGCTTTCTTTAATTATTGTCTTTACTTTTCTTGCCATTTATTTTCTTGTCCTCTTATCAAATCAAACCCCCCCTTTGCATTTTCATAGCCAATAATAATTGACCACTTCATTACAATTCCTTGTGAGACGACCCGAGGTTTCAATACTTCGGTTAGCTTTTCATTGGGGTTTGTACTTGTGACAACTCAAATTTTTTATGTGAGAATTGTTTGTTGGTTTGGAGCTATGCTTACAACGAAGTTCTTATTTCTATACGAGAAATTCTAGACCGACACGACAAAACTCTTCACTATCAAGCCTCAAGGAATTGATCAACCTTCTTGGCAACAACCTTCCCAAATGTGCTATGAGCAAGAGCCATTCCATGATGCATACCAATCCAATGGCTATGGTGGACCTCCTTGTGATTATCAACAACCACCACCATATGCCTATGGACCCCCTCCTCAATATAGCCCTCAACCACCAAACTCACAAGCCTTATACCACCATTCACCTCCATATAACCCTAACCCATATCCACCATTCCAACCACCATATGAACCACACTTAGAGGCACTACATTTCAAACACCAATACTCCCAAGAACCACCATTTTTTCATACACCACCTCAAGACTTTTTCACCAATGCGAACCACCTTTCAACTATGACACTCTTCCTCCAAACAACGAATCCTCTCCTCCACTACCTCCTTCAATGGATGAAGCTCTCAATGCCTTTATGCTAGAACAACAAAGACATATTAGTTCTTATATCCAAAAGCAAGAGCAGAGGCAAAAGGAACAAAAGAAGCCGGAAGTCATGGTTGCCACCATGGCGAAAGCCATTGACAACATGGCCTCCCACATTACTTATACGATCAAGGCACTCCCATTGTTGAATGTGGAGAAGCAACTAAAGAGCATAGTGAGGGAGCGAACTTGAAGCTTCAAGGTGGAGAAGAGGAGTTAAAGCAAGAAGTGCAATAAGAGGATGAGGTAGAGATAATTGAACCAAGGGAAGTGGTTGAAGATTTAGGAGATTACGAGTGCAAAGAGGAATCTCAAGTTGAAGATCCTTCTTCCATGGAGTTTGAAAATGATGTTAAGGAGGATAGTGCACAACCTCCAAGGCATATTGAGAGTGAATAATTGGAAGAAATGGCACAAGCACCAAGTTCCCCTATCTATGATGATCCTGCATCAACATATGATCCTTTTGAGCTTGATGGATCTGTCCCCATTGAACTTGAAATTGATGTTGAGGTAGATTTCACTCAACCTCCTATTTATGACTTGAGTGATGGGGAAGAGCTTGAAGAGATTGGTGAAGAAGAATGTAAACTTGAGGAAGCTTGGCAAGAGGTAGAGATTGAAGAACCTTGTCAAGTGGTGGAAGCCCCTAGAAGAGGATGGACGGGAGTGGAACATGCTTTATCAAGATCATTGGAAACTCCCCCACCAAAGTTACCATCTAATCCTTCATTTGAGTGGGTAAAACGCATAACTCTTAGCTTTATTATCCCACTCGAATTTGGCTTGCTTGAAATGGATGGCCAACTTAGGGCGCTTTGTGGAATGAAGCGTAAGAGGAGGATGTTTAGTAGTTGTCGATGTAAATCTAGGCTCATTATGGTTGAAGCTTCAAGGAGTAGATGCAAAGGTTAGACTAGCGCTCAATTGAAGGGGTCTAGGAGGAGAATTTGGTGCTCCAATTAGAATTCTATGTACCCACCACCCGAATGGAACAATGATGATCAATTACAAGACGGGTATGAAAATAAGATATGGGATCCCAGATCACAACATGGATGCAAATTTTGGGAGCTCATATCTTGTGAAGAACTTCACCCAAACTTGGTGAAGTCGGTTGGAAATTCTGACAACCGTTTGAGGAGCAAGCATCCTTGGGAGTTCAAGGATGAGTACAAGCATAAACCACCTTGACAAGGAGCCTCCCAATTGTCCAACTTAAGGACTTAAACTAAAAGTGCTAGGTGGGAGACATCTTATCATGGTAAACTCTTTCCATTCTCTTGTAGATATAATCAATGGATGAATTGAGTTGCTATTTTAGGTAGTTTTTTTATTTTCTATACTCTTGTACATATTGCTTTGATTTCTAGGTTTCTTATTAGATTCATATTTTGATTAGAATAGTTGTTTTGAATTGCATTTTGCTTAAAGTGCAAGTTTTGTTTGTTTTGTCTTTGAAAATTTTTCAAAAATTAAAAGATTTTTTTTGAATTTGAATTTTGGTTGCTTTAGAATGCATATAGGTTAGAAGAGTGCGCTGTTTCTGTTTTATGTTTCAAAAAAAAAGGGGGCGCCACGCATGAGCGTGGCCGACGCACATGCGTTGTATGCGAATGTTGGAACCGTGAGCGCCATGCGTTGTACGCACATTCTTTGCATTTTAATTTTGTTTTTATAGCTTGTTCTTATTTTCTTTTCTAAGTTTCTTATTTTAATATTGGTGTTGAATTCCCCTACTCAATTGTTGAGACTTTCTTGGTTAATTTTGGTGCTTCTTGACTTGTTTGATATTGATGGGTGATAAAATTTCTAAGTCAATGCTTAACCTTTGATGATTCTTGCATCCTGTGTGTATTGATATGAACTTGCATGTCTTTCATGACCCACTCTTTCTTGTTTGAACTTGATGCTCAACATGCTCTTTATGGCATTTACTTATGCTTTGATTTTACTCTTGCATCAAGTGTTAGTTGATAAGCCATTTGCTTATATTGCTCTCTCACTTACATGTTGTAGCTACCATGTAGTTGAGAACCCTACTCTTATTTGGCATTAGCCCCCGCATATATTCAATTTGTTTTGATATCTTTGCTCGTAGGCTTATTCTTCTTCCTTTTTCTCTCCTGTTAGGCTGGCCATTGAGAGGAAAAGGAAAAGCTTCTAAATGGGGAAATAAGCAAGTCCCTCTACACAATCCTTTGAAGGAGCTCATCAATTGTAGCAACCCGTCCACCTTGCTCTTTGATGAGCGGATAATTTATACGCTTTTTGGCATTGTTTTTAGTATGTTTTTAGTATATTTTAGTTGGTTTTTATTATGTTTTTATTAGTTTTTAAATAAAAATCATATTTCTGGACTTTACTATGAGTTTGTGTGTTTTACTATGATTTCAGGTATTTTCTGGCTGAAATTGACGGAGCTGAGCAAAAATCTTATTCAGAGGCTGAAAAAGGACTGCAGATGCTGTTGGATTCTGACCTTCCTGCACTCGAAGTGGATTTTCTGGAGCTACAGAAACCCAATTGGCGCGCTCTTAATTGCGTTGGAAAGTAGACATCCTGGGCTATTCCGAAATATATAATAGTCCATACTTTGCTCGAGATTTGTTGGCCCAAACCGGCGTTCCAAGTCAGCATAGAAATTCTGGCGTCAAAACGCCAGAACTGGCATAAAAGCTGGAGTTAAACGCCCAAACTGGCACAAAAGCTGGCGTTTAACTCCAAGAAAAGCCTCTACACGTGAAAGCTTCAACGCTCAGCCCAAGCACACACCAAGTGGGCCCTGAAGTGGATTCTGCATCATTTACTCATTTCTGTAAACCCTAGGTTACTAGTTTTCTACAAATAGGACCTTTTGCTATTGTATTTGACACACTTGATCATACTTTTGATCTTGGTTCTTCTGGTTCCCTCTCTGGGGCCGAAGCCAATGATCACCATTATCACTTTTGTATTTCCAACGGTGGAGTTTCTACACACCATAGATTAAGGTGTGGAGCTATGCTGTTCCTCATGAATTAATGCAAAGTACTATTATTTTTCTATTCAACTCAAGCCTATTTCTGTTCTAAGATATCCATTCATTCTTCAACTTGATGAATGTGATGATCCGTGACACTCATCACCATTCTCACCTATGAACGCGTGCCTGACAACCACTTCCGTTCTACATGCAAACAAGCTTGAATGTGTATCTCTTGGGTTTCTAATCTAAGATTAGAACCTTCGTGGTATAGGCTAGAATCAATTGGCAGCCATTCCTGAGATCCGAAAAGTCTAAACCTTGTCTGTGGTATTCCGAGTGGGATCAGGGAAGGGATGACTGTGACGAGCTTCAAACTCGCGAGTGTTGGGCGTAGTGACAGACGTAAAAGGATCAATGGATCCTATTCCAACATGATTGAGAACCAACAGCTGATTAGCCGTGCGGTGACAGCGCATTTGGAACATTTTCACTGAGAGGACGGGAGGTAGCCATTGACAACAGTGAAACCCAACATACAGCTTGCCATGGAAAGGAGTATGAATGATTGGAAGAAGGTAATAGGAAAGCAGAGGTTCAGAAGGAACAAAGCATCTTCATACGCTTATCTGAAATTCTCACCAATGAATTACATAAGTATCTCTATCTTTATTTTATGTTTTATTCATATTTTAATTATCAATTCTCCATAACCATTTGAATCTGCCTGACTGAGATTTACAAGATGACCATAGCTTGCCTCAAACCGACAATCTCTGTGGGATCGACCCTTACTCACGTAAGGTTTTTTACTTGGACGACCCAGTGCACTTGCTGGTTAGTTGTGCGGAGTTGTGACAAAGAGTTGAGATTACAATTGCGCGTACCATGATGTTGGCGCCATTGATGATCACAATTTCGTGCACCAAGTTTTTTGCGCCATTGCCGGGGATTGTTCGAGTTTGGACAACTGACGGTTCATCTTGTTGCTCAGATTAGGTAATTTTATTTTATGTTTAAGCTTTTTACCTTTTAATTTTCGAAAAATTTCAAAAAAAAAACTTTCATTTCTATTTTGTTCTTCAGAACTTTTAAGAATGAATTCTAGAGTTTCATGATGATTTGTTGAAGTCTGGCTAGCTGAGAAGCCATGTCTAATCTTTTGGACCGAGGTTTCAACTTATCATCACAAGGGCTTTGTTGATTTCTATCAATCTTGCTATTGAACGTAATGATTTGCTAAAGCTTGGCTGGCCATTGGCCATGTCTAGTGTTTTGGACCGAAATTTTCACTGAAAGCTTGGCTGGCTAGTAAGCCATGTCTAATTCCTGGACCGGAGTTTTAGACTAACATTGCATGATTCCTGGAATTCTCATTAAGAATTTTGAAGTCCTTTTTTCTCTTTTTTTCACTTAATTTTTGAAAAAATTACAAAAAAAATTTATAAAATCTTAAAATAAAAAATATTTTATGTTTCTTGTTTGAGTCTAGTATCTAATCTTAAGTTTGGTGTCAATTGCATTCTTCTAATTTTCGAAAATTACATGCATTATGTTCTTCATTGATCGTCAAGTTGTTCTTGATGATTTCCTTACTCTGATCTTTAAATTCTCTTGTTTTGTGTCTTTTGTTGTTTCTCATATGCATTTTCAAATTGTTATAGTCCTTAGTATACAAACTTCTAAGTTTGGTGTCCTGCATGCATTATTTGTTTAATCTTAGTTTTTCAACCATGTCTTTTCAAGTCAATAATACAGAGAATTGAAGATTCAGAACATGCAGCAGAGGAATTACAGAGAAAAAGCTGGGTGTTCAAAATGCCCAGTGAGAAAGGAAAACTGGCGTTTAAACGTCAGCCAGGGTACCTGGCTGGGCGTTAAACGCCCAAAAAGGTAGCATTTTGGGCGTTAAACGCCATAATGGATGCCATTCTGGGCGTTTAACGCCAGGAGGACACTAGAAGGAAGATTTTGTTTTTAATTCAAATCTTTTTCAAATATTCATAATTTTTCAAAATCAAATCTTTTTCAAATATTCATAATTTTTCAAAATCAAATCTTTTTCAAATCATATCTCTTCAATCATATCTTTTTAAAAACAATTTCTTTGAAAGCAGAGATTCAGAAGACAAAGCATCTCCAAAACTCCAACATATTCTCCATTACTGCACAACAAGTAACCTTTAATTTATGCTTTCTTGGTTATTCGCAATTCAACTGATAAACATAATTGACTTCCTAACTAAGATTTACAAGATAACCATAGATTGCTTCAAACCAACAATCTCCGTGGGATTCGACCCTTACTCACGTGAGGTATTACTTGGACGACCCAGTGCACTTGCTGGTTAGTGGTACGCGTTGTGAAAAGTGTGATTCACAATTCGTGCACCAAAGAGAAAGCTAAAAGAAGCTAAAGTACAACTCTCTATAGAGGACCTAACAGAAACTTTCAAACAAGAAGAAGCCATGGCAGCCGAAAACAACAACAATTGCAAGTTTCATGGACTTCCATTGGAAGATCCTCATCAGTTCGTAGCTGAAAGTGGAATTAAGATTCAATCTTCATCATCATTGATAAGGATAACTAGGATAGGACTTCTAATTTCTCATACCTTGCCAAAAGTTTGTTTTACAGTTATTTATTTACTTTACAGTCTTTCACTTATTTCAATTGCAATTTAAATTACTTGTCCCTCATCTTAAAAACCCCAATTTACAATCTTCATAACCAATAATAAGAACATACTTCCCTGCAGTTCCTTGAGAAGACGACCGAGGTTTAAATACTTCGGTTATTAATTTATTTAGGGTTTTGTTACTTGTGACAACCAAAACATTTGTAAGAAAGGTTGATTGTTTGGTTTAGTAACTATACTTGCAATGAGAGTTTACTATAACTTCTAAACCATCAATCTTCAGTTCTTTCAATCCCTGAGGTCCCTTTCAAGCTCAAAAAGGGTGAATACCCGGAGATCCGACATGAGATTCGAAGAAGAGGTTGGGAAGTTTTCACCAACCCCATTCAACAAGTCAGAATCTTAATGGTTCAAGAGTTCTATGCCAATGCATGGATCACCAAGAACCATGATCAAAGTGTGAACCCAGACCCAAAGAATTGGCTTACAATGGTTCGGGAGAAATACTTAGATTTCAGTCTGGAAAATGTAAGGTTGACATTCAACTTGCCCATGATGCAAGGAGATGCACGCCCCTACACTAGAAGGGTCAACTTTGATCAAAGGTTGGACCAAGTCCTCATAGACATTTGTGAAGAAGGCGCTCAATGGAAGAAAGATTCAAGAGGGAAGCCGGTTCAACTAAGAAGGCATGACCTCAAGCCCGTGGCTAGGGGATGGTTGGAGTTCATCCAACGCACAATTATTCCCACTAGCAACCGGTCTGAAGTTACTATAGACCGGGCTATCATGATCCATAGCATCATGATTGGAGAGGAAGTAGAAGTTCATGAGGTTATATCCCTAGAACTCTACAAGGTGGCGGACAAGTCCTCTACTTTGTCAAGGTTAGCCTTCCCTCATCTCATTTGTCACCTTTTCAATTCAGCTGGAATTGACATAGAGGAAGACATCCTCATTGATGAGGACAAGCCCATCACTAAGAAAAGGATGGAGCAAACAAGAGATCCCACTCATGGACAAGAGCATGAGGAAATTCCTCATCAGGAAATCCCTGAGATGTCTCAAGGGATACATTTTCCTCCATAAAATTATTGGGAGCAAATTAACACCTCCCTAGGAGAATTAAGTTCCAATATGGGACAACTAAGGGTAGAGCACCAAGAGCATTCTATCCTCCGCCATGAAATTAGAGAGTATGTTTTTAGTATATTTTAGTTAGTTTTTATTATGTTTTTATTAGTTTTTAAATAAAAATCACATTTCTGGACTTTACTATGATTTTTTGTGTTTTTCTGTGATTTCAGGTATTTTCTGGCTGAAATTGAGGGACCTGAGCAAAAATCTGATTCAGAGGCTGAAAAAAGACTGCAGATGCTGTTGGATTCTGACCTCCCTGCACTCTAAGTGGATTTTCTAGAGATACAGAAGCCCAATTGGCACGCTCTCAATTGTGTTGAAAAGTAGATATCTTGGGCTTTCCAGAAATATATAATAGTCCATACTTTGCCCGAGATTTGATGGCCCAAACCGGCGTTCCAAGTCAGCATAGAAATTCTGGCGTCAAAACGCTAGAACTGGCATAAAAGCTGGAGTTAAACGCCCAAACTGGCACAAAAATTGGAGTTTAACTCCAAGAAAAGCCTCTACACGTGAAAGCTTCAACGCTCAGCCCAAGCACACACCAAGTGGGCCCTGAAGTGGATTCTGCATCATTTACTCATTTCTGTAAACCCTAGGTTACTAGTTTTCTACAAATAGGACCTTTTGCTATTGTATTTGACACACTTGATCATACTTTTGATCTTGGTTCTTTTGGTTCCCTCTCTGGAGCCGAAGCCAATGATCACCATTATCACTTTTGTATTTTCATCGGTGGAGTTTCTACACACCATAGATTAAGGTGTGGAGCTCTGCTATTCCTCATGAATTAATGCAAAGTACTATTGTTTTTCTATTCAACTCAAGCCTATTTCTATTCTAAGATATCCATTCGTTCTTCAACATGATAACCACTTCCGTTCTACTTGCAATAGCTTAAATGTGTATCTCTTGGGTTTCTAATCTAAGATTAGAACCTTCGTGGTATAGGCTAGAATCAATTGGCGGCCATTCCTGAGATCCGAAAAGTCTAAACCTTGTCTGTGGTATTCCGAGTAGGATCAGGGAAGGGATGACTGTGACGAGCTTCAAACTCGTGAGTGTTGGGCGTAGTGACAGACGCAAAAGGATCAATGGATCCTATTCCAACATGATCGAGAACCAACAGTTGATTAGCCGTGCGGTGACAGCACATTTGGAACATTTTCACTGAGAGGATGGGAGGTAGCCATTGACAACGGTGAAACCCAACATACAGCTTGCCATGGAAAGGAGTATGAATGATTGGAAGAAGGCAATAGGAAAGCAGAGGTTCATAAGGAACAAAGCATCTTCATACGCTTATCTGAAATTCTCACCAATGAATTACATAAGTATCTCTATCTTTATTTTATGTTTTATTCATATTTTAATTATCAATTCTCCATAACCATTTGAATCCACCTGACTGAGATTTACAAGATGACCATAGCTTGCTTCAAGCCGACAATCTCCGTGGGATCGATCCTTACTCACGTAAGGTTTATTACTTGGACGACCCAGTGCACTTGCTAGTTAGTTGTGTGGAGTTATGACAAAGAGTTGAGATTACAATTGTGCGTACCATGATGATGGCGTCATTGATGATCACAATTTCGTGCACCACTCTTCTTTGCACGCACCGAGGACGGTGCAATCTTTAAGTGTGGGGAGGTCGAGGACCGACCTCCATGGATTGGAATTTCCTTTTCCAACACCAATTCTTAATCTTCTTTGTTAGTTAGTTGTTGCATTGCATGTTAGGTTACATGATAGTTAGAGTTTGTATATATTCTACCACTTCTTTTTATGTTAGGACTACTTGGTTAGAGTGATGATTTTCTTTCCAAGAAAACTATTTTAGGGCACCCTACCAGTTTGAAAAAAAAAATTGTGTTGAATTTGCTTGAAGGAATTAATTTTGGAACATGATTTTTGAGCTAAGAACTCAAGCATGTGGGTTTTGAGCCCAATTGTGTGGTTACATCTTATAACCACTATTTTCCATTCTTGTGTGTATTATTCTCTCTCTATGATTGCGATCCTTGATTTGTTTGATTCTATATGTCCATTATTTTTTGTATGAATGCATTTATATGATTGAGGCCGTTATTTCAATAGCTCACTTACCCAAATATCCTTACCCTTTTATCCACCTTTGTTAGCCCATTTTGAGCCAGTGTTAATCCCCTTTTGTTCTTTAATGTAGCACATCACTACCCCTAAGTAAAAAACAATAAATGTCCTTAATTTGGATCTTTAATTAGCTTAGGCGAGTAAGGGTGTGTGTCATTTAAGCGGGAGGGAAGCTTGGAAATATTGGTTGAGATAAAAGTGTATTTTTATATTTTTGTTGAGACTTTGGGAATTAGGTACATACTCATGCATTAAATATGTAAAACCATATGCATTGATATATTTGTATATACTTTAGTAAAAAAAATGATAAAGAAAAAGAAAAAAAATATATATATATATAAGAAAAAGAAAAAGAGAAAAAGAAAAGCAATAAAAAGGGGGACAAAAATGCCCCAAAGCAAAGTAATAATAACAATGCATATGGAATGTGAATTAAAGAGAATGCATGAGTACATGAAAAAGTGAGAATCATGGGTAGCTAGGTGGTGTATTAGAATTCTATAGGTTGTTATATGTGTTTGGTGAGAGCTTAGGTTAAGTAAAGATTCGACTTTCAAGCTCACTTAGCCATATATATATCCTTACCTTTACCCTAGCCCCATTACAACCTAAAGATAAGTTCTAATGATACATGTATGCATGCATTGAATAAATGTTGATTGTTAGATGAAAAACAAATCTTGGAAAGTATGATTAGAAGAGAATTGAGTGAATCAACCCTATACACTTGAGTGACTAGAGCGGATACACTTCCGATGAGGGTTCGATGCTTAATTCCTCGTTTCCAGCTTTCACGAGCTTTCTTTTTGCAAGTTTCTATATACCTCATTTTTAATATTTGAATTGGTGGATTTTATGAAACGTCATATGATCTTAGCCCTACTTGTTCATATATGTTCTTAAAGATTGATTTACTTTTAACCAAGTAGGTAGAAGCATCTTGCATTTAGTTGCATGCATGTAGATAGGATCATATAGTTTATTTGCATTGAATAAATGTTCATACCCCATTTCTAGTCTTTCTTGGTTTAGCATGAGGACATGCTTAGTTTAAGTGTGGGGAGGTTTGATAAACCCCAATTTTTTGGTTTATCTTGTGTTAAATTCAGGGGATTTTATCAACTTTTCTCACATTTATTCAATAAAATAGCATAGTTTTGTGAATTTCTCCTAATTTGTGCTTAAAAGTAAAAACATACTTTTTAGGCCTAAAAATTTATAAATTTAATTCACTTTAATTCTATTTGATGCCTTGATAAGTTTGTTAAGTAATTTCAAGATTAGAAGGGAAAGATTGGGTTGAAGAAATGAAGAAAAAGCATGCAAAAATGGAGAATTTGTGAAGAAATGAGGATTTGCTTAACTCAAGGCCACACGCACGCGTCACCCACGCGTACGTGTGAGAAGGAGATTTGCCAGCGACGCGCACGCGTCACCCATGCGTACGCGTGAAGAGGAATTTTGCCAGTGACGCGTACGCATGTGCATACGTGTGACAAGCGGTACGTGACCTCACTAAAGGCAATACACTGGGGGCGATTTCTGAGCTCAAGGAGGCCCAAATCCAACTCATTTCTGTTACTTTTGAACCCAAGGATTGCAAGAGAATGGGGGGGGAAGTAGTCATAGTTTAGTTTTTCACCATGTTTTAGGTTAGAATTCTAGAAAGAGAAGCTCTCCCTTCTCTCTAGAATTTAGGGTAGTTTAGGTTAAAATTTCTTAGATCCAACTTTTAATTCTTGTTTCATTTTAGTTTTTCCTTACTTTTATTTGTTCTAGAACTTTGGTTTATCTACTTCTCTTGTTAATTTCTTATTTTGCTATCTTTTAAGTTGATGAACCCTTGTTAGATTTTAATTTTCTTTCAATGCAATTTTATGTTTCCATGTCTTTTTATGTTTATCTTAATTGCCATTGTTGATTTCTTGCTTATGTTAGTTGTAGCTTTTATTAATTCTTGCATTTTGTGATGTTTACTTTTATTGCACTCTAGGTGTTTGATAAAATATTTTCACTAGTTTTAGAGTAGTTTTCTTTACTCTTGGCCTAGGCTAAGGGGATTGGGTGACCTTGAGTCGTTGGGTCTCATTGAGTTGGTGATTTGAAAATCTTTAGTGGTCAATTTGATACCCATTAATGCTAGTCTACTACTAAGTCAATTAGTAGCTAGGTTGGGACTTATGGGTTGATGTTGATCAATCCTATTTGACGTACTTCAAGCATAGAAGTAGACTTTTGACGTACTTTAAGGATAGAAGTAGACTTGATGGATTAGTCCCTCATAATTGTCAATACATAGTTTGTAGACAAGGATGGTGATCTCAATTCCCATGCCTTAGCCAAGAGTTCTTTGCTTTCCCTTTATTAGTTAATTGTCATTTACTTTCTTGTTATTTACTTTTCTTGTTAATCAACAAATCTAACCCCCCTTGCCCCTTTATAGCCAATAATTGATCACTTCATTGCAATTTCTTGTGAGACGATCCGAGGTTTAAATACTTTAGTTTGTTTTTATTGGGGTTTGTACTTGTGACAACCAACATTAAAACTTTGATTGAGTATTGTTTGTTGGTTGGGAACTATGCTTACAACGGAATTATTTTGTGTGAAATTCCTAACCGACAAAAAACCCTTTTTCAGTTGGGTTCTGGAAAAGTAACCGACATATGCGCTCATGGCCAGTAGGAAAGGCATGCATCATATGCATTGTGTCTTGTTGGTTTTGCATTCTTGGGTTTGCGTAATTGATATTCATGCTTAACTACTATATGTCCTATTTGTTGCATTTGTATCCTACTTGTGTTTGCTTTGTGTGCATTGCTTGTCTGTGCATAGGAGCTTTGGAAGATTGGAGGAAGGCGGGAATCAGGGCTTAAGTTAGAAAGGAATTAGAAATAAGAACCATAGATATCCTACCCTGTTTATGGTTTACAATTTTAGTTTTAAGTTTGAATCTATTGTCGGAAGCTCTTGGATCGCCTCTGGCTTTTCCGGGACATTATATGTTAGTTATGTGGACACCGTTACCATGCTGAGAACCTCCGATTCTCACTCCATACATATTTGTGGTTTTCAGATGCAAGACATGAGGTACCTGGCTGAGGCACACTGGAAGCTTTCTACAAGCGAAGAACTCTACCCGTTTGGGGGTTCCATTTTGGGTTTTAGATGCATGTGTACACACACACACACACATACACACACACACACACACACACACACACATTTGGGTTTCACATGTTTATATATATGTGTCTGTGTGTGTGTGTGTGTGTATGTGTGTGTATGTGTGTGTGTGTTCTGGCAAGTCTTAACTTCGCGAGCCGAGTCAGAAGCTTTGTTATCTTTATCTTGGAACTCTTCTTTTATAGATTTATGTTTTGCTTTACTCTTATCCTATCCGGTTTAGTTTATCGCTTGCGTGAGTGATGCGCTTTTCTATTTGACGCTTTTGTTTAACTTTCCTTCAAAAGGATCCTAGATATAAACCATGTTCAACTATATTATGTATATATTTAACTTTAGAGGTCATAGCGCCTCGCCACCTCTGTTTTACATCCTAGGTGTAACTTTGTAGCTGAATACAAACGTTTCTTCCTCCCTCCTTCCCCCCATGGATAAAAGTATATAAACTGGAATTAATTCCAATTCCTACATGATGAAAAAAAAAAAAGTAAAATGTATTGAAAAGAAAAAGGTCCTATTTGACCGATGTACATTGCTAGCATCAGGAAATAGAATAATCGAGATTCTCGAGTAATCGGTTGAGCCGCTAAAATAGCTATAGTGATAATAAATTCTGTCAATAAAATGGATCCTATAAAGAGTCCATCTATTCTGAATCTCCAGTAAAAATAAAAAAAATTAATCCATTTATATTTTTCTATCAGTCGGATTAATGGATCATCCAATTGAAAATGATAACAAAATGCATAGACTGTTATCAGCAGATCGATTAAACATATACAAATTATATACCACTCAATTACCTTTATTTTATTGATGAGAAAATAAGAATATTAAGGAGCCCCCGACTATTGGTAAAAGTACAACTATTGTTAACCAAGAAAAGTAATTCGTGATAAAAATAAGATATACTTGGGTTAGAAAAATTTGTGCTAAAATAGAAAGATATTTCTATTATCTTTCTCTTTTGAGTGTAGATTTTTGTCAGTAAAAAATGTATTCTCGTGGTGTTCACTTTTTGAAAAAAAGAAAGGGCAGTCTCAATAAGCTAAATCGATGCTTCGATTTGTTTCATGCCACAAAAAACTCGAACACTTACAAAATCTGTAGGACAAGCGGATTCACACCTCTTATAACTGACACATTCCTCCATTCTTGGGGCAGAAGCTATTTTCTTATCTTTACACCCGTCCCAAGGTATTATTTCTAATACATCGGTGGGACAAGTTCGGACACATTAAGTATATCCTATATATGTATCATAAATCTTTATTAAATGTGACCTTGGATTTGGATCTATAATTTTTTTAACTCTAATAATGGAATATTTTCAATCTAGTAAACTCGTAAATAAATCATATATTCAAACACTAGATGAATCAACGATATCAAGGTGATTAGTCTCAATATCAAAAGCCTAGTGCTTCAATTATCCCAAAAAGGCACTCACAAACAAGCATGCTATACACATATCAAGTAGATAAATCTAAATAGTATGAAAGAAAAAGACACAGAGTATACAATGAAGCACAATCAGTCTATCCCTCAGGCTCACGAGGAAAAACTGCTCTGAAACGACTAAATGTAACACCGTAATTACCCTAAGCCTTAACTCTAGCCGTAAAGCAAAGGATAACTAAGTGCCACGACAATTCTAAGGCTTATACCATAGTGAATTGAAAATAAACCCATGGTGTACCGAACAAATATAAATGTCTTCTCCAATTCAAGCCTAGTACACTATACGAGGATAATCGAGACCTGCATATATATATATATATATATATAGAAAAGAATAATAGTACGAGAAGCCCGATGAAGGATTACATGAAAGCGTTCACATGAAACTAAAAGCGTAAAGGATAAGATACAAGATAACAAGAATATATAATATATAAGCATAATAGTCATAGAGTACTAGCCGCAGCCCGCAGAGTTTAGGCTGACTAGTTATATACAGACATAACAGAGTTTGAAAAGTTAAAACAGCATACAAAATGTCTCTCAAATAAGCCTCTAAGGCAAAAGTAATAAAGATACAAAAGATAGAGAGAACTACAACAAAATATCCAAAATATACAAAAGAGATATCACTAGATCCTCCGCTCTGTCACCATCACGCAACTCACCGAGGTGGGTTACGACCTGCATCTGAAAAACAACAACAGAATATGGTATGAGAATTGGAGGTTCTTAGTATGGTAACAGTTCCTAGTATGTAAGATATAAGGTTTCGGGATGCCAGACGCAATCCTAAAGCTTCACATTAAACTTAAGATTCAAACTTAAAGCAATGCTAAATTTAAAACCATATTTTAAAACTGTAATGAAACAGGAGTATCTAACATAGGAAATTGCTAACTAAACTAACACCGCTGTCCCACAGCTTTCACCAGCCTAACCTCCATGCGACCCTATTGCCACCACCTACCGAACCTCCTCAACCTCAGTGACAAACACAAATAGATACAAACAAATAATTCACAAGTAATATGACATATACAGCAAGGAATTCAGGAAGCATATAAACATGTTATACAATTAGGCAAAACAATGCAAGTAGACAAAGCAAGCAAACATATAAAAAATGCACATGATGAATGCCTGTCCTATTGGTTGTGATATCACATTGTCGATTTAACTGCCAACCCGACACATTTCCATAGAAATGTTGCTTTCGGTCACATTTATAAATGGGAAGCCCCTGGGATATAGTTCCCGACTCACTTTCCCTGAGATATAGTGCTCGACCACTCTTATGACCGAAAGTATGAAAGCGGGACTTCTACCACAGCCCTCACACCTCAGCGCAAGCGGGACGAACCCCACGCTCTACGCCTGCAACTCAGCATAAGCGGGACGAACCACTGCCCTTAAGCCTACATTTCATTAATATTATTTAAAATTAGTTTAATGATTCATAGTAAAATTGCTCATGCCTACAAATCAGCATAAGTGGGATGAACTACTGTCCTTTAGCCTACGTTTTATTAATATTATTCAAAAATAGTTTAATAATTCATAGTAAAATCTCTCAGCTCATTCTAAATCTCATCATGCTTGGCATTCATGCCTCAATATTCTCAATCTCAAAATAAGGTCATCATCACATCATGTGTCCTCCATTCAATATCAAAGAACTCCCCACTAACTTACTCAGACTAATTCATCCACAATTCATAGTATGCCTAAGCCTCCGTCTTCTAAGATTTAACTAACTTTATCTAATTTAAGCCTTCTAACTCTTTCTCATTAGTCCCAAGTGTCAATTACTAGTTAATAATCTTAAACAACAGTTAAAGGAGTTTGGAAGACTAGAGAATCCTTAAAAAGTGAAGAAAAACCATTTTTCAACAAAGCAGGGGGTCTCGCATACACAACATAGTACCTTCGTACGCGAGATCCCCAAGCAGTGGAGAATGCCCACGTCGCGTGCATAGGTTCGCGTACGCATGTTGCATCAGACTCAGAAAAATTAAATGCTGCAGAATTTTAGATTTTTACACCGAACTTTTGACGTTCATAACTTCCTCTACAAAACTCCATTTTTCTCAAACTTTATACCATTTTAAAGCTCTTTAAACCATCTTCAATTTAAAATTAAATTCAATCAATTTTAAAAATCGAGGCTCAAGTTATGATCCACCAAAGTCCATCAAAAACCAAGTTTTACAAAAATTATCAAGGTTCTCTAATTTTCAAAACTTTAAACCAAACCAACTCAAAACCACAACACACATCAATTCACATCAGAACTTACCATTTCATCTCAAACCACCACTCTTACCAAATTTTCACTTATAATACATTATCTTCATAATCCTCAACCCCAATCATCAAAGTCATCATGCTACAACCATTTCTCAACCAACACACTCATCAATCATCATTCTATCACTACCAATCATCATAATTAGCATCATTCAACCTCAATTTCAATATTCAACACCATTTATCAACAACAACATCATGGTTCATCAAAATTATCAAATCACCACACATCATCATTTCAACAAATTTCTACAACCAATTCAATCCTATCTTAAGGTCCACTAGCCTAAGTGTCCAGAAATATTATATATTACATAGGAAAAACTAAAACCATACATTGGCCGATTCCCAATATGCACAATACACCAAATGTGATTCCACTTAAGCTTTCAACCAAAATCAAGCCACCAATTCCAATTCAAATGCTTCCAAATAGCCAAGACAACTCCAACAAGCACAAATGCTCAAACTAACATCATATATTTCATAAAAATCAAAACTTAATATTCACAATATATCAAACTACAAGAATTTTTGAGAAACCTTACCTTATTCACAGAAATTAGGGATGAACCCAATAATTCCTCACTAATGGTTAGTACTTAAACAACCAAAACACAAAAATCTACTCAAAACTCAAACCTTAATTTCTGAAATTCATAGAGCTACAGAATGGGAAGGGAGTTTCAAAATCTTACAAAAAAAGTTAGATAGAACTAACGGGTTCGGCAAGAGCTTCGCGTAGTCACAAATGAAATGCGAATTGAAGTACCGTAGCTCAAGTTATGATCAATTAAATGTGGTTGTGAATAGTAACTTTCCCTTTCTTCTCTCAACTCTCTTCAGCCACTCAAACCCTAATGTGTGTGTGTTTGTGGCTGAAAGGGTTCATTAATGTGTGTTACATATGTTAGGCTTGGGCCCAACTTGGGTCCAGTTTAATCCATAAGCGTTTTTGGCTCGTTTGGTCCAATTTTGGGCCAAACTTTTAGAATTAGTGCCCGATTTTTAACTTTAATTATTTTTTTAAGTTTTTCTACAATTTTTATTACTCTCATGCAGTACCAGACAGACTTAATCCAGTACTACCGGCTAATTTACCAGTACACATTTTTACGCAATTTTTCGCAGAAAATTATATTTTCCAACTCAGAAAAATCTACTGAGTCCAAATATCATATTTAAATTTTCTAATTAACATTCTAAACTTTTTGAACTTATTCTGAACAATTAAATTATTTTAATTAAACAGTTAATTAATTGCGATACTTACAATTAGATTAATAAAAAAAACAAACAACAATTAGTGAACAATAGTAAATTACTTCCTTCATAGTGATATTATTTATAGAGATAGAAGAAAAAATTCATATGAATATAGTAAATCTTGCTTGGGCTACTTTAATGATAGTTTTCACATTTTTCCTTTCTCTCAGTATGGGGAAGAAGTAGACTTCAAAGGTACGACTAATTGGGGTAGGAGATCCAACTGTATCAATTGTTTTCTAACTAAGTTATTAAATTTTTCAGTTGAATATTCTTTATTTCATTTCCTTTTAATTAATACCATACCAATTCTTTAATTCAAATATATCTACATTTCGAAAGTCTATTTTATTTGAGTGGTGTAATGTAGTTAATGCATAATACATACAAAATAATCTGTCAATCATCCAAATAGTGAAATTTCTTAAGATTTCTATTTCGATGAATTGGCTCTTACCAAAGTTATATATAAAAAATGAGTAACCGCAAAACCCCCTTTAACACCCCTTTTTCTTTTTTTCTCCTTTTTTCAAACGAATTCATCTTTCGAACCATATCCCATCCCGGACGTGATGAAATAGGATGAATTGAGACAGTATTTTGTAAATACGTAATTATCTTGAATATATCAACTATTTATTTACTTTTCGATCACTCGAAAAGAACAAAAGAAACATCTTGTTCTTTCTTCAACAATTTCTGATCTCTAGTAGACTTCTCAGTAGGATTCGAACCCAGATGCAGTTCTGAGAAAAAAAAAACAATAGGCTCTTGTAGGATTTCCAAAAAATTTTTCGATTTCTTCTGAAAGCAGATGATTATTCATCTACTTCTCACATTCCATGAATAGTCGGCACATTGAAGAATATCCAGAGACATTTAAGGAATCGCTCTGATTCTATCTTTGTTCGTTCCGTTTGAAGAAAGGAAAGATCCGAACAAAGAATCAATCTTTCTTTTAGTTGTATCTCTTTGATTGGTCAATGTATGATATTCCGAATCCTCGTTCCTAATGGAATCTCTGGATTGATCAAAAGATCCTTTCAATTGCCTAAAATCCGTTTGAATGAAACTAGATCTCGTAAAATCATATTGACTATTTGATGATACATTCCTTACCTTGCTAAAAAAACCAATCCTTGTTTACCAACCACACATTATCTAACCAAATCCAATTTTCTCTCTATATGCTCCTTAGAATCCGATTCGCCCGAATTCTTCCTCCAACTAACGAAGAGATCTTGCCAAAATTGCCACATAAAATTGAGCACAATTTTGCAAAGAAATAGCCCGCTTGTTTCTCAGAAAAAATGAAAAACATGCTCAATATCATTTGATTGAGCAGTTGACCCAGCCCTCTAAAGAAATCTCGTGTAACGCCGCCCTATATTCCAATTCCAAGACAGACAATCGATGTGTATCAATGATGTCAAAAGGGCGGTAATAGTCTTTGGGGGGAGCACAGGAATTGCATAAATACTCCCGGTAGGGTATATTTTATTTGTCTGTTCTCCAGAGGTTACTGTACAATTTATAAATATAACAAATTGTAACAACAACAAAGGGGAGGGGGGAAACGATCGTGTACAAATCAACGAGGAAGGAAAAAAAAAAAAACTGTTCTCTAGAAGGAAACAAAAAAAAGGCTCTGCATTACCCAAGTTACCTCAGTTACAGATGCCTCGAGTCTTCTGCTGCCTAACTTTGCAGGACACTGGACCGAGAAGATCGCGGCGTGCCTTTTGATTTCATTAAAAGAGTTGGTTTGACATTTACTTCATAATCTTCCAACTGCAAGTTCAAGGAATCGCTGTCGCACAATGTTAGCGCTAATGATTGACCAACAGTTTTTGTATAGTCATCCTGAAGGCTGATGTAGTCAGTAAGTTCTCCTTCAAGATCATCACTCTGATCACGTTGCCCTGGAATAACTACGATTCCAGCTTCAGAAACATCAATCGGAACAGAAGCAAAGTAACGCCCTCTGCTGTTACTATTATTCTGATCTCCAGATCTCTTCCTTTTCTTTCCCTTTTGTTTTTCGGGATGATGAAGCTTGCATCTGGTTCCTTTCGTACAGGTGCCCGTTGCTTCAAAAGTAGGACAGATATAGCTGTGCTTCTTCCTACACTGATCATACATGAGCAAGCGAGTATTAGTCTCCGGTCATTTATGCACACAAATTTTTCGAAGAACAGTCAGCAGAGCCTAGAGTACAGAAAAGATTATAATTAAATAAACAAAATTACACTTAGCAGTATTACTCCATTAGGATTACCAATCCAACACAAACAGTGCAACAGGCTGCAACTGACTAGTCAAATATGAAATTCTACTCAATGAACCCAAGTTGACATTAGAACCCTATATGGCCTATAACCTACATAAATACAATGAACCACCGGATCATATCCAGATTCTGCTAGTTGAAATGGAAATTCATACGCAAAGAAATGGAAATTCTAGCAAAATGAGGAACAAATTAAATATTCAATATTATCCAGAAAACAAAATTAATTATGTTGGTTAATACCTCATTCCCATCAGCACAATAACCCTTGAGAAATCCTTCACAAACAGAAGCCTTAGGGTTCACATTGACATGTCTATATGGGCAATTTCGGTTTGTGCATAAGCCTGCCATGAAAGTCGTCAGAATTATAACTTCCTTTGGAAGGAAAAAGACGAATTATATCAAATATTACTTTCTAATAACCTTGCAGAAAATAAGAACAATCTGGCATTCTCTCTGGTATAACCTGCACAAGTGATTAACCTCAGTTTAGACACAGGAGTAAATGCAGTAGATAACATTCAATTTCTTGGACCTGCTGCTATAACAAAACCTTATGAGTCAATTTGCAGTTGGGAGTAGAACATAAACCATTCAGGAACTTAGTACAGACAGCAATTTTTGAGGGATCATGAACATAAGGGCATTTCCCACCCTCCTTGTTACATTTCCCAAATCTAGTAAAAAACTGACAATACTTCTGCTTTCGAGCCAACCGTTGCCTGGCAGTATGCAAGCTCCATCTAACTTTTTCATTTGCCAATTTTCGAGTTCGTTTTTTTGGGTCTCTGATAAGCTGATTACCATTTCCAATTCGGACATATCTGTGAAAATTGATTCAGTATAGCAAGATCAATAACACTGCAGGACTTGGCATTATACAAATATTTTCCCTTTGGCTGCTTTTAAGCGAAGACAACCAACACTGACGAAATTCAAAATACTATAGGTATAAAAGCCAGTGCATAAGAAGAGGTAACATACTCATCATTTCCAATCACCAATCTCCTAGGAATGTAAGCTCTTTTCACAGCCAAGCCCGAATCAGTAGTGGCAGACAACAGGGATTCATCATCTACAAAAAGAATTGTAAGTGAAACATTGTAAGACCAAGTAATAGGATCTATTAACTGCTAGAGAAAAACAGCAGACTTATCCACAGAATATAATGACAAAAGAATGGGAAGCTGAACAGAAATGGAAGAACATTCATAATGGTCAATCCCATATTGGAAACAAAAGAAAGCTTAATGATTCCACACCTCACCTGGCATAAACAGGAAATCAACTACAAACAAACTAAATGGTGTGGAGTATTTTATATAAGATAAGCAATAAAAAAATTGACAACATTTCAAGAATTTATGCATCCACAAGCTCCAACCTAACGATATACAGGCAGGGCATATGTACACAGCCGTGACAACAGATGGGGTGAGTAATTCCAAATTTTGAACCCATGACCAACAAGTCACAAGGCATCAAGACTTATATGTTTGGATTTTCTTTCTGCACCTTTACCATCATCATATAGACATTAAAATAAAAAAGGGTAGCCCAGTGCACAAGCATCCCGCGTTAACGGAGGGTCCAGAAAAGAGTCGTACCCAAAGGGTATAATGTACACAGCCTAACCTGATAATTACATCAGTGGCTGTTTACATGGATTGAACCCGTAACCTTAAGGTCACCCAGAGATAACTCAACCATTGCTCCAAGGCTCCACTTCTATAGTATAGACATTAAGTTAATCAAAGTGAGTCATAATGCTAACAGGTAATTCACTGCAAATGTTCAACTAGGGAACACATCTTTGGGAGAGGAAATAGGTCAGAGTCCTTTAGACATGCCTCACCTATAACGCTATTTCAAAGGCTATTCATTATTGAAGTTGAAAAGAAACTAGCAAGCATTGCTTAGCTGATGCAATTAAATTGTTTGTTCTAAGGAGCATCCATCATCCTTTCATTCAGTTCTTAATCTATCCCACAATGTTTTTTCATTGTGCTTAGAAGAATCTTGAAAACTGCCATACCACAATTTGTCCTTCAGCAGTCTGAGGCACCGTATTTCCAAATTACGGTTTTCATCATTCATGGCTTCAACAAAAGCCAGACAGCTTAAATATGATTCTTGGTCCCTATAAATATAGGTCATTTTGATTTTAATCTCTCTTGCCACTTCTCTCTTTCTTTTTTTGTGCTTTTAGTCTTCATCATTAATAGCTTCGATCATTATATTTCATTAAAAAATGATTTTAGTTTGTACAAATATAATAAGCGACCTATAAATATCCCTGCAAATGCTTCATTCAGCCTAGGGGCGTATCATGTTTTTGGTGGACTGAAAAGTATGAAAGGACACACAAGGTTCAAGTAAAATGGTTCTCACAGAAATCCTGACCACCTGAAATCCTCTGAAGTGTGCGCCTGGAAGGATCCATTTTGTAGCGAACTGAACCAATACGGAATATACGTTCTACAAAATCAACCCATTACTTTCAGCCAGTAAGGAAAACAAAGATAAATAGAACAGAGCATAAATAAGCTTTAATAGCACGTTAAACAAATAGTCTGCAGCTTTATGATATGACAAACTCTCATGGAAAGAATGTTTCCTACTATTTGCATGGGAACCAACGCAAGCTGCACCTTTTTGCTCTCTCTTTTTCCTCTCTACTGCAGCAACAGCAAGTGTGGCCTCCTAAAATGATGATGAGAAACTCTTAAATTCACTGACTAAGAAAGATCTATTTGCATAAAGTAAAATATACCAAAAGCCAAACTAACCTCATTAGCTTGCTTTGAGTTCTTCTCAATGGATTTGGACCATTTTAAACTAGACCCACCAACACTTAATACCTTGGATTTCCAAAGAGAAAACCCACGGGTTGACCTAGTGTAAACAGTATCCATCTTTCTGAAATGAAGCAATTTCTTACTAAAATAAAACAGAAATCAAAAGTTTGCAATTTTGGGCTGCTGGTTGCACACAACCCAAAGCAGGAGAAACAAAGCAAACATAAAGGAAGGAGTATCAAATGCTGAGTACCTAATTGCTGATAAGAAGCTACTATTGGAACATGAAGCAGAATTATGAACGACGCTTCTTAAATATGTTGGTCTTTTCCATGGAAATAACTGAGGCAAAACCTTTTGAGAATGCCATGAATTATGGCCATTTTTAGGTGACTTTTTGCCACATAATGTCCAGACTAATGAGGCTCTTAAAGATTTGAATGACCTCCCAGCAACTGAAAAGGATAAAGTTAAGACTCAGCTCTAACCATGAATAACGGGAAATAAAACTAATATATGGAATAGCACCAACAGCTCAAAATTCCTCAGCCAACAGTGAGTCAAAGCAAGGGCTGGGAATGGAGAAATCACTCCACCATAAGCTCAAACAAATAGACTCAAGACATGCAGAGATATAACATAAACACAAGCAAACAACGAAATAAAATAAAAAGCTCTAAAAGTTAGGCTCAGGACATCGTATAGAAAATTGTGAAGCTGATATTGAAAGAAAATGCCATTTATGCATTCATATATAAAGCATATAAAAGAAGAGATGAACACAAACAGAATTCTTGTAAAACAAGGGACACATTTCTAGCAGGTATAAACTAATGGATAGATGCATATAGCAAGCAGTTCAGTGTACTTTTAAATTATTATATTTTAAACAGCAAACAGTATTCAACTGAATACATGATATGCATCTACTGCAGCCCCAAGCCGAAAGTTATATATTTCTCAACGATGGTATGAGATTCAAAAGAGCAAAAATTATATGGAGATAAATTAGGCAAAATAATAAGTTCTCCACCTATACCTTTATGTAACTGCCTCTTACTAAACTTTCTGTTGCAAAGCACCTTACAAGACCCCTGAGCATCAGAATCTAGAGTGGCATTCGGCACTGCAACAGTCTGGTTCATATTCCTAACTAACTGATTTTTGCACCTCTTGTAGTAGCCTTCGGAGAAGGCTGTTTGGGACTTCTCATCACGAGAATTTGAAGTCGCTACCAACTGATTTGTTTTGGGCTTTGTATATACAATTCTCCTGGTGCTGAAAGAAGAAATGTGTCCATCATTTGCTTCAACTTGGTTCTCCAGCTTACTCAGTGGACTACTTTGATTATCAGGAGTTTCATACTGATTTGAATCATCTTTGGAAGAGTTTGGTGTATCATTGATATCTATCAGTTTTCTAGGATCTGATGCATTTTCACAGCAACCACTGGAAGGAGGTTCTACCAATGGGGAAGATATATTTTCCTCTGATAATGTGCCAATGGATAGTGAAGGTTTTCTCTGACTCTGCTGAGGGACCTCTGCTACTCCTGTTTTCAAGGTCAGTTGATCTGACACATCAATCCTGCTCCCAGATCTGGTACTCTTTGATAATTCATCTAAGCTCAAAGGTGACTTATTTACAGAAGAGATCTGAGTAAAAGAAACTGTAGTAGGCTGTCTTACAAGACTGTTACCTTTACGAATGTAAGAGGTATTCTGAAAGTTTCCTTTCCTATCTAGAATTTGCCTTTTGGGAAGAAATTTTCCTGGCGAAAGCTTGTTTCCAGGTAAAGAACCTTGAGAATTATTACCGGAACGTCGCCAAGTTCGAGGATTTGAGAGATGGGTTGAAGAGGCAGATGTCTTTGTATTCGACTTTGAAATGATGAACGAACGACCCTTTTGAGTTTTTGGCATGGCACCTCCAAGGGTATTTTTGCTCCCATTTTCTGAAAAATAAGAAACTGGACCATTATTTGAAACCTTGGAGTTGACTTGGGATGATTGTCGCATTAGATTCCTCTCAACTGGGTTACTATGCCCAGTTGCATTAGCTGACTTCATAATCTTATTAGTATGCTGTATTGGTGAAGTACAAGTAGGCAAATCAGAACCATGTTCAACTGCAGATATATCCCCACAATTGTTTTCATCTTGGATTGATGTACAATTTAAATTCCCTCTCTCAGGTGCTTCCGATATCCCTTGAGAACACACATCTGATGGTGCTTCAGGTGCATCCTCCTCCAAATCACCATCGGAAGGATGGGACACAATGCTCTGTTGATGAATTAAACTGTCCTTCATATCTCCCTTATTAAATCCAGACGTAAAAATGTCAGTTTGCATTTGAGTGCCATTTTCTTTGCATTCACCATCCAACAATGGGAACTGAATGTCCAAGTCCTCACGAAGTGAATGAGATGCAAAATCTGAGTTCTTTAATTCAAAATGGTCAGAACTCATGGTTTCATTATTTGCATATCTAGCGTCACAAGAACCTCCAACAAAATTGTCAGACAATTTCCTACTATCCTCTGAACATGACAATGATTGTGCACTAAACAGAACATCCATGCTTGACAATTCAACTTCTTTTTCGGGCGCTTGTTTATCACTGAAAGAAACAGGAAAATCCGCACAAGATTTGGATACCACAACTGCATCACTCAACTCAGAGGTAGTCGTGACTTTGATCCCTTTAGATAATAGTGAAAGATAATTTGCATCATCAATCTCATTATCTCTAACACAAAGCTCAGCCTCTGAAAGCTCCTTTTTCCCATGTAAAGTAACGATCCCATCCAAGCACGATTCCAGGTTAGAATCTAAGCTTTGAACAGATTGATCCAAAACTTCTGAACAACATGCATCCTTCACCTTCACACTTGAGGCAGTATCCCAATCATTTGCATGGCTAACTGAATTTACAGGTTTTGGAGAAATTCCCTCCATCTTTGAGTGCAAAAACTTTGAATGAGTCCTAGCTTTTCTCTTTTTCATATTGTTTGTATCCCCTTCACCAAATCCAACAGAAAGATTAGAACTTGAAAATGGCTCTTCCGTGCAACAATTCTCAGAAGATATGGCAGCGTAACAGGGGGAAACATCCTTCACAGCATCATTAGTGATGTCAGAACACTGAACAGAGGTACCATCATCTAAATTGACCGGTCCACTATAAGAACCCTGCGTCAGAGCAATAGCATTTTGTATGCAATCTGTACCAGCGTGAATCCTAATTTTTCCTGAATTTGAAGGGGCAGACATTGCGCTGCTTGATGCAGGGTTGATCACGTCTGGATTTTCTTCCAAAATAGCATACTTGGTGATAATAGTAGGGACCATATGTCCAAAACCAGATTCACCAGTAAGACCACATTCAGTAACTGTAAGCTTCTCTTTAGATCCTGTAAGATCACCAGAAATTAGGCCATAAACGCTACTAGCAGAGTTATATGTATTAGTGCGATCTGAGTTACCAATATTGTCAGCTGAACTAAGAACGCTGTCATCTACTACATCTATAACAAACCCATTCTGTGGACATCTTACATTTGAATAATTCTCACGTGATTGAAACTCTTGATTCTGACATAGCTGTTTAATATCACAACCCACATCATTGATTTTGGAAGTACTTCCATTTAATAATTCAGGAACCATGTTAGTATCTGGCATTCTACGCAAGTCATGGACAGAATTATTTGCATCTAAACACTCATAATCAATCTTTTTAGCTTGACCAGTAGAAGCACAAGATTGAGAATTTGGAATGTCAAGACCACTTTCAAACCTGGCGGCTCCTTTCTGAGTATCTGAATCTTCATCAGTTTCACATTCTCGTGACCTGGAATGTGGCCCCAAACTCAGCAGGGTTAGATCTCCATTTCTATCTTCAAGCAATTGATTCCGATCCTTTGATAAATTGTATGAACTATGGCCAGGCATTGACATCTTGTCTACAGTGATGCTTTTCTGCTCAAGACAAGGTTCAACTTTGTTGGGAACAGAGACAGATGAAGAACTAGGTATGACTCGATCAGGTTGCACACATCCATGAACCTTATTTGCTGATCGTGAATTTGACATTGTAGATTTTGGATTTCCAACAACTTTCTTCACTACTCTCTTGACAACTTTTTTCTTCTTTACAACCCTTGGGGAGGATTTACCAGAGTGAATTTTGGTACTTCCACCTGCAACCTCATTTTTCACACTATCAGTCTCGCGGGTGCAAGGTTGAGAACAAGGATTAACAACATTATTCTGTAAGCTTAAATCATTCACAGATCCAGAGCAGTCATTCACTTTGCAGGATGAGCTATTCAAAGTTACAACATCCCTAGATACTTTTGCAGCTTCCAAACCAGAACAATCACTATCGGATACTGAAACCTTTTTTCTCTTTTCTGAGGGAGTTAAATCAGCATCAGAGACAGAATTCATATTTGTATCATTAACAACAGTCGAAGTCGAAGTGGTCACAATAGCCTTCGCAACCAGGGAATTTGATTCAAAAGAGATATCAAGCTCCACAGGACTTCCTTCCCTTTCTTCTTGTTTCATCCCATAACCTACATGCCCACACTGCTCCTTGCCCCTGAAAACATTAGTGTTAGACTCAGCAGAATAACCAGCATTCCGTAATTGTTCAATCTCACGATTCCTATAACTTGGTTTTGCATTCTGGATCCTAAGAAGAGCACTCTTCTTTTGAACCTGTTTCTTTAGAGAAGGTCGCCATAATTCATGACCAAACTCCCTGCTGTTCCCTCTGCCACTATACCTACCCGATTCCCATCCATATTCCTCACGTGTCCCAACGCGGAAATCATCAACATTCTTAGCAAAACCAATCTCGCCGGTCCCCAATTCGAACCGTGAATCAGGCAACTCCTTAGGTCCCCTCCTCTCATTCAACCACCTCTTGCCTTCGCCATGCCCATCTCTTCTTCCAACCTTGGGAATCTCATCCTCGAATTCCGCACTATACCCGCGAACATACCCCCCGGGTTTCAAATCAATATTAATCTCCCTTGGCATCGCCGGTGGCGCCCTGCCGAAGCCTCCGTTGGGCAAGTCGTGTCTGGGTGGCAAATCCCCAACGCCGCGGCGGTGGTAATTGTGGTAATTAGCATCATTACCGCTGCCGCAACCAAACTCCTCATCCTTCCTAGGGTTACCCTCATACTCATACTCAAGTCTCAACCTGGAGCGATCGGGATCGTATCGAATCTTTTCGGCCGGATATGCCGAGGGCGGCAGCGAGACCCCTTCACGGTGTTGGCGCAATTCACTGTCGATATCAACGGGTGTATAATTCCTCGGAAGGAGACAGTCGGGAGCGATCCTACGGCCAGGGTTAGGGTTCCAGCGTGTTTCAGTGTCGAAACGAGGAAAATTGCGGCGGGGGAAAGGATCGCCCGGGAGGATTCGGCTGGAAATCCTGGGGGATAGGGAAAATGGCTGATTGTGGTTGTTGGAGATTGGGTGTTCTTCTTGGAAGGGGCGATTAGGGTAGTTAGGGGAATTGAATTGGGGGAATTGGTTTTGATGGGATGGCGGATGGTTGTTATTGGGGGCATAAGGAGGCGGAGGAGGAGGTGTGT
>NC_029791.2:86913775-86914159 GCF_000816755.2 Arachis ipaensis
ATGGTGGCTGTGGTGGTGGTGGTGGACGTAGTGGGAGTGGTGTTGGTCCATGACAGGTGATAAAGGATGGTAGTGGTACTCTGCGACCAAGTGGGGGATTGGTGGCGGCGGAGATTGGATCGATATCACCCTGCGTGTGTTAGTTAACTTGCAAGGCTCTCCTTTGCTGGATCCAACAACGGCGTTTCCGTGATTTTTGTTTGGAATTGTCGCTCCGGCTGCTTCGGCTGCTTCAGAGTGAATAATTATACAGTACCCCCCCCCACACATCTAAATCTTTTGGCAATTAAATTCAATCAAATTGACTCAAATCTAACAAAACTTACCCACGCAATGTGCGCTCAAAATCAAGCCGTGTTTTTTTATTTCGTATTTTATCGTATG
>NC_029791.2:86914187-86934975 GCF_000816755.2 Arachis ipaensis
TATTATTCTTCTTTATTTCTTTCTTCTTTTCTTTTCTCTTTTACTCTTATTTTTTCTTTTAAAAACATTATTTCTTATATTAAATTTAAATGAATATGTCTATATCATATTATAATCTTATTTAGTTGAATAAATGTATGTTTACACTAATTGAATTGTGTTCGGTAGGTCGGATACCAGACGGGTTGGGTTGATTTCCTGATCAGAGGAGGGGAAGTCGTCTGGCCGAACGTCTTTGGGCTAAGGGTAGGCAAGGTCCCGAGCTCTTCGAATGTAGAGGGGGATGTCACCTGCAAAGACACTCCGACGCTCAAGTCAGTGAAGTGTGCAGGCGAGTAAAGAATGAGTGGTATGTGACGTACCTTGGGGGAAGGGTAGGTCCTTCCCCATTTATACCGTGTCAGAGGTGGGCCCTGCAAGGGCAGGCCCACCTTCTTCGAAACGTCCCTTTCACAACTGTAGCGAAGCTGTCAGAGACGCGTGTCCGGGTCGGCGATCGGGCGCTTTGTTCCTAACCGTCCGAGTCGGGTGGTGCCCGGGTCGGGTCGGCCCACATTCAGTTTGGGCCAGGCCGTAACAGTGCCTCCGACGCGCCGGCAACGACCGTGAGGATCGTTGGTGGCGTGTCATCTCTCCTTTCGTGCGTTGTCGCCAGGTCGGCTGTCCGTGGAGAGGACGTGCCTCTTGCGCGCGTGTCTGTTCGTTGCTGGAACGACCGCTTGTCGCCTCGTTCTTCACGCGGGGTATTTAATGCTCATAATGGGCTGGAAAACCTTGTATGCAAAGACTATTTTGCCCCCGGGTCTTTCGCGCTTCCTGGGTGGCAGTTTTAAACAGTTTTGCTTTGATTTTTTCCTTCCCACTCTTGCTCCTACTATCTCCCTCTTCCTTACTCAGAAAATCTCAGAGTGTCGTTCTAGCATCCTCGTACACTTTTCCTTCTTCCTTCTCAGTTTTCGCAACCAATTCAGGTAATCTTTGATCCTTTCTCTTTTCTGCTTCATTGTTGTATGTTTGTTGCTTGTATTTGCTTCGTGTTCTTGTTGTTTTGTTTGATTTTTGTTGGTAGATGACTTTTTAGCGCCAAGTAGATGCGTTAGGGGAGGGGTACCATTCCAGGATAGGTTTTTAGGTAGCTTGCATGATAGATAACTTTTAGCCACACTTGATCTTAACTGTTGAATAGAATGAACATAGTTTCTGGGCTTTTTCTGGACTCCCGATCTCATAGACTAAAGGAGTGGTACCCCCACTGTAGGTATGCCTCGCATCGTTTCCCGAGCTTCTCCTTCCGCCGCGAATTACGACCCCTACGCCTGGGTGACTAAGGATGTGAAGGACTCGCCAAATCAGATGGACGAGGGGGAGTTGACGGAGTTTCGGCAAGCCGAGTATCTGTGTGGGGGGACACACGAGGAGGCCAATTATGACGTCTTTGTTCCTGCCCCCCACGAACGGCTGTATGAGATTAATTTCCACTCCCCCCAGGTACCGACTGGATTTGGTTTTACAAAGCCATGTTCACCCAAGTAGGCGTTCGCATACCGTTTTCCGACTTTCAGATGGTGCTTCTTAGTCGGATATCCGTGTCGCCGTCGCAGCTTCATCCGAACAGTTGGGCTTCTATCCGCTGTTTTGAGATGGTGTGTGAATATCTTGAGCTACCGGTGTCTGTGGACGTCTTTCTCTTTTTCTTCAACCTTACTAACCCTTCCAAGGAGGGGAAAGCGAGGAAAGGGTTCTTGTCTTTCCGATCTGCCCAGGGTCGGAGGATATTTGGCTTGTTCGAGGACTCTTATCATGGGTTCAAGGATAAGTATTTCAAGGTCCGTCCCGTCAAAGGTCGCCATCCCTTTTGGTTGTCGTTGGAGGGGGAACGCCTCATCCCGACGTATTGGAGCTTCGGGGCGGGGTCCAACACCTTCATTAAGGTGACCTATAAGGGGATGTCCGCCGTAAATAAGAGAATTGCCGACGTGCTGTGGGCGGTCTTTGGAAAGATCCACGTGAACCCCCACCTCCTTATGGGTGAACGAGAGGTCGCCAGGAGTTATATTTGTGAGTTGTTTTGTCTTGTACTTTTGTGTTGTTTATCGTTGAATTTGTTATCGCCGACTTCACGACTTATGTATTTGTTTGTCTATTGTAGTGGAGATGTTTGCTTCGGTAACCGGGCTCGAAGGTTTAGTTAAGACCTTCTTGGAGGATAGCGACGAGGAGAAGGCTGACGAGAAGGTTGCCGGGAAGCCGGAAGGCCCTACCGAAGAGAAGGAGGATCCTGTACCTTCGCCTCGGGACACCGAGATGTCCGACAAAAACTCTGCTGGGATGCAAGCTTCTCCTATTCCCGAGGAGACGGCCGGTATTGGGCAGTCGTCCTCTACCCATCGAGAGTATGATGATCTGAAGCTTGTCCCTACTCCTAAGAGGCAGAGGGCATCCTCCAGCCCGGAAGGAACTCTCACCGTGATGGAGATGAACTTCGATGCCGGGGCCTTTATTGATAATCAACTGATTCCCAGTATGGAGGATCACTTTCTTAGTACCGAACTCGCGGGGCAGGCGAGGTGGATGTACCGCACCCTTCTCTGCGTAGCGGTGATAGTTCAGAAGGCCGAGTTCGAGTTGTCGGGCATGCAGGCGTTGCGAAGGAAGCTCGATACTGCTGCCCAGGCCAACAACGAATTCAAGGTCCAGGTCGAAAAGCTTCAGGAACAACTGGCCGCAGCAGAGAAGGGGCGCAAGGATGCCAAGGAGAAGGCTGCGTCCTTTGAGAAAAAAATGAAGGTCTCTGATGCCACCGTCTCCCATTTAACCGAGCGGGAGATGACTTTAGAGAGCCAGCTTAACGCCGCGCATGGTTGGGTGGTCGCTATGGAGAAGGAGCATGACGCGGCCGTCTCGTCGGCTGAGGCTGCGCGAGCTGAGGTCGAAGAGCTGAAAAGGAAACATAGGGCGGTCAGGGAGCAGGGAAAGAATGCGATCTTTATGACCGAAGAGGCTCTCAAGGCCCAGGTGAAGATCGTGGTCCCAGAGTTCGACACGTCGGCTATTGGGGTCTTCAAAACAATTCAGGATGGCAAGATTGTTGACATGCCCCGAAAGTGAACTCTTGTAACTTGCGTTTTTTATATGGATTTGTAGAACACTTGTTGAGACCGTTAACTTTTGTTATACTTTAGTGGTCGCCTGGTCGGCTTATAATTATCGCCTTTATCTTGCTGTTTAGTAGCATTTTGTTTTGTTTTGTTACCGTTTTTTCGGTGTGGACTTATTGCTTGTGTCCGTTTTGCCGTTTGTGTTGGTAACTTGGTTGAAACCGTCTTGGTCTTATTATCGTGGCCGTTTGTTATGGCTATGATTCGATTGGCTCCCAGGGTGATCAGTCCCGGGTTGCCGTTGAAGAACGCGATGGTGTGGGATACATATTGGGGAATAGTAGATGGGAGAATTCAGACAAGTAAACATTAATCTTCAGCTAAACAAGTTTATGGACATGGTAGGCACTTAATAAAAGTAAATCGTTGGAAATTAAAAGGTTATCTAGCTCGTCAGGCCGCTTAACCGGTGTACCCAAGCTACGAATAGAATCTCCTCAGGTTACCTGCATTCCATGTTCTCGAGATTTCTTTGCCGTCGAGTCTCTCCAGTTTGTAGGCGCCTTTGCCAAGCACTTCTCTGATTCTGTAGGGACCTTCCCAGTTTGTCGCCAGCTTTCCTTTTCCTGGGGTTGGTAGCCCGACGTTGTTTCGTCGCAGGACGAGGTCTCTTTCCTTAAACTCCCTTCTGAGGACCTTGGTATTGTAACGTAGGGCTATTCTTTGTTTCAGTGCTACCTCCGACAAGTGGGCCATCTCTCTGGCCTCGTCCACCAGGTCTTTCTCCACCGCTTCTTCTACTCCTGTCAGAAGTAGTCGCGGGCTCAGTTTGCCAATCTCCACAGGTATCACCGCGTCGACCCCGTATGTTAGGCGAAAGGGGGTTTTCCCTGTAGAGCTTTGCTCGGTTGTTCGGTAGGACCAGAGGACCGAGGCAAGCTCGTCGGCCCATGCGTCTTTTTTGCTATCTAAACGCTTCTTGAGGCCTAGCAGGATGACTTTGTTTACGGACTCCACTTGTCCATTTGTCTGGGGATGTTCAACCGAGGAGAATTTCTGTTTTATCCCCAGGCCGGTGAGAAACTCTGCAAACTTCTTGTCGGTGAATTGTGTCCCATTATCCGAAATGACGATTTTCGGGATGCCGAACCGAGTTATCACCTGCCTTCACATGAACTTTCTACAATTGGATGAGGATATGCTGGCGCCCTATGGAAGCTGGCGTTCTGTTGACACTTGGTGCATTTTTTCACGAATTCTCTGGAGTCATTCATCATTGACGGCCAGTAATATCCAGCTCGGATGAGCTTCCTTGCTAGGGCTTTGCCCCCGATATGGTGGCCGCAGCATCCCTCATGGACTTCTCTGAGCACGTAGTCCGTCTGGTCAGGGTGTAGGCACTTCAGCAAAGGTTGGCTGAGTCCCTTTTTGAATAGCTGGTCCTGTATGACCGTGTACTTGGCAGCCTCCCTTCTCAATGCTTTGGCTTCCTTCCCATCCCCAGGGAGTTTGTCGTTTTTCAAGAAATCGGTGATGGGGTCCATCCAAGAGGGGCTCATCTTGGTCAGGTGTAGAGCGACTGCGGGTTCTTTCGTGATGCCTTGAATGAGGGAGCAGTTTCCGGTTCCAGGTTTCGTGCTTGCCAGCTTGGATAGAAGGTCTGCTCGTGTGTTCCTTTCCCTTGGGACGTGTTGGACCGTGACCTCCTCAAATTGATTGCTCAGCTCTTTGACCCTTTCCAAGTATTTTTGCAGCATCGAGTCTCTGGCTTGGTAGCTTCTATTTACTTGCGCGGTGACGACCTGCGAGTCGCTGCATACTTCCAACCTTGTGGCCCCGACTTCCCGAGCTAGAACCAAGCCTCCTAGAAGGACTTCGTATTCTGCTTGGTTGTTTGATACGGGAAACTCGAACTTAACCGATTGTTCGTAAATAACTCCGGCTGGGCTTTTTAGGATGATCCCGGTACCCCCGGACGTCTGGTTGGAAGCTCCGTCCATATGGAGCTTCCACCGTGTGCCCGTATCCTCGGTTCCGGTTACTTCCACTAGGAAGTCCGTCATTGCTTGTGCCTTAATCGCGTGTCGGGGTTCGTAGTTCAGGTCGTATTGGGACAGCTCGATGGCCCAGGTCATCATCCTCCCCGCCAAATCAGGTTTTTGGAGCACCTGACGGATCCCCTGGTCCGTTCTCACGACCACCTGGTGACCCTGGAAGTATTGTCGTAGTCTGCGGAAAGAGATCAAGAGCGCTAGTGCCAGTTTCTCCAGCTTGCTGTACCTAAGTTCTGCCCCTTACAGCGCTCTACTCATGAAGTAGATCGGTTGCTGAGCCTTCCCCTCTTCTCGCACCAGCACCGCTGCAAGCACTGCTTCTGTTATGGCTAGGTATAGGTAGAGTGGTTCTCCGGCTCTGGGCTTCCCGAGCACAGGGGGTGCTGCTAGGATTTATTTGAAGTGGTTGAATGCTTCCTCGCACGCAGGAGTCCATTCAAACGCTATTCCCTTCTTCATCAGGTTGAAGAAGGGTAGGGCCTTTGCTGCCGATGCACCGAGGAATCGGGACAACGCGGTGAGCCTTCCCGCCAGCCGCTGAACGTCTTTGATGCAACCCAGACTCCTCATCTGGAGTATCGCTTGGCACTTTTCGGGGTTGGCTTCCACTCCCCTTTGGGTTATCATGAACCCTAGGAACTTTCCGGCCTCCATGGCAAAGGCGCACTTAAGCGGGTTGAGCCTCATGCCGTGTTGTCGGAGGGATGTGAACACATTCTCCAGGTCGCTTAGGAGGTCATCAGGTCGGGCGGTCTTCGCAAGGATATCGTCCACGTAGACTTCCACCGTTTTGCCGATAAGATCGCTGAATATTTTGTTCATCAGCCTCTGGTACGTCGCCTCCACGTTTTTCAGGCCAAAAGGCATCACCTTGTAGCAGTAGGTCCCTCCTGGCGTTATGAACGCCGTTTTATCCTCATCTGGCCGGTGCATCGGTATTTAATTGTAGTTGGAGTAGGCATCCATGAAGCTCAGATACCGGTACCCCGCGGCCGCGTCAACGAGTGCATCAATGTTGGGGAGGGGATAGCAGTCCTTGGGACATGCTTTGTTGAGATCAAAGTAGTCTACACACATCCTCCATCTCCCATTGTGCTTTTTTACCAGGACCACATTTGACAACCAGGTAGAATAGTCCAGTTCCCGGATAAACCCTGCTTCATGGAGGCTGGCCGTTTGTCTGGCCACTTCCTCTGCCCTTTCCTGAGACATTTTTCTTCTCCTTTGAGCCACCGGTTTGGCTTCCGCCCTGATGGCTAGGCGGTGTGACATGAGTCTGGAGTCTATCCCTGGCATATTGGCAGGTGTCCAGGCAAACAAATCGCCATTGGCTCTGATCATTTCCATCAAGGGTTCTTTTAATTCATGGGGGAGGTTCCTATTCACGAACGTGAACTTGTCCTCCGTGTTCCCGACCCTAAACTTTTCCAGGTCCCCTTCTGGTTCGAGTCTGGGCTTGTCGTCAATTCTGGCATCCAAGTCGGCGAGAAATACCCCCGATGCTTCCCTAGATTTCTTTCTTAACGAGAGACTGGCGTTGTCGCAAGCGACTGCCATTTCCAGGTCTCCCCTCACAGATCCTACTGATCCCTCTTCAGTTATGAACTTCATTACCAACATCCTTGTGCTGATGACTCTTCCTAGGTCGTTGATGGTCTTTCTCCCCAGGATGATGTTGTAGGCGGTGGAGTCTCGTAGGATCACAAACTCCGCCATTATCATTCTTCTCCCCTGGCCTTGTCCCAATGAGGTCAGCAGGGTGATTATGCCATCTGGCTTGATGAAATAGTCACCGAGCCCTACGACGCCATGCTGGTGAGTCTGTAGGTCGGCGTCCCTTAGGCCTAAAGTGTCAAACACATTACGAAAAATGATGTTCGAGTCTGCCCCCGTATCTACAAGGATTCGCTAGATGAGACCGGTTCCTACTCTAACCGTTATGACCATGGGAGGGCTTTCTCCGACTTTGTCGAACCATTGATCCTCCGGGCCGAATGAAATGAACGGGTGCTTCCTCGTGCTTCGTGCAGAGGACGAGGAAACTGCCAAAACTTTGGCGTCTTTCCTGTGTGCCGACTTTGACCTAGGTGCTGCATTCCTAGCTGTTACCACGTTCACTATCGTGAGGCCTCGGTCGTCGTCCTCTGATTCTTGGCGTCGCTTTGCTGCCCGTGTCCTGTCTTCGCCGTCCTGGTCGCGATTCTGTCGTCTCGGCTCTCTAATGAGATGGGAGAATTCAGCTAGCTTTCCATCCCTGATCGCTTATTCCAGTGCGTCCTTCAGGTCGAAGCAATCCTGCGTCTTGTGCCCGTAGCCCTTGTGATAGTCACAGTAGAGGCTTCGGTTTCTCCATGTTCGTTCCTTTAGTGGTCGGGGCTTCGACAAGATCCCCTTTTCGGTGATTTGTTGATAAACTTCCATGATTGGTGCGGTAAGGGGAGTGTAATTGGTGAACTTCCCGACACGAGGAAACGGTCTGGGTGCCTTGCTCGGACCGCCGTCCCTGGCGTGTTCCTTTTGTCCTTCTCTGCTCCCGTGGTGCCGGTCTTGGTTGTATGAGGGCTGCCGTTTGTTGGCGGCCACGACTTGGCTAACTTGTTCGTCGTTGATGTAATCCTTGGCTACACATTGAATCTCTTACATGGTTGGTGCACGAAATTGTGATTATCAATGGCGCCAACAACTTGGTACGTACAATTGTAATCTCAACTCTTTATCACAACTCCGCACAACTAACCAGCAAGTGCACTGGGTCGTCCAAGTAATAAACCTTACGTGAGTAAGGGTCGATCCCATGGAGACTGTCGGCTTGAAGCAAGCTATGGTCATCTTGTAAATCTCAGTCAGGCGGATTCAAATGGTTATGGAGGATCGATAATTAAAAGATGAATAAAACATAAGCGTATGAAGATGCTTTGTTCCTCCTGAACCTCTGCTTTCCCAATGCATTCTTCCAATCATTCATACTCCCTTCCATGGCAAGCTTTATGTTGGGCATCACTGTTGTTAATGGCTACTTCCCGTCCTCTAAGTGAAATTGTTCTACGCACGCTGTCACCACACGGCTAATCATCTGTCGGATCTCGATCATGTTGGAATAGGATCCATTGATCCTTTTGCGTTTGTCACACGCCCAACACTCGCGAGTTTGAAGCTCGTCACAGTCATTCCTTCCCAGATCCTACTCAGAATACCACAGACAAGGTTTAGACATTCCGGATCTCAGGAATGGCCGCCAATAATTCTAGCCTATACCACGAAGGTTCTAATCTTGGATTAGAAACCCAAGAGATACACATTCAAGCTTGTTTGCATGTAGAACAGAAGTGGTTATCACGAACGCGTTCATAGGTGAGAATGGTGATGAGTGTTACATAATCATCACATTCATCATGTTCTTGAGTGCGAATGAATATCTTGGAGAAGAAATAGACTTGAGTTGAATAGAAAACAGTAGTAATTGCATTAATTCATGAAGAACAGCAGAGCTCCACACCTTAATCTATGGTGTGTAGAAACTCCACCATTGAAAATACATAAGAACAAAAGGATCTAGGCATGGCCGTGAGGCCAGCCCCCAAACATGAAAAGGTCTATCAAAGTATGATTCAAAGATGAAAATACAATAGCAAAAGGTCCTATTTATAGAGAACTAGTAGCCTAGGGTTACAGAAATAAGTAATTAATGCAGAAATCTTTTTCCGGGCCCACTTGGTGTGTGCTTGGGCTGAGCATTGAAGCTTCCATGTGTAGAGATTTTTTTTTGGAGTTAAACACCAGCTTTTGTGCCAGTTCTGGCGTTTTGACGCCAGAATTCTTAAGCTAACTTGGGACTCCTGTTTGGGCCATCAAATCTCAGGCAAAGTATGAACTATTATATATTGCTGGAAAGCCCAGGATGTCTACTTTCCAACGAAATTAAGAGCGCGCCAATTGGGTTTCTATAGCTCCAGAAAATCCACTTCGAGTGCAGGGAGGTCAGAATCCTACAGCATCTGCAGTCCTTTTTCCGCCTCTGAATCAGATTTTTGCTCAGGTCCCTCAATTTCAGCCAGAAAATACCTGAAATCATAGAAAAACACACAAACTCATAGTAAAGTCCAGAAATGTGATTTTTATTTAAAAACTAATAAAAACATAATAAAAACTAACTAAAATATACTAAAAACATACTAAAAACAATGCCAAAAAGCGTATAAATTATCCGCTCATCACAACACCAAACTTAAATTGTTGCTTGTCCCCAAGCAACTGAAAATCAAATAGGATAAAAAGAAGAGAATATACAATGAATTCCAAAAACATCTATGAAGATTAGTATTAATTAGATGAGCGGGGCTTTTAGCTTTTTGTTTCTGAACAGTTTTGGCATCTCACTTTATCCTTTGAAGTTCAGAATGATTGGCTTCTATAGGAACTCAGAATCCAGATAGTGTTATTGATTCTCCTAGTTAAGTATGTTGATTCTTGAACACAGCTACTTTATGAGTCTTGGCCGTGACCCTAAGCATTTTGTTTTCCAGTATTACCACCGGATACATAAATGCTACAAACACATAACTGGGTGAACCTTTTCAGATTGTGACTCAGCTTTGCTAGAGTCCCCAATTAGAGGTGTCCAGAGCTCTTAAGCACACTCTTTTTTCTTTGGACCACGACTTTAACCACTCAATCTCAAGTTTTCACTTGACACCTTCACGCCACAAGTACATGGTTAGGGACAGCTTGGTTTAGCCGCTTAGGCCAGGATTTCATTCCTGTGGGCCCTCCTATCCACTGATACTCAAAGCCTCGGATCCTTTTAATTTTACCCTTGCCTTAGTTTAAAGGGCTATTGGCTTTTTCTGCTTGCTTTTTCTCTCTCTCTTTTTTTTTGTATTCACTGCTTTTTCTTACTTCAAGAACCAATTTGATGATTTTTCAGATTATCAAATAATATTTCTCCTTTTCCATCATTCTTTCAAGAGCCAACAATTTTAACATTCATGAATCAACAACATCAAAAATATGCACTGTTCAAGCATTCATTCAGAAAGACAAAAGTATTGCCACCACATCAAAATAATTAAACTGTTTTAAAATTCGAAATTCATGTATTTCTTATTCTCTTTCAATTAAAAACATTTTTCATTTAAGAAAGGTGATGGATTCATTTTCGTTGCTTTAAGGCATAGACACTTAGACACTAGTGATCATGTAATAAAGACACAAACATAAATAAACATAAAAAATTAGAAAAACAGAAAATAAAGAACAAGGAGATTAAAGAACGGGTCCACCTTAGTGATGACGGCTTGTTCTTCCTCTTGAAGATCTAATGGAGTGCTTGAGCTCCTTAATGTCTCTTCCTTGCCTTTGTTGCTCCTCTCTCATGACTCTTTAGTCTTCTCTAATTTCATGAAGGAGGATATAATGTTCTTGGTGCTCCACCCTTAGTTGTCCCATGTTGGAACTTAATTCTCCTAGGGACGTGTTGATTTGCTCCTAATAGTTTTGTGGAGGAAAATCATCCCTTGAGGCATCTCAGGGATTTTATGGTGAGGAATTTCCTCATGTCCATGAGTGGGATCTCTTGTTTGCTCCATCCTTTTTTTAGTGATGAGCTTATCCTCATCAATGAGGATGTCTTCCTCTATGTCAATTTCAGCTGAATTGCAGAGGTGACAAATGAGATGAGGGAAGGCTAACCTTGCCAAAGTAGAAGACTTGTCCGCCACCTTGTAGAGTTCTTGGGATATAACTTCATGAACTTCTACTTTCTCCATAATCATGATGCTATGGATCATGATGGCTCGGTCTATAGTAACTTTAGACCGGTTGCTAGTGAAAATGATTGAGCGTTGGATGAACTCCAACCATCCCCTAGCCACAGGCTTGAGGTCATGCCTTCTTAGTTGAACCGACTTCCCTCTTGAATCTCTTTTCCATTGAGCGCCTTCTTCACAGATGTCTATGAGAACTTGGTCCAACTTTTGATCAAAGTTGACCCTTCTAGTGTAGGAGTGTGCATCTCCTTGCATCATGGGCAAGTTGAATGCCAACCTTACATTCTCCGGACTAAAATCTAAGCATTTTCCCCGAACCATTGTAAGCCAATTCTTTGGGTCCGGGTTCACACTTTGATAATGGTTCTTGGTGATCCATGCATTGGCATAGAACTCTTGAACCATTAAGATTCCGACTTCTTGAATGGGGTTGGTGAGAACTTCCCAACCTCTTCTTCGAATCTCATGTCGGATCTCCGGATATTCACCCTTTTTGAGTTTGAAAGGGACCTTGGGGATCACCTTCTTCTTGGCCACAACTTCATAGAAGTGGTCTTGATGCACCCTTGAGAGAAATCTCTCCGTCTCCCATGACTCGAAGGTGGAAGCTTTTGCCTTCCCTTTCTTCTTTCTAGAGGTTTCTCCGGCCTTAGGTGCCATAAATGGTTATGGAAAAACAAAAAGCAATGCTTTTACCACACCAAACTTAAAAGGTTTGCTCGTCTTCGAGCAAAAGAAGAAAGAAGAGAGTAAAAGAAGAAGAAATAGAGGAGATGGGGGGGGCTTAGTGTTTCGGCCAAGGGGGTGAAGTAGTGTGTATGTTGTGTGAAAATGAAGGAGTGAAGATGGGTTTATATAGGAGTGGAGAGGGGGGTATGGTTCGGTCATTAGGGGTGGGTTTGGGTAGGAAAGTGGTTTGAATTTGAATGGTGAGGTAGGTGGGGGTTTATGAAGGATGGATGTGAGTGTTGAAGAGAATGGTGGGATTTGATAGGTGAGGGGTTTTTGGGGAAGAGGTATTGAGGTGATTGGTGAATGGGTGAAGGAGAGAGAGAGAGGTGGGGTAGGTGGGGATCCTGTGGGGTCCACAGATCCTGAGGTGTCAAGGATATCTCATCCCTGCACCAAGTGGCGTGCAAAAATGCCCCTTTCTGCCAATCCTGGCGTTAAACGCCAGGCTGCTGCCCATTTCTGGCGTTTAACGCCAGCTTCTTGCCCATTTCTGGCATTAAACGCCCAGAATGGTGCCAGACTGGGCGTTTAACGCCCATTCTGCTACCCTCACTGGCGTTTAAACGCCAAGAAGTTTCTCCTCCAGGGTGTGCTGTTTTTCATTATGTTTTTCATTCTGTTTTTCATTCTATTTTTGCTTTTTCAATTGTTTTTGTGACTTCACATGATCATCAACCTACAGAAAACATAAAATAATGAAAGAAAATAGAAATTTAACATAGATAATTAAAGATTAGGTTGCCTCCCAACAAGCGCTTCTTTAATGTCAATAGCTTGATAGTGGGCTCTCATGGAGCCTCACAGATGTTCAGAGCAATGTTGGAACCTCTCAACACCAAACTTAGAGTTTAAATGTGGGGGTTCAACACCAAACTTAGAGTTTGTTTGTGGCCTCCCAACACCAAACTTAGAGTTTGACTGTGGGGCTCTGTTTGTCTCTGTATTGAGAAAAGCTCTTCATGCTTCCTCTCCATGGTTACAGAGGGATATCCTTGAGCTTTAAACACAAGGGAGTCTTCAGTCACTTGAATGATCAGTTCTCCTCTGTCAACATCAATCACAGCTTTTGCTGTGGCTAGGAAGGGTCTGCCAAGGATGATGGATTCATCCACACACTTCCCAGTCTTTAGGATTATGAAATCAGCAGGGATGTAGTGGTCTTCAACCTTTACCAAGACATCCTCTACAAGTCCATAAGCTTGTTTCTTTGAATTGTCTGCCATCTCTAGTGAGATTCTTGCAGCTTGTACCTAAAAAATTTTCAGTTTCTCCATTACAGAGAGATGCATGAGGTTTATGCTTGACCCTAGGTCACACAGAGCCTTCTCAAAGGTCATTGTGCCTATGGTACAAGGTATTGAGAACTTTCCAGGATCTTGTCTCTTCAGAGGTAATTTTTGCCTAGTCAAGTCATTCAGTTCTTTGATGAGCAAGGGGGGTTCATCCTCCCAAGTCTCATTACTAAATAACTTGGCATTTAGCTTTATGATTGCTCCAAGGTACTTAGCAACTTTCTCTTCAGTATCGTCTTCATCCTCTTCAGAGGAAGAATACTCATCAGAGCTCATGAATGGCAGAAGTAAATTCAATGGAATCTCTATGGTCTCAGTGTGAGCCTCATATTCCCATGGTTCCTCATTGGGAAACTCCTTGGAGGCCAGTGGACGTCCATTGAGGTCTTCCTCAATGGAGATCACTGCCTCTTCCTCCTCTCCAGGTTCGGTTGTGTGGGGTATGTTGATGGCCTTGCACTCTCCTTTTGGATTCTCTTCTGTATTGCTTGGAAGAGTACTAGGAGGGAGTTCAGTAACTTTTTTGCTCAGCTGACCCACTTATGCCTCCAAATTTCTAATGGAGGACCTTGTTTTAGTCATGAAACTTTGAGTGGTTTTAATTAGATCAGAGACTACAGTTGCTAAGTCAGAGTGGCTCTGCTTAGAATTCTCTGTCTGTTGCTGAGAAGATGATGGAAAGGGCTTGCTATTGTTAAACCTATTTCTTCCACCATTATTGTTGTTGAAGCCTTGTTGAGGCCTCTATTGATCCTTCCATGAGAGGTTTTGATGATTTTTCCATGAAGGATTATAGGTGTTTTCATAGGGTTCTCCCATGTAATTCACCTCTTCCATTGCTGGGTTCTCAGGATCATAAGCTTCTTCTTCAGATGAAGCTTCCTTGGTACTGCCTGTTGCTGCTTGCATTCCAGATAGACTTTGAGAAATCATATTGACTTGCTGAGTCAATATTTTATTCTGAGCCAGTATGGCATTCAGAGTATCAATCTCAAGAACTCATTTCTTCTGATTTGTCCCATTATTCACAGGGTTCCTTTCAGAAGTGTACATGAATTGGTTACTTGCAACCATCTCAATGAGTTTCTGAGCTTCTGCAGGCGTCTTCTTTAGATGAAGAGATCCTCCAGCAGAGCTGTCCAATGACATCTTGGACAGTTCAGACAGACCATTATAGAAGATACCTATGATGCTCCATTCTGAAAGCATCTCAGAAGGACACCTTCTGATCAATTACTTGTATCTTTTCCAAGCTTCATAGAGGGATTCACCTTCCTTCTGTCTGAAGGTTTGGACTTCCACTTTAAGCTTGCTCAATTTTTGAGGTGGAAAGAACTTTGCCAAGAAGGCATTGACTAGCTTTTCCCAAGAGTTCAGGCTTTCTTTAGGTTGTGAATCCAACCATGTTCTAGCTCTGTCTCTTACAGCAAAAGGGAAGAGCATAAGTCTGTAGACTTCAGGATCAACCCCATTGGTTTTGACAGTATCACAGATTTGCAAGAATTCAGCTAAGAACTGATGAGGATCTTCCAATGGAAGTCCATGAAACTTGCAATTCTGTTGCATTAGAGAAACTAATTGAAACTTAAGCTCAAAGTTGTTTGCTCCAATAACAGAGATTGAGATGCTTCTCCCATAGAAGTCAGGAGTAGGTGCAGTAAAGTCACCAAGCACCTTCCTTACATTGTTGGCATTGTTGTTTTTGGCTGCCATTGCTTCTTCCTCCTTGAAGAGCTCTGTTAGGCCCTCTAGAGAGAGTTGTGCTTTAGCTTCTCTTAGCTTTCTCTTCAAGGTCCTTTCAGGTTCAGGATCAGCTTTAACAAGGATGCCTTTGTCTTTGCTCTTGCTCATATGAAAGAGAAGAGAACAAGAAAGTATGGAATCCTCTATGTTACAGTATAGAGATTCATTGAGGTGTCAGAGGAAAAAAGAATAGAAGGAGAAGGTAGATAGAAGAGAATTCGAACTTATCAAGAAGGATAGAGTTCGAATTGCACCTTGAGGAGGAGTGTTAGTCCCTTAAATAGAAGGATGTGAGAAGAGGGGAAGAATTTTCGAAATTAAAGTAAAAAGATTTTTAAAATAATAAAAAGAAATTTGAAAATTTGATTGATATTTTCGAAAATTAAGATTGGGAAAGAAATTAAGTGATTTTGAAAAAGATTTTGAAACTAGAAATTAAAAAGATATGATTGAAAATTAATTTTGAAAAAAATATGATTGAAAAGATATGATTGAGAAGATATGATTGAAAATCAAATTAAAAAAGAAAGTTTTAAAATTAAAGTTGATTACTTGACTAACAAGAAATTAGAAGATATGATTCTAGAATTAAAACTTTTGATCCTTTCTTAATAGGCAAGTAATAACTAGAAATTTTGAATTAAATTATTAATTGTAGCAAGAATTTTCGAAAATAGTAAAAAAAATATAAAATGGAAAGAAATTGATTTTGAAAAGATATGATTTGAAAAATATTTGATTTTGAAAAATTATGAAGATTTGGAAAAGATTTGAATTAAAAACAAAATCTTCCCTCTAGTGTCCTCCTGGCGTTAAACGCCTAGAATGGCATCCATTCTGGCGTTTAACGCCCAAAATGCTACCTTTTTAGGCGTTAAACGCCTGTTTTCCTTCTTCACTGGGCGTTTTGAACGCCCAACTTTTTCTGTGTAATTCCTCTGCTGAATATTCTAAATCTTTAATTTTCTGTGTTATTAACTTGAAAAGACATAATTTTGAAAATTTTTTGAATTTTAAATGATGAGAAACACTAATAAAAAGAATGCAACTAAGATCAAATAAACAATGCATGCAAGACACCAAACTTAAAAATTGATATTAGACTCAAACAAGAAACATAAAATATTTTTGATTTTTATGGTTTTATAAATTTTTTTTTTGTGATTTTTCGAAAATTGAGTGGAAAAGAAAATAAAGGGATTCAAAATTTTTAATAAGTGTTCCAGGAATCATTGCAATACTAGTCTAAGACTCCGGTCCAGGAATTAGACATGGCTTACTAGCCAGCCAAGCTTTCAATGAAAGCTCCGGTCCAAAACACTAGACATGGCCAATGGCCAGCCAAGCTTTAGTAGATCATTACTAACAACAACAAAATTGATAGAAATCAACAAGCTCTTGTGATGATAAGTTAAAATCTCGGTCCAATAAGATTAGACATGGCTTCACAGCCAGCCAGACTTCAACAGATCATCATGAAACTCTAGAATTCATTCTTAAAAACTCTGAAGAACAAAATAAATAAATTTTTTTTGTATTTTAAAAAAAAATTTCGAAAATAAAAAGTAAAATTACCTAATCTAAGCAACAAGATGAACCGTCAGTTGTCCACACTCGGACAATCCCCGGCAACGGCGCCAAAAACTTGGTGCACGAAATTGTGATCATCAATGGCGCCAACAACTTGGTACGCACAATTGTAATCTCAACTCTTTATCACAACACCGCACAACTAACCAGCAAGTACACTGGGTCGTCCAAGTAATAAACCGCACGCGTTCATAGGTGAGAATGGTGATGAGTGTCACATAATCATCACATTCATCATGTTCTTGAGTGCAAATGAATATCTCAGAGAAGAAATAGACTTGAGTTGAATAGAAAACAGTAGTAATTGCATTAATTCATGAAGAACAGCAGAGCTCCACACCTTAATCTATGGTGTGTAGAAACTCCACCGTTGAAAATACATAAGAACAAAAGGGTCTAGGCATGGCCATGAGGCCAACCCCCAAACGTGAAATGGTCTATCAAAGTATGATTCAAAGATGAAAATACAATAGCAAAAGGTCCTATTTATAGAGAACTAGTAGCCTAGGGTTACAAAAATAAGTAATTAATGCAGAAATCTTTTTCTGGGCCCACTTGGTGTGTGCTTGGGCTGCGCATTGAAGCTTCCATGTGTAGAGACTTTTCTTGGAGTTAAACGCCAGCTTTTGTGCCAGTTTGGGCGTTTAACTCCAGCTTTTGTGCCAGTTCTGGCATTTTGACGCCAGAATTCTTAAGCTGACTTGGAATGCCTGTTTGGGCCATCAAATCTCGAGCAAAGTATGGACTATTATATATTGCTGGAAAGCCCAGGATGTCTACTTTCCAACGCAATTAAGTGCGCGCCAATTGGGCTTCTATAGCTCTAGAAAATTCACTTTGAGTGCAGGATGGTCAGAATCTAACAACATCTGCTGTCTTTTTTCAGCCTCTGAATCAGATTTTTGCTCAGGTCCCTCAATTTTAGCCAGAAAATACCTGAAATCATAGAAAAACACACAAACTCATAGTAAAGTCCAGAAATGTGATTTTTATTTAAAACTAATAAAAACTAACTAAAATATACTAAAAACATACTAAAAACAATGCCAAAAAGCGTATAAATTATCCGCTCATCAATGGTTCACATCGGCTTCGTGGTGAGGTACTTTCTAAAGTCCTCGTTTAGGAGTCTGTTTGTCAGGCACAAGCTCGCAACTGAGTTCGTCAGCCCGTCTATTTCCAGGCACTCGTCGTTGAATCGGTCTAGGTATTTCCTGGTCGGCTCTCCGGGCCGCTGGGTCACTCCAAGCAGGTTGATTGGGTCCTTTGCTTTTGCAATTCTTGTCGTGAATTGGGCTAGGAAGGTATCGCTGATGTCCGCAAAACTGGTCACTGAGCCCTGCGGGAGGTTATTGAACCACCGTATTGCAGGTCCCGCCAGGGTGACCGGGAAAGCGCGGCACCTTACCTCGTCTCCCACTTCCTCCAGGTTCATCCTGGCCTCAAAGGCCGTGAGGTGTTCCAGCGGGTCTTGTGTTCTGTCATACCTCATGTCCGTTGGCTTGTCAAAGTATTTTGGCAGCCGGACTTCGAGGATGGAACGATGAAATGGGGTCGCTCCCATTATCACGGGTCCTCGCGTTCTCGTTGTTCTCCCTTCGTCGACCTCTTGGTTGCGATCAGTCGTACGCCGCCTCTCGTGCCTGGTGTAGATTAGGGGGTCGTGGCGTCTTCTCGCACGTCTTCTTTCTCCATCGCTCTCGGATTCAGCCTGAGGGCTAGCTGTGCGTCTGGAATGGCTCTTTGAGTGAGAACGAGAGTGGCTTTGCTCTGAGGTGTGCTGGTCGTGTTTCCGGTCTGCTAGCCGGCATTCCAAGTCTTGCATCCTATGACGTAGTTTCTGCATTATTCTGGCGTGGTTGTTGCCAGTTCCCCCGAAAGGGCGTCTTTCGAGAGATCGGGTGGTTTGTCTTGGAAGGGACCTCGTGCGCGGTCTGGGAGAAGTCGCGGAGGGTTTCCCTCTGTGGCCTTTCTCTCCCAGGCCCAATACAACGTCCATCCAGGTGACTAGATCCCACAGACGGCACCAATGTTTGGTAGGTCAGATACCGGACGGGTTGGGTTGATTTTCTGATCAGAGGAGGGGAAGTCATCTGGCCGCACGTCTTTGGGCTAAGGGTAGGCGAGGTCCCGAGCTCTTCGGATGTAGAGGGGGGTGTCACCTGCAAAGACACTCCGACACTCAAGTCAGTGAAGTGTGCAGGCGAGTAAAGATTGAGTGGTATGTGACGTACCTTGGGGGAAGGATAGGTCCTTCCCCATTTATATCGTGTCAGTTTTGCACAGCTGTAGCAAAGCTGTCAGGGACGCGTGTCCGGATCGGCGATCGGGCGCCTTGTTCCTAACCGTCCGGGTCGGGTGGTGCCCGGGTCGGGTCGGCCTACATTCAGTTTGGGCCAGGCCGTAACAAATTGAATTCTTGTTAAAAATAAAAATAGTAGCAAATTTTGTTTAAAGTAAATTGCATATTAAAAGAGCACGTTGACTCTATAAAATGAAATAAGATAGCACCAAAATTACTTAAAATTGACACCAGAAATTTAATAACGCGACATAAAAAAATATTAAATCTTTCTAAACAATATTACACATTTAGTGAATTAAATGCTTATCTTATATATAAAATAACACAAAAATCTTAAAAATAAAATTGAAATGTCTTCACTCTAATATTGAAATTTTCAACTAAATGATGTGATAGAACTAAACTTATTTCATGAATACTTGAGTTGTAGATTCACAAATTTTAATAGAAAAGAAAATAAGTGAAAGAATCTGTATATAATATAGCGAAATTAAGCATAACACAATAATTCTTCTTTTAAGAAAAAGGTAGCGTATCTGATATATAAAATAATACAATAATTTCTTAATTTTGACACTAAAATTTTGCTACAAAACACAAAAGTCTCTTCTTTGATACTGTATTTTTTTCTTCTTATTATTCTTCTTTCTTACTTTTTTTGTTGCTCTTAATTCTTCTTTTAGGAGCATTACTTCTTATATTAGATTTGAATGAACATGGACATATATTGCAATCTTATTTAGTTGAATAAATGTAGGTCATACTTATTTGAGTTGAATTCTTGTTAGAAACAAAAATAACATCAAAATATGTTGACTCTAATACCGACATGTCTTTACTCTAATATTAAAATTTTCAACTAAATGATGTGATAGAACTAAGAATTTATTTTATGAAAACTTGAGTTGCAAATTTACAAATTTTAATAGAAAAGAAATAAATAAAAAATTTTGTAGAAAACATAGTGAAATTAAATATATCAACTATTAAAATTCGATGATAACAATAACGATAGTGATATCGACAAGGATAACGACGATATGTACAAGAAGACGATGACGAGGATAATGATAACGATGATGATCATGTTGATGATGATGATAGAAGAGGAGGTGAAAAAGAAAATAGGAAAAAAAATTTAAATGAAAAAAGAAGGAGGAAGAGGAGGTGGTGGTGGTGACGACGACCATAACAAAGGAGAAAGATGAGGAAAAATAGTAGAAGAAGAAGCAGCAATAACAATGGTGTAAAGAAGAAGAAGAAGAAGAAGAAGAAGAAGAAGAAGAAGAAGAAGAAGAAGAAGAAGAAGAAGAAGCGTGAGTGGATTTGAAATACTTTATAACAACTTGGTTGAATCTAGTAAATTATTTTGCTTGGTTGTAGAGTTTTATTAATTATTATTTTCTGGATTAGTAATCCTAGAGACAAAAAAAAGTCCAAACTTGTCTTATTTGGCTGTTTTGATTTTTTTTATCTCTCAAATATTATTGTTTATGAATAAAGTATATTTTTGTTTTTGAAGTTTTGGTTTTTTTTATTTCTCAAATATTATTGTTTATGAATAAAGTATATTTTTGTTTTTGAAGTTTGTCAAAAATTTCAAACATATTCCAAAGTTTTATTTTGTTTTAATTTTATCTCTAAGGTTTTAATTTGCATTAAATATATCTCTAACAGTTAAATTTCAGAAAATTTAGAACTAGTCCAATAATAATGCATGACAACTATGTTTAATTTGCTTATGTTAAAAATTGTTCCTTTAAAATTATTAGTGAATTAGTCCTAAATTGTTTGAAAAATTAATCGTTATAAGTATATTTAATGCAAATTAAAAATGTTGGGACAAAATTAAAATAAAATAAATTATAAAATAAGGCAAAAAAAGAAAAGATAAATATATCCATTCAATTATTGAATTTTTGCTTCATTTTGAGTTGGATTGTGAAAACTGTGTTTGCACAAACACAAATCCAAGTAGTAGTTTTCAATAACGGAAAACGAACCAAAATCCCCTAAACCGGTCAAAGTAAAAAAATTGAACCTGTTTTGAAAAAGTCCACATAATCCGTCCGGCATAACTTTCGGAATATACGGGTGGGGACAAGCTTACCAAGAACCAAGCATCAGCTTTTTTTTCTCTAAAGTTCCATTCAATTCCTATTAAAATACAAAAAAAAAATATCAACATAGTTTATAATAATATTTATTT
>NC_029791.2:86935193-87051679 GCF_000816755.2 Arachis ipaensis
TTTAAATCAAAACTTGTAAAATTATAAAATTTTAATGTTAATTAAACTTAATAATTATTAAAAAAAAAAGAAATTATCATTGATTTTCAACTCGTCATTTTTCCTGCTTTTAGGAATTCAATGGACAGCTGCTGGATTTGGTTCAGAAAAAATGGAATCCAATGATTCGGATAAGTCTTATGAGAAGAATTCGGGGTACGTCCGCCCAATCACATAAATCATCTGCCCACCTCCTGAGCGGATTAGCGGATGGAGCATACCGGTTCATGCCATCAATCGTTCTTAGCTCACTTACTGAACTCGGTTTCGCCCTTAAATCAGTAGGGGTGAGCAATGGTGGTGTTAAGTGTCTGGTCTTGGCCCAAGCAGTAAGTAGGACTCCATCCGTATTCCTATTAGTGAGGATATTACTGAGACCCCTAACTAATGAATCTGTAAGGTATTCTTTTTATATATATACAGTTTAGGAGCACCAAAAAATACGAGTGGAATAATAGAACTTTTGAAAAAGAGTTTTAAATTTAAATAATACAAAATTGTCTATAAAAGTAAAACATATAAATGTACATCAGAACGTATCCAAAGGCTCGGCCCATAAAAAAAGGCCACCTAAATTGGACCTTAAGATAGAACCACCAAAATAAATTAACATTAACAGTGAGAGAAGATTACTAAAATTAAAAGGGACATAGAAAACTAAGTAAACTCGCCAGATGTAAATTCAACGTTGTTGAAATCTAATGAGATTTGAAAAAAAAAAGTAAATAGCAACAAGTGAGAATATAACACAACATTTATATAAGGGAACATATAAGGGAACATGAACCCTTTAGGAATTCTTAATCTCAATTCGACAATATTTCAATGCTTATGGTCTTAACTAAACTGTTTGAAAGGAATTATTAAGGTGCAAAATAATTTTGATTCTTCACCATTTCACGAATTTCCAACCATCATATCATTTTACCTCATCTTTATAGAGGAAGCAAACACAACACAAGCAAGATATAGCAATCCAACCTTCGGCATATCATGACAAATACCAATTGCTAGGTGTTACCATTCAGTTGGCCAATGGGGCTTTAGACTCTATATCACATATATAGATATAAGCCTGTCACGCTATCAAAATCGCATAAGTTAGCCAAGTTAATATTTTCATAGTTGAGATTTAACACGTATATAAATCGATATATATATACACCAGATGTACCCGAAGTAGATCTAGGAGAAAAAAGGAGAAAGGAGGAACATGTGTTCAATTAAATAATGATGCAGTGTTACATATGCATATGATAATACAAAAAGTAAATAAAGTTAGATGCAGCAGTAGTCCGCACGCATATACAAATTAGAATATGAAGTTAGATGTGACGGTAGTCCGCACATATATGCAGATGCTTAGAAGAAATATAGAAACTTGTAAAAATGGAATTGTTTATTCAAGGAAGCTTGAAGAACAAAGAAAGAAAACCTTACAAAGAATCTCAGAGCCTCTCTCTTTAATTTCTCTTTTTAAATTGGTTTGTTTAAAAACTCTGCCTCAAAATGTTGCTAAGCGTGCTTTTATAGTCCTAAAGATTATTGTTTCTACAGTACATGTAATATTGACCTAAACTATAACTATAGTACTAGTTGACAAGTTACAAGTTACTATATAAATAGTAGAATTTTGATTTCACAACTATTTTTACAATATGAATAACACCTAATTTTCTTCTAGATTAATTCTGAAATAGTCGTCCTCATTTTGATTGTAATCTCTTGAAGATGTTGTTGAAGAATTAGGATTTTGTTTCCCTTCTTGGTCTTCTTGTGCTTGGAGTAGCTGTAGGATTTGCTGCAAATCTTTTGTAAATGATTCTTTGGATTGGGACCCTGCTAGAGTTGTTGGGCCTTCTGATTGTGAAAAACATATGTTATGTGATTGATGGACTAGAATTGATGTATCACCACAAAATCTCTTTCGACAAGTATACCGAGTTATCGTCAAGTAAAAATTTACTGAGAGTAAGGTCGATCCCACAGAGATTGATTGATTAAACAACTTTAGTTACTGGGTGATTTAGTTAAGCTAATCAAGAAGAAGTGTTGAGTGCAGAAAATTAAATGACAGGATTATAAATGACTTGAAGATAAAGAAAGTAGTAAAGTGCTAGAATGTAAAGAGCATAAAGATAAATTGCTAGAATGTAAATGAAAGAAATGTAAATGACTGAATTGTAAAAGGGAATGGGTTGATTGACAGAAATTAAACAAAGCTATAAAGAATAGGGAAGATAAGAATGGGGAAGATTCATTGGGGTTAGGAGATGTTGCTCTCTTTGGATCAAATTCAGATAATCTCATCTTCAATCATGCAACTCATTGACCTCTTGGCAATCATGATTGATTGAACCCCAATTCCTTGGTGATTCAATCTCTCAAATCTTGATAATCAGCCCATTCCTTGGTCTAATTGCTCATGAAGAGAGATAAGTTTGGTCCCTGATTTTACCACACATCCTCATAGATCCAAGTAATTGGGCAGATTTCATGTCACCATATCCAATCCCAAAACCCAGATCTACTTAATGTGAGAAGGGTTTCAAGCATGATTTCATGTTTCCTCTTCCAAGGTTCCCATGAAACCCAAGTTGCATTCAATCTCTTTTCCAAGATAATTGAATGCTAAGCATGAAGAATGAAATTTCTTCTAGCAAATCAAAGAGAGATGAAGAGAAGAAGAAATTTACTATCATTAATTCATCAAGTACAATAGAGCTTCCTCTCCCAATGAAAGGGAGTTTAGCTACTCATAGTTTAGAGAAAAGTACAAGAGATGGAAGAAGATGAAGTAAGTGAAGTCAAAAGTTCCAAGCCCCCTTTTTAGTACTCTTCAAGGGGTATTTATACTACTCCTATTCTAGAAATGAAAAATTATAAAAAGAAAAGAAAATTACAATTAAAAACTAAAGAGAATAACCATTCACTAAAGATATGTGCATGGTGTGTGAGTAGCGTGCCACACCCAGCTCTCAAGTGGCACGTCCCCTTAGTGAAGCTGGCTTGGCGTGCCACGCCCATCTCCTAAGTGGCACTCCCATGATGATGATTGAATTGGCGTGCCATGCCCATGGTCCAAAGTGGCACACCCATGTTAAGATCTTCAAGCTCCTTTTCTGAAAAATTGACCTGGCGTGCCACGCCCTTGTTAGGATCTTTAATCTTTTTCTCTGGTCACTTGTACTGGCATGCCACGTCTTAGTCCTGGCGTGCCACGCCCTTATTAGAGTCTTCAGTTTTCTCTTCTGGAAGGTTAGCTTGGCGTTCCACGCCCAAAATACTAAGTGGCACGCCCATTGTCTCAAGTGGCACACCTTCGATGAGGTCTTGACCATTCTCTTCTGAATGATTGGCCTGACGTGCCACGCCCTTGTTGGAGTTCTCCATCACCCTTTCTGGTTAGGTGAACTGGCGTGCCACGCCCCTAGTACCAAGTGGCACGCCCATTGGAGTTGTAACAGCCCAGACCACCCGCTAGCACGATATTGTCCGCTTTGGCACACAAGGCCTCACGGTTTTGCCTTTGACGATAGGGATGATAGCCGAAGCCCTCCACACTCACTCGTCAAAACGCGTCATGCTAGGGAGAGGTATCCACACCCTTATAAGGCATGTTTCGTTCCCCTCTCCAACCGATGTGGGCCTTACAATTCTGTAACAGCCCAGACCACCCGCTAGCACGATATTGTCCGCTTTGGCACACAAGGCCTCACGGTTTTGCCTTTGACAATAGGGATGATAGCCGAAGCCCCCCACACTCACTCGTCAAAACGTGTCATGCTAGGGAGAGGTATCCACACCCTTATAAGGCATGTTTCGTTCCCCTCTCCAACCGATGTGGGCCTTACAATCCACCCCCCTAAGGGAGTCCAGCGCCCTCGCTGGCACATCGATCCGGGTTCTGGCTTTGATACTATCTGTAACAGCCCAGACCACCCGCTAGCACGATATTGTCCGCTTTGGCACACAAGACCTCACGGTTTTGCCTTTGACGATAGGGATGATGGCCAAAGCCCCCCACACTCACTCGTCAAAACGCGTCATGCTAGGGAGAGGTATCCACACCCTTATAAGGCATGCTTCGTTCCCCTCTCCAACCGATGTGGGCCTTACAGGAGTTGCTCCTTCCCTTCTCCTCTGGACCATTGTACTGGCGTGCCATGCCTTCGACCTGGCGTGCCACGCCCAGCTGGAGAGATAGAACTGGCGTGGCACGCCCATCTTGGCATGCCACACCCTTGATAACTCTTCAAAGAACTCTTTTTGGAAAACATTACTGGCGTGCCACGCCCATAGTGAAGCTTAGCCATCCTTCTTCTGGAAAATATAACTGGCGTGTCACGCCTGGCCCACTGAAACTCTTCAAGGAGTCCTTCCTAGGAGTAATCCTTTAAATTTTCTCCTTGGAAATCATAGCTGACGTGCCACGCCCAGTCAAGGATCTTGGCGTTTGCTTGAAGTGGCACGCCGCACACACATGCTCAGCATCCTTGCTTGCTTTCTTCCTATTTTGTGGCTCTTTCCTCCTAAAATCAAAGCAAGAACTCACTTCAAAGCATATTCTTTAAAACTTATGATATAACTCTTATACATGTATCAAATGAATGAGAAATAATCACTTCTATGGCCCTTTTTGATGAGAGAAAGAGGTAGATAATGCAAGTCATCAGTGATCCATTGCCCTGACAAATTTAGGATGTTCTTTGAGCCATTTCCTAACTTCATCGAAATGAGCCATGGTTGAATTGAATTGGGACTACCATTTGATGTAGAATTTCTTTGTAGTTTTGGTAGTGCCTTTGGATGATCTTGTTTACCATACGTGTATTGTTACGAGAATGCCCATGCCAATGCAAATGTAGAAAAGAATTTCAGGTCAACAGGGACACAAGTTTTCTACTGATCAAAATTGTTTTTGAACATTTTGAACCCCTCAGCGGCAGGTGGGGGTAAAATTTCAGGTAGTGGACCGAAATCGTCCCACCATTGAGAAAAATCAGTTTGAAAAGTGATAATTGACATTTCTTTTGAAGTAAATGAGCTAAGAGTGCCATTTTTGTTTATTTTTAAACCAGAAAACCCTTGTCTATGCATCCATGTAATCCCAATAAGAGTATCCCATTGCGTCAAATTGTTGAAAAAATTTTGTAATATTGTTTGGATTTTTTTTCCAAATTAGGTTGGGGTGAGAACTTTTAGTATTTAGATTGTAGAATGAGTTGTGTTTGTGGAATCTTTGGGGCTCTATAGTGTTTGATTCACTGAATCAGAATCTACGAGTATGAATTCATAGAATTGTCTGGTTTTGTTAGGGGATGTTGGTTTGAAATGAAACCCCGGTGGAAAGCCTTTAGGAATTACCTTATAAAATAGTTTTTTCCAAAATTCTAGTTCAGTTAAAAGAACGAAGGAGAATCCATTTTTTGAAAGGTATGTGGTTACCTCGATTTAGTAACCCGTAGGAATTAACCACGATAATCCCATTCTTATTATGAGTTCGCAGTAGTGACGACAATTCTAACACAACTGGGGACAGCGGCAGCCGCATTAGTTGGAACAACAGTAGCGTCAACTTCCTTTGGCAGTGACGATGGTTGCGGCAGGACAAAAGATTCAAATTGAATAGGAATCAAAAGCAAACACAACTTTGGAAAATTCAAGACAAGGCATATACTAAAAATCAAATTGGAACAAACATGGCAGTAATAAAATAAAATGTGTAAATGGACCAGAATAGAAAAGATCAGACCAGAAGCATCAGTACTAGCTCCAGTGATAGTGAAAGACTTCAGCAGCAGCCGAACAGCGGTGGTAACGACTCAGAACGGAGCTAGAGCAGTGTGATAAGAGCTCCAACAACTAGGAAGCGGCTTAGTCCACTACCAATAGCAATGGCGATGGCGTGCAACCAGGCGTGGCGGAGATGGGTTCGACAGTAGCAGTAGCAGCAGAGCTCCAACAAGAACTCCAATATCCTTCTTTTCCTCCCTGGTTCGCGATTCTGACGAAGGTGGCAGTCTCCACGACGACGATGAAGGTAGTGACGACGGACCCTAGCAGTGGCAGCGGCAGATCGGTAGCGATAGAAGCACGGCGGTGACGATGCATCATCTCCCTCTCGCGCGAAACTCCCTCTGGTTCTCTCGCTCTCAAGCGTGGCTCTTCCTCCCTCTCCAGGCGACACGACGGCAGCGGCGGCACCAAGCCCCGTGGTGTCGTTCGTCCCCCTTTCTTCTTCTTCTTCTTCTTCTCCCTCGTGCTCTTCACTCCCCCTGTGTCTTTCTTTTCTTTGTTCTTTAGATTTTCCCCTTCTCCTTCTCTGAGTGTGCTTGTGTTTAGTGGATTTAGGGCAACAAATCAGGAATTTTGTGATATTGGGGTTAAAATTAGGAATTTAGGATAAGAGTAAAATATACATGAGTAATATAACAATTACAAAATATTCGAGATAGAATAATAATTTAGGATTCAAATATAATACCGTAAAAATTACTTTCGGAACACGTAAAATTTCATTTATCAACATATCATTGAGTTCAAATAATTATTTCTAATTTAAATGATAAAATGAACATACTAATCATATTTTATAAAATACAGTTTAAACCCAAAATATTACATATTCAAATTAAATGATATAACTTTTTATTATTTTTCTATTACCAGAACTTTAATTTCAAATTATATAAAATAACCAATTACAATAAAATTATACAAGAATACTAATTAACTTAAACTCAAAGTGTTTATAAAATTGACTTAATCATTCTTAATAGATTATTTTTCTAAAAATAAGAAACTCAAGTTAAATCATAAATTATTCATAATAGAAGTTACTTAAATTAAATTATACCACTCTTTCTCATTTTCGATTACGGTTTTTATACAAAATATTCAATGATAATAAAATTATATTAGAATTCTAGTTGATTTAGAATCAACTTGTCTCCTAATCAATTTAATTATTCTTAATAAATTAGTTTCTAGGAATAAGAAACTCGAATTAGTAAGATAAATCATGACTTATATATAATATCACTTACTTAAATTAAATTGTGCAATTCTTCCTTATTTTTCAATTACTAAATTTATGTAAAATATTGAATTATAATAAAAGTAGTAAGAATCTTGATTGATTTAAAAATCAATATATCCCATGATCTATTTAATTACTTTTAATAAAATAGTTTCAAAAATGATAATTTATTCATATTTGAAAATTTCAAAAATACGGGATATTACACCATCACATTCTGATGAATGTACCTCTGCTGTAAAAAAAGAAATACGGTCTAGCTTTCAACATTACCATTTCATGTAATGCTTTAATTTAGAAGATATTTTAAAGTTTATATTAAACTATAATTATTTTTTAGGGTGTTTATTTATAATTTGTTTATTATTTTATTATAAAATAATTTTTTTCAATTGAACCACGGTTAAATCAATAAATTAGGGACTAAAGCGGTTCGATGACCAATCCACTTTTCAGAACCTTGATTCTTACATAATTTTTATTTTAATTGGTTATTTTACATAATTGAATTAAAATTTAGGTTATTGAAAAATAATACAGAAACATAATTTAATTTGGAAAATTAAGATTTTGGGTTCAATTTTGTAAAATTAGTTTGATCATTCTGGATTTTAAATTAGAATAATTATTTGAACTTAGTAATATACTAACGAGTAAAAATTGTGCTCTCAAAATAATTTTAAGGCATTATATTTTAATCCTAAATTATTATCCTATCCCAAAGATTTTATAAAATTTATATACTACCACTATATATTTTTTCTAATTCTAATACTAAATTCCTTATTTTTACACACACTATTATCTAACACGTATACTCCCATCACTACTCACTCAAACATACGCACACTCTCTCATCACATTCACAAAACGTGTCATTCTCTTTACTCCAACACATACACATTCAGAACAAAAGAAGAAGAAGACGACGCTAGCTAGGGCCCTCCGCCATCGTCGTTGCCATCGCGACGGTAGGTGTGAAGGTATGAAGATAGATAGATAGATAGATAGATAGATAGAGAGATAGAGATGGGGGGGGAGGAGAGAATGCAACAGATAAGAGAAACGACGGAGTTGTCCCGCCATCAGCGTCGTCGCGCTTGGAGTCGATTGTGGTTTAGTTGATGAGAGACTGGGACTATGATAGATAAGCAAAATCTAAAACTTGAACCTAGGGTTAACACGATGAAACAAACAATGATCTAAAATGCTAAAGCTATGCCTTAGACCGATATACAATTCGTTTCCTTCTTTAGTATCTTGCTAGGAACCATAGATTCTCACCCCTTTTCTTTCATTGTTCCTAAAGGTGGAGTTGACGGTGACATTCGCTGAACGTTGAGGTTGTTTGCCGCTATGATCCATACTATGTAGTATATTAGCATCTTGGAGGACATCCGTTATTATGTACAACTATGAAGACTAGAGTATTTTAATTTTCCTCTACCTATTTGTATTTTACCATTGTTGATTCCTTTTTACTTTCTTTCTCTTAAAGATTTATTCCACTCTATTAAAATAAAGCGAGTGCTCTGGTGTAGAACGAAGATTCTTTTTACACATGTAGATGCCACTTGTCGAGATATGAGAGTGGTATCATGTTATATATAAACATGACAATAGACAATCACTGGGACTATAGGACCCAATGCAGCCTAGGGTAGCAATGTTGCTCGTATTATTGTTGCTTTGCTTTAGTGCTAAGAGATATTATCAGTAGATAGTTAGTAGAATAAGTAAAAAAGGATTATGATTGCTAAATTTTTTAGAGATGATTAATTAATGTTTTTTTAAAATGTTATTATGTTTTGGCCTGGACTTTTATTACAACAAACACAAGTAATGGTTTAGTCTATGAAAAAAAACAAAAGTTAGGAAAAGTCATCTAAAGCTTAGTTTGGTAAAGTTTTTACTTTTCAAAAGTAGCTTATAAAATTTACCTTTTAAAAGTTGTAGCATCTGTATTTGATAAATTAAATTAAAAATGACTTTTAATAAGCATAAGCAACAACAAGTGCATTTAGTAAAATAGCTTTTAAAATTTAAAAATACTATAATAGACATTAATGTAAAAATTAAATTTGAATATTAATTAATGAATGAGGTTATATTAAACTTTTAAATTTTGATAAGCACAAGCTAATTTTGAAAAATTTTCCCTTAAGTACTTTCAAAAGCACTCGTGATTTTTAAAAGCAGCAAGTATAAGCACATAAGCTTTTTATTTACCAAATATAAAATGAAGTACTTCTGCTTTTGAAAAGCACAAACACCTCTCCAAAATACTTTATCAAGCCAAGCACAACAAAAACAAAAGTTAGGAGTAGTCTCTCCAACAATACCAGGCCATGATCATTTTATTCAAATTTCACGTTGGATTCAATTCAATTCTGAACAAAATATTTGGATTTTGTGTTTAAAAAACTAGAATTTCAAATTCAAAATGATTATTTTGCAATTCACTTATGATAATCATGATCATAATTTGTATTAATAATTATAATTTATATTAGTAATGATAAACTTTATTACTCAATTATAGTTCATTGCCGTATTTTGCACCTTTCTTAATTCTTTTATATAATCTAAAATATATTTGGACAAATTCATAATATTTCAAAAAAAAAATTTATTCATGTCAATCATTAAATATGACTAATATAATGCTTATCCCAATTAACTAATCCAATGAAAATTTAATTGTATCGACTAAAAAACAGTTTACACCATAAATCATCTATATCATAACAAATATGCAATCAAATACAAAGCAAAATCCTAACAGTACAATCTCAATTTTCAACCACAAAAACATATCTTATCCAGTCAACCTTACTTCTTTTCGATTAGGAAAACTATCATCGGACGTTACAAACATTATCAAATGCCTTCCACTAATGGTTTTGCAAGTTCATGGCAACAAAGGAAGCCCTTGCTTAAACAACTGCCAGTACAATTTCACCACTAAATTCTCTTCAGTCTATTCCGAAAACCCTTGCAACATCTTACATGAATGTGGGGTTATTTCATCTGCAATTAGAACTATTGTCATCACGACTACTTCATCCCCCGTAATATCTTATTACCAACATTAGGAACTAATGTGGAAAGAAATACCCGAACTGTTTTTACGATCTAATATCTTTCTACATCTAATTACAACCCAAATTAGAAGTAAAAAAATAAGTCAGTTATATATTCCATTGTCTTTGCGGTATAATTACCACTTATGAATAAATTTCACATTATTTTCGCTTACTTTTTTTGCATAATCTTCCTTGTCAAAAGAATTGTTAACCACTTTCCCTTAATGTATTTGCATTTCTCATTATCTTACTTGTTCTTAGGGGTGTTCATGGATATGGGTAATCCGATTATCCGTCTAAAATTGACCCAATCCAATTATATTAGTTTTGAATCAGTTGGGTAATTAGGTACAATTGGGTTAAGCCCAATTAACACTATAAGTAAAAAGGCCTGTCGCCACAATTTTTCTTGCCACACTTTTATGTGGGTAGCGATCGATTAGATATTTGGCCATATTTTTTCTTGCCATATTTTAAAAGCGTGACCGAAAGGGATCAATGACCACGTTTTTTATGAGGGTGGCAGTTGATTAGCAATTTGGCCACGCTTTTTCTTGCCACGCTTTAAAAGTGCGGCTAAAGGGGACAATGGCCACGCTTTTATGAGGGTGGCAGTTGATTAGAGATTTGGCCACGCTTTTCCTTGCCATGCTACATAAGCGTGGCTGAAAGGGGTCAATAGCCACACTTTTATGAAGGTGGTATTTTATTAGAGATTTGGCCATGCTTTTTTCTTGTCACACTTTAAAAGCGTGGATAAAAGGGGTCAATAGTCACGCTTTTATGAAGGTGGCAGTTGATTAGAGATTTGGCCACGCTTTTTCTTGTCACACTTCAAAAGTGTGGCCGAAAAGGATCAATGGCTACCAAGGCTCTGAAAACCAGAACGAACCGATCAGTCGAACTGAGAACTGGTGACTAACACAGTTCGGTCTATATGCAAAACTGTCAATTTTAAAAATCAAAGTTGAACCGCAAAATCGATTAAGAACTGGCGGATGAACCGAACCGCTACCTGTTTGGTTTTCCAAAACATGCCAAAACAACAACGTTTTGAAGTGGAAAACCCTTCTGCAATCACCAGAACAGAACCTGTAACACCCTCACCACCAGAATGTAACGCTTCCGACTGGGCCACTCTGGTAGCAAGGATATTACGACAACCTCTCTATATATAACTATAAAAAGTAGGAGCCTTTACCTGAAATCTTTATTGACTTTTCTTTGAAAAACCAGTAATATTTTTCGTTTATACGTACATACATTCATACATGCAAATCATCACAACACTTTTACATTTACAAGAATAATATATACAAGTAATATACAAACATATATTATAAAATTATACTCCTATCCCTCTTTACAAAATGTAAATAACGATAACAAAGGTGAGGAAAAATATTTAAGATAATAAAACAAATTCGCTTTACAAATAAACTAATACACGCACAAATGCTCAGTAATAAATTCTTCATAGGCTTCCTCGTCCGTTTTTTGAAAAATATTGGGTTGTAAAGGGGAGAGAACCTAACTTGAAGGTCTCAGTAGAGGGGTTCAAGATTGTCATAAAAGGATATAAACATAATTTGCCTTATTACAGTTAATCAGTTTTTGTCTTATGAAATTTTCTCTAAACCATTCTTTTCTCATAATTAACCAGTTAAATCCTACTGTCATTTACTTTTCTTAAGGGTTAAGTATTTTTTTTGTCCCTAAGATCTTGGCTCAAAATCAAAATTGTCCCCAGCCTTTTTTCGTTATTAAAATCATCCTCAACGTTACAAAATGTTATAAAATCATCCTTTTGTCCATGAACAACATTTTTTTGACAATTTTACCCTTAAATAAAAATTAAAAAAAACATGTAAGCAAACACAGACGGCAGATCCCTCTTCTATTCCTTTCACATTCACAACAACAACCCTTCATCTTCTTCTTCATCATCATCTTCTTCTTCATCTTCTTCATCTTTTCATTTACAAAGTAAGTTTATTTTAATACACATGATTTAACAGAGTAATAGAGCAATCAAAACCATACGATACAAATTTACAAATTTATAAAATTTTCACCATCATCAACCAGCAAATACAAGACAGATCTATAAACAACAGGCAATTATAATTTACAAAATATTCAGAACTAAACTTCAAACCAAGACCGAAGAAGAAGGATTGAAGAAAAATGGAACAAAAATTGAAGAAGAAGACTGAAGAAGAAGACCAAAGAAGAAGACCAAAGAACAACAATTTCAGAACTTTAAACTAAGAAGAAGACTAAACATTCAGTGAAGATGAAGACAAGAAGCCACTAAACGGGTTCCGTGCCGAGAAGCCAGCGAAGATGAAGACGACGTGCCGAGTTACTGGTTCCGAACACGGGGAAGAGGAAGAAGCGGCGGCACTGAGGACATGAGGTCGGCGGCGGCGCTGAGGACCTCGGAACGGCAACGGTGATGAAGGACTAGGGTTGATAAATCCCAATTTTAGGGTTTATCTTGTGTAGAATTTGGGGGTTCTATCAATATTTTTCACATTTATTCATATAAATTGCATGTTTTTGTGTTTCCTTCCTAATTATGCTTCATGGTTCAAAACATGCTTCTTTAACCCTAAAAATGCCAAATTTTAATCCTCTTCTATTACCATTCGATGCCGTGCTGTGTTTGTTAAGTGGATTCAATATCTATAGGGCAAGAATGGCCTAGAAGATGAAAAGGAAGCATGCACAAGTGGAAGGAACATGAAGAATAAAGCTTTGGAAAAGTGATTGCGACGCGCATGCATGGCTGACGCGCACACGTGGCCGTGTGTAGCTAAGATTGGTGCGCGCATAAGCTGGTGCACTCGCATGGTGATGCGAAACCCCACTGACGCGTACGTATGACTGACGCGTACGCGTGGCTCGAGGAGCTGATATGACGCGCACGCGTGGTCGACGCACACGTGTGACGCCCAGCACGTGACTCATTAATGAAGTCGTGACTGGCGATTTCTGGAAGGCTGGAGGCCCAATTTGAGCTCAATTCTGCATGCAAAAAACTCAAGGAACTAAGGGGAAAAGAGAGGGGACTCACTCATGCACACCATACACATAATTTTAGCTAGTTTTTGTTCTTGTTTTCCTAGAGAGAGAAACTCTCACTTCTCTCTAGATTTAGTTTGTTTTTATCTTCCTTTGTTGGATTTTTGAATTGGGTCTTGTTAATTTCTAGTTTTATTTACTTAATCTTAGTTCTCTAGTTATAATTTGTTTAGATCTTGTGTTGGAGTTTAGGGTTTTCTTGTTATTTCCCCTTTTCTTCTCATTTTATGAGCTTTGTTGATTTTGAATTTTTATTAGTGCATTAATATTTTCTATGATTGATAGTGTTATTTGAGTTGTTTTTCATTGATAATTGTTAATGTGTACTTGTAATTTCCAATTAATTTTGCAATTTAAATATGTCTTTAGTTAGTGCATACCATGTGTTTGATGAAATATTTCCTTTGATTATGGAGTAGTGATAAACCATCATTTTATGGTTTATATTGTGTTTAATTGTGTGGTTTTATCAAATCTTTACCCACTTATTCATTAAATTAGCATGTATTTACAATTCCTTCCCAAAATTACTCCATGGTTGAAAATTTGCTTCCTAGAGACTTTTAATTATGTATTTTAATTCTCCTTTATTCCATTCGATGCCGTGATCCGTGTGTTAAGTGTTTCAGGCTTTATAGGGCATGAATGACATGGAGATTGGAAAGGAGGCTTGCAAAAATGGAAGGAACACAAGAAATTAAGGAGATGAGCAGCGAAAAGTGACGCGGGCGCATGGCTCACGCGACCGTGCGAAATAGAGGAAATTGCAGTGACGCGCTCGCGTGCCTGACGCGAACGCATGGATTGGAAACTGCACAAGTGACGCGAATGCATGGACGACGCGGATGCGTGGCAAGGCAAAACGCTGGATGACGCGAACGCGTGGATGACGCGATCGCATGACTTGCGCGATTTGGAGAATCTGCAGAATTCACTGGGGGCAATTTTGGGCCATGTTTTGACCCAAATTTCGGTCCAGAAAAGCAGATTAGAGCCAAATAACATGCAGAGACCGGGGAGGCATTCATTCCGCATAATTTTTAGTTTTAGATCTGATTCTACTCCTCCTCTAGGTTTTCTCTCTACACATTCATAGTTCTTAGGATTTTGTTTTTATTGCTTTTTGGATTGGGATATTGAGAAGAGTTATTACCTCCGTCAAGACTTCGTCATTCTAGTTTGTTTCCTTACTTGTCACTTATTCTTTCATATCTTCAATTTGTTCAGAGTTACTATTGGATTATTTTTTTAGAGTTTATTAATACAAGAACTATTTTCATTTTTAATTGATCTTTTGATTATTATTTATCATGTCTTTCTTTATTTCCCTTTCTTATTTCGTGAATTTTATATTCATAATGAGCGAGTAATTCCATAACTTGATTGGGAGTTGGTTGAAAGGAGAACCTTGAGTTGGAATGCTCAAGAGTAAAATTATAATTGGGTTTATCGTTGGGTCGCCCTCTAGTCACTGACACTAGTCCTTCCCAAGGGAGATGACTAGAACTGGTAAATAGAAACTGACTTCCAACTTGCTTAACTTTCCTTTATCTGGTAAGGGATAACTGAGCAGAACAACCTTCAATTATCAATTGATCTTGGGAGAACTCCAACAAGGATAGGATTTCCGACTAATCTACTCCCGGTCAAGGTTTTTATTTAAATTACATAAATTCTCTGATTTAATTTCCTGTTTATCAACTCATACTATTTTAGAACACATCTGATTAATAAAATAGCACATCTTTCTGCAACTCGTTGGGAGACGACCTGGGATTAATACTCCCAGTATTTTAATTCTAATTTTGTGACAACTCTTCTAAATTGATAAGCGGATTTTTGTTGGTTAAGGATTGTACTTGCAACGTATCTCTTATAATAATTTCTTAACTCTTCAATTTCTGCCACGTCAAGTAGTTTTCTATACTCTTGGCCTAGGCTAAAGGAATTGGGTGACCTTGAGTCATTGAGTCTAATTGAATTGGTGATTTGAGAACCCTTAGTGGTCAAATTGATACCCATTGACACTAATCTACTACTAAGCTGATTAGTAGTTGGATTGGGACTTATGAGTTGAAATTGACCAAGCCATTTGACATATTTCACTTGTAGAAGTAGACTTAATGAGCTTGGTTCCTTATAATTGTCAATATATGGTTATTAGACATGGATGGTAATCCCAATTCCTATATCTTAGCTAAGAGTCCCTTTTATAATTCATATTTGAACCAAAAAATCCCAATTGCTTGATTCTTGTTATATTTAGTTTAGTTGTTTACTTAGTTCCAGAGTAGAAATAGATTTATATGTTCCATTGCTAGATTGCATTTATTTATACCTTGCTTTAATTGCTTTGATTTAGTTTCTTGCACTTTAAGATTTCTTGCATGTTAAGCTTAGTAGTTTAAATTCTTGTCTATGACTCTCAACCCCGGAACTCTAACCAATATTGATGCACATGTTTGCCCATTCTCTTGAGGATGACCCGAGACTGATACTCTCGGTTACTTTTTATTGGGGTTGAACTTGTGACAACCATATCAAAATTTGATCAAAAGGATTATATGTTGGTCTAGGACTATACTATGACATGATTTTCTATTGAGAAATTCTAGACTAACCATAATTCTACTATCAATTTTTTGGCGCTATTGCAGGGAAATGATTGCAATGTGTACTTTGATATTGGTTATGTGAATATGTGAATATTGTAGATAGTTTACTTGCTTTTATTAGTGTGTTTTGAGTTAGATTTTCTTTAATGTATGAGCTATGACTTCTAAGTTGAATGACTCGGTCTCAACCGGATTCTAGCTTAGCCGAGTTTGATCCCAAAAATTGAAAGAACCTTACTCCATACTCGGTAAGCTAGACATCGGTTGGATTACACAGCTAGTGCTTCGGCCCCTCTTGAGGAACCCTTCAAAACACTAGATGGAACCGAGAGTGATCTAGTGTCCACATTCAACTAAGAAACTTCCTATTCCTCTGTTGGCACTGCTGATATATCCTTGCATACTACAGGTGAAAACCACACGGTGGAGCCACGTAGGATTACCTTGCACGAGCAAGGAGCACCGGATCTTATTCTTCAACAGTTGCAAGCTAGGTATCCAAATCTTGATCCTAATTTTGAGCTGAAGAATAGTCTGATTAACTTGCTGCCTAAGTACCATGGACTACCGGGCCAAGACCCCGTTACGCACTTGAGAGATTTTCAAGTAGCTTGCTCTACGGCTCGAAGGCATGGTGCTGATGAGATTGCTGGTGCACAAAATTGTGATCTCTAAAACGGCGCCAAAAACTTGGTACGCACGTTCATAATCTCAATTCTTTTCCAAAACTCCGCACAACTAACCAGAAAGTGCACTGGGTCGTCCAAGTAATAAACCTTACGTGAGTAAGGATCGATCCCACGGATATTGTCGGCTTGAAGCAAGCTATGGTCATCTTGTAAATCTCAGTCAGGCAGATTCAAATGGTTATGAGGTTTTGATAATTAAAATATAAATAAAATACAAGATAAGATAGAAATACTTATGTAATTCATTGGTGGGATTTCAGATAAGCATATGGAGATGCTTGTTGCTTCTGAATCTCTGCTTTCCTATTGCCTTCATTCAATCATTCATACTCCTTCCCATGGCAAGCTGCATGTTGGGTATCACCGTTGTCAATGGCTACCTCCCGTCCTCTTAGTGAAAATGGTCCAAATACGCTGTCACCACACGGCTAATCAGTTGTTGGTTCTCGATCATGTTGGAATAGGATCCATTGATCCTTTTGCGTCTGTCACTACGCCCAACACTCGCGAGTTTGAAGCTCGTCACAGTCATCCCATCCCAGATCCTACTCGGAATACCACAGACAAGGTTTAGACTTTCTAGATCTCAGGAATGGCTGCCATTAAGTCTAGCCTATACCACGAAGGTTCTAATCTTAGATTAGAAACCCAAGAGATATGCATTCAAGCTCGTTTTCATGTAGAACGGAAGTGGTTGTCAGGCACGCATTCATAGGTGAGAATGGTAATGAGGTCACTAGTTCATCACATTCATCATGTTGAAGTGCGAATGGATATCTTAGAGAAGAAGTAGGCGTGAATTAAATAGAAAAACAATAGTAATTGCATTAATTCATGAAGAACAGCAGAGCTCCACACCTTGATCTATGGGGTGTAGAAACTCCACCATTGAAAATACATAAGAACAAAGTCTAGGCATAGCCAAATGGCCAGCCTCCCAAAGAGGGTTCAATCATCAAAACATGATTCAAAGATGATCAAAAGATGAAAATACAATAGTGAAAGGTCCTATTTATAATAAACTAGTAGCCTAGGGTTTACAGAAATAAGTAATTAATACAGAAATCCACTTTCGGGCCCTCTTGGAGTGTGATTGTGCTGAGCATTGAAGCTTTCATATGTAGAGACTTCTCTTGGAGTTAAACGCCAGCTTTGGTGCCAGTTTGGGCGTTTAACTCCAGCTTTTATGCCAGTTCTGGCGTTTTTATGCCAGAATTTTTATGCTGACTTGGAACGCCAGTTTGGGCCATCAAATCTCAGGCAAAGTATAAACTATTATATATTGCTAAAAAGCCCAGGATGTCTACTTTCTAACGCAATTAAGAGCGCACCAATTGGGCTTCTGTAGCTCTAGAAAATCCACTTCGAGTGCAGGGAGGTCAGAATCCAACAGCATCTGCAATCCTTTTTTAGCCTCTGAATCAGATTTTTGCTCAGGTCCCTCAATTTCAGCCAGAAAATACCTGAAATCACAGAAAAATACACAAACTCATAGTAAAGTCCAGAAATGTGAATTTTGAATAAAAACTAATAAAAATATACTAAAAAGTAATTAAAACATACTGAAAACTACCTAAAAACAATGCCAAAAGTGTATAAATTATCCGCTCATCACAACACCAAACTTAAATTGTTGCTTGTCCCCAAGCAACTAAAAATCAAATAGGATAAAAAGAAGAGAATATACCATAAATTTCAAAATATCAATGAAACTTTGCTCCAATTAGATGAGCGGGGTTAGTAGCTTTTTGCCTCTGAACAGTTTTGGCATCTCACTTTATCCTTTGAAGTTTAGAATGATTGGCATCTATAGGAACTCAGAATTTAGATAGTGTTATTGATTCTCCTACTTCAGTATGTTGATTCTTGAACACAGCTACTTTATGAGTCTTGGCCGTGGCTCTAAGCACTTTGTTTTCCAGTATTACCACTGGATACATAAATGCCACAGACACATAACTGGATGAACCCTTTCTGATTGTGACTCAGCTTTGCTAGAGTCCCCAATTAGAGGTGTCCAAAGCTCTTAAGCACACTCTTTTTGCTTTGGACTATGACTTTAACCGCTCAGTCTCAAGCTTTTCACTTGACACCTTCACGCCACAAGCACATGGTTAGGGACAACTTAGTTTAGCCGCTTAGGCTAGGATTTTATTCCTGTGGGCCCTCCTATCCATTAATGCTCAAAGCCTTGGATCCTTTTTCTACCCTTGCCTTTTGGTTTAAAGGGTTACTGGCTTTTTCTGCTTGCTTTTTCTTTTTCTTTTTTTTCTTTTCGCCATTTTTTTCGCAAGCTTCTTTTTTTTCACTGCTTTTTCTTACTTCGAGAATCAATTTTATGATTTTTCAGATCATCAATAACATTTCTCCTTTTTTATTATTCTTTCAAGAGCCAACAATTTTAACATTCATAAACAACAATATCAAAAATATGCACTGTTCAAGCATTCATTCAGAAAACAAAAGTATTGCCACCACATCAAAATAATTAAACTAGTTTCAAGGATGAATTCGAAATCATGTACTTCTTGTTCTTTCATTTTTAGATCATTTTTCATTTTAAGAAAGGTGATGGATTCATAGGATATTCATAGCTTTAAGGCATAGACACTTAGACACTAGTGATCATGTAATAAGACACAAACATAAATAAAACATAAAGCATAATTTTCAAAAAACAGAAAAATAAGAACAAGGAAATTAAAGAACGGGTCCACCTTAGTGATGGTGGCTTGTTCTTCCTCTTGAAGATCTTATGGAGTGCTTGAGCTCCTCAATGTATCTTCCTTGCCTTTGTTGCTCCTCCCTCATGACTCTTTGGTCTTCTCTAATTTCATGGAGGAGGATGGAATACTCTTGGTGCTCCACCTTAGTTATCCCATTTGGAACTTAATTCTCCTAGGGAGGTGTTGATTTGCTCCCAATAGTTTTGTAGAGGAAAGTGCATCCCTTGAGGTATCTCAGGGATTTCATGATGAGGAATTTCCTCATGCTCTTGGTGAGGTTCATGAGTGGGCTCTCTTGTTTGCTCCATCCTTTTCTTAGTGATGGGCTTGTCCTCATCAACGAGGATGTCTTCCTCTATGTCAATTTCAGCTGAATTGCAGAGGTGACAAATGAGATGAGGGAAGGCTAACCTTGCCAAAGTAGAGGATTTATCCACCACCTTGTAGAGTTCTAGGGATATAACCTCATGAACTTCTAGTTCCTCTCCAATCATGATGCTATGGATCATGATAGCCTGGTCTATAGTAACTTCATTCCGGTTGCTAGTGGGAATGATTGAGCATTGGATGAACTCCAATCATCCCCTACCCACAGGCTTGAGGTCATACCTTCTTAGTTGAACTGGCTTCCCTCTTGAATCTCTCTTCCATTAGGCGCCCTATTCACAAATGTCTATGAGGACTTGGTCCAACCTTTGATCAAAGTTGACCCTTCTAGTGTATGGGCGTGCATCTCCTTGCATCATGGGCAAGTTGAATGCTAACCTTACATTTTTCGGGCTGAAATCTAAGCATTTCCCCCGGACCATTATAAGCCAATTCTTTGGGTTCGGGTTCACACTTTGATCATGGTTCTTGGTGATCTATGCATTGGCATAGAACTCTTGAACCATTAAGATCCCGACTTGTTGAATGGGATTGGTGAGACTTTCCCAACCTCTTCTTCGAATCTCATATCGGATCTCCAGATATTCACCCTTTTTGAGCTTAAAGGGGACCTCGAGGATCACCTTCTTCTTAGCCACAACTTCATAGAAGTCGTCTTGATGCACCCTTGAGATGAATTTCTCCATCTCCCATGACTCAGAGGTAAAAGTAATTGCCTTTCCTTTCCTCTTTCTAGAGGTTTCTCCGGCCTTTGGTGCCATAAATGGTTATGGAAAAACAAAAAGTAACACTTTTACCACACCAAACTTAGAAGGTTTGCTCGTCCTCAAGCAAAAGAAGAAAGAAAAGAGTAGAAGAAGAAAATGGAGGGGGTTTAGTGGTTCGGCCAAGGGGAAGAATTAGTGTGTATGATGTGTGAAAATGAAGGAGTGAAGATTGGTTTATATAGGAGTGTAGAGAGGGGTAGGGTTCGGCCATGTATGGGTGGGTTTGGGAGGGAAATTGGTTTGAATTTGAATGGTAAGGTAGGTGGGGTTTTATGATGGATGGATGTGGATTGGTGAAGAGATTATGGAGAAGAGGGTAGGATTTGATAGGTGAGGGGTTTTTGGGGAAGAGGTATTGAGGTTATTGGTGAAGGGTATTTGGGGAAGGGTGTTATGGGAAGGTATGAATAAGAGAGAGAGATGAGGTAGGTGAGGATCCTGTGGGGTCCACAGATCCTGAGGTGTCAAGGATTTCTCATTCCTGCACCATGTGGCGTGTAAATGCCCCCTTGATTGCCAATCCTGGCGTTAAACGCCAGGTTGCTGCCCATTTCTGGCATTTAACGCCAGCTTTTCATGCTTCCTCTCCATGGTTACAGAGGGAGATCCTTGAGCTTTAAACACAAGGGAGTCCTCATTCACTTGAAGGACCAATTCTCCTCTGTCAACATCAATCACAGCTTTTGCTGTGGCTAGGAAGGGTCTGCCAAGGATGATGGATTCATCAATACACTTCCTAGTGTCTAGGATTATGAAATCATCAGGGATGTAGTGGCCTTCAACCTTTACCAAGACATCCTCTACAAGTCCATAAGCCTGTTTCTTTGAATTGTCTGCCATCTCTAGTGAGATTCTTGCAGCTTGTACCTCAAGGATCCTTAGCTTCTCCATCATAGAGAGTGGCATGAGGTTTATACTTGACCTTAGGTCACACAGAGCCTTCTCAAAGTTCATGGTGCCTATGGTGCAAGGTATTGAGAACTTTCCAGGATTCTGTCTCTTCTAAGGTAATCTCTTTCTAGTCAAGTCATCCAGTTCTTTGGTGAGCAAAGGGAGTTCATCCTCCCAAGTCTCATTACCAAATAACTTGGAATTTAGCTTCATGATTGCTCCAAGGTACTTAGCAACTTGCTCTTCAGTAAATCTTCATCCTCTTCAGAAGAAGAATACTCATCAGAGCTCATGAATGGTAGAAGTAAATTCAATAGAATTTCTTGGTCTCTGTATAAGCCTCAGATTCTCATGGTTCCTCATTAGGGAACTCCTTGGAGGCCAGTGGCCATCCATTGAGGCCTTCCTCAGTGGAAATAACTGCCTTTCACTCCTTTGTGCATTCGGCCATGTGGGACGTGTTTATGGCCTTGCATTCTCTCTTTGGGTTCTCTTCTGTATTGCTTGGGAGGGTGCTAGGAGGAGTTTTAGTAATTTTCTTACTCAGCTGACCCACTTGTGCCTCCAAATTTCTAATGGAGGACCTTGCTTCAGTCATGAAACTGAGCGTGGTCTTGGATAGATCAGAGACTACAGTTGCTAAGTCAGAGTGGCTCTGGTTAGAATTCTCTGTCTGTTGCTGAGTAGATGATGGAAAAGGCTTGCTATCGCTAAACCTATTTCTTCCACCATTACTGTTGTTGAAGCCTTGTTGAGGTCTCTGTTGGTCCTTCCATGAGAGATTTGGATGATTTCTCCATGAAGGATTATAGGTGTTTCCATAGGGTTCTCCCATGTAATCACCTCTTCCATTGCTGGGTTCTCAGGATCATAAGCTTCTTCTTCAGATGAAGCTTTTTTGGTACTGCCTATTACTGCTTGCATTCCAGACAGACTCTGAGAAATCATATTGACTTGCTGAGTCAATATTTTGTTCTGAGCCAATATGGTATTCATAGTATCAATCTCAAGAAATCCTTTCTTCTGATTTGTCCCATTATTCACAAGATTCATTTCAAAAGTGTACATGAATTGGTTATTTACAACCATTTCAATGAGTTCCTAAAGAGATCCTTTCTGCAGGCATCTTTTTCAGATGAAGAGATCCTCCAGCAGATCTGTCCAATGACATCTTGGATAGTTTAGATAGACCATCATAGAAGATACCGATGATGCTCCATTCTGAAAGCATGTCAGAAGGACACCTTCTGATCAATTGCTTGTATCTTTCCCAAGCTTCATAGAGGGATTCACCTTCCTTCTGTCTGAAGGTCTGGACTTTCACTCTAAGCTTACTCAATTTTTGAGGTGGAAAGAATTTGGCCAGAAAAGCACTGACCAGCTTTTCCCAAGAGTTCAGGCTTTCCTTAGGTTGTGAATCCAACCATATTCTAGCTCTGTCTCTTACAGCAAAGGGAAAAAGCATAAGCCTGTAGACCTTGGGATCAACCCCATTGGTCTTGACAGTGTCACAGATTTGCAAGAATTCAGCTAAGAACTGATGAGGATCTTCCAATGGAAGTCCATAAAACTTGCAATTCTGTTGCATTAGAGAAACTAATAGAGGTTTAAGCTCAAAGTTGTTTGCTCCAATGGCAGGAATTGAGATGCTTCTCCCATAGAAGTCGGGAGTAGGTGCAGTAAAGTCACCAAGCACCTTCCTTGCATTATTGGCATTATTGTTATTTTCGGCTGCCATGTCTTCTTCTTGATTTAAAATTTCTGTTAGGTCCTCTACAGAGAGTTGTGCTTTAGCTTCTCTTAGCTTTCTCTTCAAGGTCCTTTCAGGTTCAGGATCAGCTTCAACAAGAATGCCTTTGTCTTTGCTCCTGCTCATATGAAAGAGAAGAGAAGAAAGTATGGAATTCTCTATGTCACAGTATAGAGATTCTTTGAGGTGTCAGAGAAAGAGAAGAATGGAAGGATGAGGTAGAGAAGAGAGACTTCGAACGTATCAAGAGGGAGAGAGTTCGAATTGCACATTGAGGAGGAGTGTTAGTCCCTTAAATAGAAGAATGTGAGAAGGGGGGAAGAATTTTCGAAATAAAATTTTTTTTAATTAAAAAAATTTTGAAAAATTGGTTGATGATTTTCGAAAATTAAAATTGAGAATGTAGTTAAGTGATTTTGAAAAAGATTTTGAAATTAGGAATAAAAAAGATATGATTGAAAATTATTTTTAAAAAAGATGTGGTTGAGAAGATATGATTGAGAAAATATGGTTTTAAAAAGATATGATTGACAAACAATTAAAAAGATTTGATTTTTAAAATTAATGACTTGGCTAATAAGAAATTTAAAAGATATGATTCTAAAATTCAATTATTGAACCTTTCTTAACAAGGAAGAAATTTTTGAATCAAATCACTAATTGATAGCAAGGATTTTTTTGAAAATAGTAAGAAAAAAAATGGAAAGGATTTGATTTTGAAAAGATATGATTGAAAAGATACGATTTGAAAAAGATTTGATTTAAAAAAAATTATGAAAATTTGAAAAAGATTTGAATTAAAAATAAAATCTCCTCTCCTGTGCCATCCTGGCATTAAACGCCCAGAATGGTATCCATTCTGGCGTTTAACGCCCAAAATACTACCCTTTTGGGCGTTTAACGCCTAGCCAGGTACCCTGGCTGGCGTTTAAACGCCAGATTTCCTTCCTCACTGGGCGTTTTGAACGCCCAGCTTTTTCTCTATGATTCCTCTGCTGTATGTTCTGAATCTTCAATTCTCTGTATTATTGACTTGAAAAGACATAATTTTGAAAATTTTTGAATTTTGTTTTTAAAAAAAACAACAAAATGAAACTAATAATGTAAAACTAAGATCAAATAAACAATGTATACAGGACACCAAACTTAGAAATTTTCATATTAGAAATACTAACAAATTGAGAATGCATATGAGAAACAACAAAACACACAAAACAAGAGGATTTAAAGATCAGAGCAAGGAAATCATCAAGAACAACTTGAAGATTAATGAAGAACAAAATTCATATATTCGAAATATGCAAGGAAATAAATAAAACATGCAGGACACCAAACTTAAAAATTGACACCAGACTTAAACAAGAAACACAAATTATTTTTGATTTTTGTGATTTTAAATTTTTTTTTTGTAATTTTTCGAAAATTATTTGGAAAAAGAAAATAAAGAATTCAAAATTCTTAATGAGAATTCCAGGAATCATGCAATGTTAGTCTAAAACTTCGGTCCAGGAATTAGACATGGCTTACTAGCCAGCCAAGCTTTCAGTGAAAGCTTCGGTCCAAAACACTAGACATGGCCATTGGCCAGCCAAGCTTTAGCAGATCATTACATTCAACAGCAAGATTGATAGAAATCAATAAGCTCTTGTGATGATAAGTTGAAACCTCGGTCCAAAAGATTAGACATGGCTTCACAGCCGGCCAGACTTCAACAGATCATCATGAAACTCTAGAATTCATTCTTAAAAATTCTGAAGACATAGAATAATTTATTTTTTTGAAAATTTTTCGAAAATAAAAAGCTTTAAAAATAAAATAAAATTACCTAGTCTGAGAAACAAGATGAACCGTCAGTTGTCCAAACTCGAACAATCCCCGGCAATGGCGCCAAAAACTTAGTGCATGAAATTGTGATCTCTAAAACGGCGCCAAAAACTTGGTACGCACGTTCATAATCTCAATTCTTTTCCACAACTCCGCACAACTAACCAGCAAGTGTACTGGGTCGTCCAAGTAATAAACCTTACATGACTAAGGGTCGATCCCACGGAGATTGTCGGCTTGAAGCAAGCAATGGTCATCTTGTAAATCTCAGTCAGGTAGATTCAAATGGTTATGAGGTTTTGATAATTAAAATATAAATAAAATACAAGATAAGATAGAAATACTTATGTAATTCATTGGTGGGATTTCAGATAAGCGTATGGAGATGCTTGTTGCTTTTGAATCTCTGCTTTCCTATTGCCTTCATTCAATCATTCATACTCCTTCCCATGGCAAGCTGTATGTTGGGTATCACCGTTGTCAATGGCTACCCCCCGTCCTCTCAATGAAAATAGTCCAAATGCGCTGTCATCGCACAGCTAATCAACTGTTGGTTCTCGATCATGTTGGAATAGGATCCATTGATCCTTTTGCGTCTGTCACTACGCCCAACACTCACGAGTTTGAAGCTCGTCACAATCATCCCATCCCAGATCCTATTCGGAATACCACAGACAAGGTTTAGACTTTTCGGATCTCAGGAATGGCTACCATTAATTCTAGCCTTTACCACGAAGGTTCTAATCTTAGATTAGAAACCCAAGAGATATGCATTCAAGCTCGTTTTCATGTAGAACGGAAGTGGTTGTCAGGCACGCGTTCATAGGTGAGAATGGTGATGAGTGTCACTAGTTCATCACATTCATCATGTTGAAGTGCGAATGGATATCTTAGAGAAGAAGTAGGCATGAATTGAATAGAAAAATAATAGTAATTGCATTAATTCATGAAGAATAACAGAGCTCCACACCTTGATCTATGGGGTGTAGAAACTCCACCGTTGAAAATACATAAGAACAAGGTCTAGGCATGGCCGAATGGCCAGCCTCCCAAAGAGGGTTCAATCATCAAAACATGATTCAAAGATGATCAAAAGATGAAAATACAATAGTGAAAGGTCCTATTTATAATAAACTAGTAGCCTAGGGTTTACAGAAATAAGTAATTAATGCAAAAATCCACTTTCGGGCCCACTTGGTGTGTGCTTGGGATGAGCATTGAAGCTTTCATATGTAGAGACTTTTCTTGGAGTTAAATGCCAGCTTTGGGGTCAGTTTGGGCGTTTAACTCCAGCTTTTATGCCAGTTCTGGCGTTTTGATGCCAGAATTTTTATGCTGACTTGGAATGCCGGTTTGGGCCATCAAATCTCGGGAAAAGTATGGACTATTATATATTTCTGAAAAGCCCAGGATGTCTACTTTCCAACTCAATTGAGAACGTGCTAATTGAGTTTTTGTAGCTCCAGAAAAGCCACTTCGAGTTCAGGGAGGTCAGAATCCAACAGCATCTGCAGTCCTTTTTCAGCCTCTGAATCAGATTTTTGCTCAGGTCCCTCAATTTTAGCCAGAAAATACTTGAAATCACAGAAAAATACACAAACTCATAGTAAAGTCCAGAAATGTGAATTTTGAATAAAAACTAATAAAAATATACTAAAAAGTAATTAAAACATACTGAAAACTACCTAAAAACAATGCCAAAAAGCGTATAAATTATCCGCTCATCAATTGCTATCATGGTTTTTGATTTCCCCTTCTCTATTGAGGGGCAAGCAAAAGAATGGTTCTACTCCCAACCTGATGAAGTGGTGAAAGAATGGGACCTATTGAGAAGAGAGTTCTTAGATAAGTTCTTTCCTCTGGAGAAGACCGACTACATCCAGAAGGAAATTTCTGGTATAATACAAAGAGAACAAGAGACACTCTATGAATATTGGACTCGATTTAAGAGGTTGTTGGAACTTTGTCCACATCATGGGTTGGACACTCATTTGCTCATTAGCTAATTCAATGGAGGTCTTTGTGCATCGGATAAGAGATTGCTCACCGCCTCTAGTGGTGGTTCTCTTTCTAAGAACAAGAAGGCAGCGGAAGCATGGAGTTTGATCAATGATATCACCGAAGCTACCCAACATGTCAGAGTGAGGAACAATCCTCCCAAGAGTATGGTGGAAGCACCTCCTTCCAACTTGACTTTGACTAAAGTGCTTGGAGAAATGACCACTCTCCTCAAGGAGATTCACCAAGGACAAAAGGCATCTCAATCAATCCAAGCCATCCAAGTCTCACCTCAAATCCTCCAACTTGAAGGACCTCCAATAGTGTGTGGGGTGTGCTCTTATACCTCACACTACACCGACCAATTCCCTCAAGTCCATGGGGATTACACTCTTTTGCGGTAGCCAATAACTACAACAACCGCCCACCCTATCAATCTCAAGGTCAAAGTAATTACTCCCATGGTAATAGCTCTAATCAAGGGTGGAGAGACAATGCTCAAGGAAATAACCACAATCAAAGATGGAACCAAGGCAACTCATCTTCTCAATACCACAACAACAATCAACCTTCTTCTTAATACCGCAACAATACCTACCAAACCAATCAAAACCACCATTACCAACCATACCAACACTCACAACAAAACTAAAACAACAACCATAGATACCAAACGCCTCACCAAAGATAACAAACCAATCAACCTTCTTTCTCTCCCACAAACCAAGGTGATGACTCTCACCGTGCACTCTACCAAGAACAAGAGAGACTTACGGCTATGAGAGAGAAAAATGAAGAGAACACTAGGAATCTTAATGCACAAGTTGGCACTATGAGTGCTCAAATATCCTCCATAGTCGAGATTCTCTCAAGGTTGGCCCTACCTGCTACCAATAATACCAACACCAACCAATAGCCTCTAGCTCATCTAGCCTTTCTTCCCAACCTATCCCAAACCCAAGGGGTAGCATCAATGCAATTACCTTGAGGAGTGGAACAACGCTTGAGGAAGTTGAGCCCAAGCCTATCAAGTTGGTAGAGGATGTTCCTAATGTAGAAGTTGGTGAAATAATAGAGATAGATGAAGATGAAAAGGAGGAAGAAGTTGCAAAGGAGGAAGAAGAACAATTGAGGGCCAAGGAACCGAAAAGGAAGAATAACTTAGAGGAACAAATTCCTATACCTTTTCCTACAATAGCTAAGAAGGCCAAGAAGTATGAGGAGCTTGATCCCAACATAGTGCAAATCTTCAAGAATGTGGAAGTAACTATCCCACTCTTTGATGCCATACATTAAGTCCTGAAATATGCTAAGTTCCTTAAAGATGTGTGCACTCACAAAGAGAAGATTAGTGGACTAGGGATGAATCTATTAGGTAATTCTATTTCTTCCATGATGGATGATTTTCCTGAAAAATATAGTGATCCCGGTCCTTGCTTGGTATCTTGTATGATTGGTGAGATTCAACTTAAGGATTGCATGTGCGACCTAGGGTCGTGTGTGAGCATTATGCCACTCTCGATTTATGAGAAATTGAACCTTGCACCGTTGAAGTGATCCGGGGCTAGGTTTGTGCTGTGGACAAGAGTATAATTTCAGTTGTGGGTATTGTTGAGAATGTATTGGTGAGAATTTAGGACTTAATTTTTCCGGTGGATTTCTATATCTTAGAGACGCCTCCCATTGATTTGGATAGGCCATCCTCCATTTTACTTAGGAGGCCATTCTTGAAGATATCCTGATTTAAACTAGATGCATTTTCTGGAGATTACTCATTTGAAGCCAAAGGGAAGGTGGTGAAGTTCAAATTAGAGGAAACCATGAGATAACCCCTAGAGGTCGACTCAATTTTTGGTTGTGACATTGTTGAAGATGATGTAGTTGAAGAAAACTTTGGGAGTGATGATGAGATAAGTGTCAATAGAGACTTGGGTATAAGAGGACTTAGCAAGGAAAAGGGAAAGGATCCACAACTTCCAAATTCTCAAGGAAACAAGGCACCCAATCATGGTTCAATTGACAAGTGGAAGCATCTCCCCTTGAAGAACACTCTTACCAAGGCTAACAAGAAGGACAAGATGGATGTCCTTGAGGATGTTCCAAAGAGGTGATCGCAAGCTCATGACCGTCCAACTTAAGGACGTTAAAAAAAAGTGCTAGGTAGGAGACACCCCACCATGGTATGATCCTCCTTGTACACAGTTTCTTGCATATAGTTTTAGAGTCTTTGTTTGATTTTGTTGAGTTTGTTTAAGTGTGCTTGAGTTTGTTTGATTTGGTTGAGTTCGTTAGAGTCTTCATGAGGATTTCATTGATCTTGGTTTGGTTAAATTGAAAATTTTGAAGAAAAATGCTTGATTTTGGTTATTGCATAAAATTCTAAGTGTTTTTGAAGAGTCTAGCTTATATGAAGGCCAAGATTGTGCTGTAATTGTCTTCCCTCATGTTAAAAAAAAGGCGTTCCATGTGTGAGCGTGGACGACGCGTACGCATCAATCTTATTACCGCAACTCCTGGTACAAAAACTAGAGAGTTGTGATGAAACTGTGCTGGTGGGGTGCCAGAAGCACAATCCCTCCCACACGTACTAATGAGCGGATAATTTATACGCTTTTTGGCATTGTTTTTAGTATGTTTTTAGTAGAATATGGTTACTTTTAGGGATGTTTTCATTAGTTTTTATGCTAAATTCACATTTCTGGACTTTACTATGAGTTTGTGTATTTTTCTGTGATTTCAGGTATTTTCTGGCTGAAATTGAGGGACTTGAGCAAAAATCAGATTCAGAGGTTGAAGAAGGACTGCTGATGCTGTTGGATTCTGACCTCTCTACACTCAAAGTGGATTTTCTAGAGCTACAGAACTCAAAATAGCGCGCTTCCAATTGCGTTGGAAATTAGACATCCAGGGCTTTCCAGAAATATATAATAGTCTATACTTTGGCCGAGTTTAGATGACGTAAAAGGGCGTTGAACGCCAGTTCTATGCTGCTGTCTGGAGTTAAACGCCAGAAACACGTCACAAGCCAGAGTTGAATGCCAGAAATACGTTACAAACTGGCGTTCAACTTCAAGAATGACCTCTGCACGTGTAACACTCAAGCTCAGCCCAAGCACACACCAAGTGGGCCCCAAAAGTGGATTTATGCATCAATTACTTACTTCTATAAACCCTAGTAGCTAGTTTATTATAAATAGGACTTTTTACTATTGTATTAGACATTTTTGGATCATCTTTTGGTCATTTTTAGATCTCTAGACCTCCATGGGAGGCTGGCCACTCCGCCATGCCTACCCTCTATGAAAGTCTAAACCTTGTCTGTGGTATTCTGAGTAGGACTCTGGGATTGAATGACTGTGACGAACTTCAAACTCGCGAGTGCTGGGCGTAGTGATAGACTCAAAAGGAGGGTGAATCCTATTCCAGTATGATCGAGAACCTCAGATGATTAGCCGTGCTGTGACAGAGCATTTGGACCATTTTCACAAGAGGATGGGATGCAGCCATTGACATGGGTGATGCCTCCAGACGATTAGCCATGCAGTGACAGCGCATCGGACCATTTTCCAGAGAGGATAAAAAGTAGCCATTGACAACGGTGATGTCCTTACATAAAGCAAGCCATGGAAAGGAGTAAGATTGATTGGATGAAGACAGCAGGAAAGCAGAGGTTCAGAGGAACGAATGCATCTCTATACGCTTATCTGAAATTCTAACCAATGAATTACATAAGTATTTCTATCCTTATTTTATGTTTACTTATTATTTAATTTTGAAAACTCCATAACCTTTTGATATCCGCCTGACTGAGATTTACAAGGTGACCATAGCTTGCTTTATACCAACAATCTCCGTGGGATCAACCCTTACTCACGTAAGGTTTATTACTTGGACGACCCAGTGCACTTGCTGGTTAGTTGTATCGAAGTTGTGAGTGAAAAACGATTTATTAAGACGTGCGTACAGAGTTTCTGGCGCCGTTGCCTGAGATCACAATTTCGTGCACCACGTACATGTAGGTGATGCGTACGCGTCACTGGTCTTTTTCGCACACCCACGCGTGAGCATGGGCGACGCGCACGCGTCGTATGCTGATATTGAAACTCCTGGTACAAAAACCAGAGAGTTGTGCTGAAGTGGTGCTGCTTTTGTGCGAAAAGCACATTTTGGCCCCACGCGTAGGCGTAGCTGATGCGTACGCGCCCCTCTTTTTTTGCTGCCCATGCGTAGGCGTGGACGACGCTCACGCATCATGTCCCATTTCCTGCTTCCCACGTGTACGCGTGGGTGAAGCGCGCGCGTCGCATATCTGACGCAGCTAATAGGGCACGTTGCCCTGTTCCCCCCCTTTTTCCATTTCTTTCTTCTACTCTTTCTTCCTTCTCCTTTCTGCCCCCTTCTTCGCCCACAACCACTGGCAACCTTAACCACTGGTGACCACCACCTCTGGTGGTCCTACATCTTCTCTCTCCTCTCTTCTTCTCCTCTCTCTTCACCTTTTCTCACTTACACTCAACCTCACTTTCTCCCTCTTTTAAGGTCTTACTTCTCTTCCTCCTCTTTTGTGTCTTTTTAAAATTTTTTCTTTACTATTGTATTTAATTACTCTACTCTCTTTATTCTTAATTACATTTTAATTTTGTTGTTTGAAGCTCACTTTTGTTTCTTTTCTTTCTTCTTATATTCTTCTTATATTCTTGCATGGGTGCTGATTTCAATTTATATTTTGAGTCGGTGGATTATTTTGCCATTTCTTGGTTTGTTTGTGCTATATGGGTGTTGCTTTGATGATTGGCATTCTATTTTAGATATATCACATATTTAGAAGTCCAAACTTGCTTGTTATTTACACTTTGTACACCAAGTGTTTGTGAAAAAGAGCCAATGACATCTTTGTTCATTGTTGACCTTTTTCTTTCAACTTAGTGCCTCTTTTTTGCAACACTTACGTGGCATGTTCATTGAGCTTCATTTCCATGATTTTTTTCATTATCAAATGCTCATTGATTGTAGTTTGATATGTTTGTAGCGTCATGCAAGAATGAGTGATTTAATGCTCTATAACCCCACATTCTTCAATTATATGCTTAATTGTCTTGGAGTTAGTTGAGCCAATAGTTTTCTTGTGATTCCCACCATTCTTGTATGTGTGTATCATTGTTGCATCGATGCTTGAGTTTACCCCTCTCATGCTTTATACTTGCATGCATCTTTTACTCTTGCATCTAGTGCTAGTGAGGTGCCCCCATAATCATATTGTTGTCTTGCTTATATGTTGTAGCTACTATGTATTCAAGATGCTTTACTCTTTTGAGGCATTTATTCTCACTTGCATCTTCGTAACTCCGGTGTTTATCTCTCTGAGCTTAATGTTTCTTCTTTTTCTTCCTTTTCAGGATGGCCACCAGAAAAGGAAAAGAAAAAACCTCTAAGAAGACACCTATGAAAGGGACATATATAGAGGCACTCACTAGAGAATAAGCTTCAAAGTCAAGTGCCAATTCCTACCTTCTAAGCGGTCGACAACAGATCAACCGTACTGATAAGGCGGAGGAAGCTGCCTCCACATGGGAAATGAACAAAGTCCCATGATTGCAACCAAATGGAAGGATAAGAACCCACATGCAAATATTGCCAACCTATAAGGTCTACCCTAAGCTCACTGATCGCTCCAACCCACCTACGACGGGAATTCGACACTCCGAAGTCCACTTCGGATCATGGCAAAGAAGTAATCAAGAGGTGAACATGGAGATGTCCTTATTTCACCATTCTCTGGCTATTGCAACTGACATGCCCAGACCCATTCTGTTCATCATTGATAGCACGGAGGACCGTGCAAATTTCTAAGTGTGGGGAGGTCGTTTACCGACTTCCGTAGGTAACAACCCTTCTTTTCAACACCCAAATCTTAATTTTCTTTTGTCAATTAGGATAATTTGCATTGCATGGATAGTTTTTGCATTTAAGCACGTTGTGCATGGTAATTATTTGTAAATATATCTGGAGTTATGCTTGTTAAGTGATTGGGTGTGCATGAACTAGATGAATTACTTTTTCCATCCAATCACTCCTTGCTAGGAAGCTACTTGGTTAGAGCGATGATTTCTTTTCCAAGAAAATGTTTTTAGGGCACCCTACCAATTTGAATAAATTTTTTTTGTTGAACTTGCTTGAAGGAATTAATTTTAGAACAGATTTTTGAGCTAAAAATACACAAGTGATGAGCGGATATTTTATACGCTTTTTGGGATTAATTTCATATAGTTTTTAGTCTGTTTTAGTTAGTTTTTAGTTTATTTTCATTAGCTTTTAGGAAAAATTCATATTTCTGGACTTTACTATGAGTTGTGTGTTTTTCTGTAATTTCAGGTATTTTTCTGGCTGAAATTGAGGGAGCTGAGCAAAAATCCGATTCAGGTTGAAAAAGGACTGCTGATGCTGTTGGATTCTGACCTCCCTGCACTCAAAGTGGATTTTCTGGAGCTACAGAACTCGAAATGGCGCGCTTTTAATTGCGTTGGAAAGTAGACATCCAGGGCTTTCCAGCAATATATAATAGTCCATACTTTGCTCAAGGATAGATGACGTAAACTGGCGTTCAACGCCAGTTCTCTGCCCAATTCTGGCGTCCAGCGCCAGAAAAGGATCAAAAGTTGGAGTTCAACGCCAGAAATGGATCCAAACCTGGCGTTGAACGCCCAAAATGGCCTTATGCACGTGAATTGCTTAAGTTTCAGCCCCAGCACACACCAAGTGGGCCCCAGAAGTGGATCTCTATACCATCTGCTATAGTTTACTCATTTCCTGTAAACCTAGGCTACTAGTTTAGTATTTAAACAACTTTTAGAGACTTATTTTGTATCTCATGACATTTTAGATCAAAAATTTGTACTCTTAGATGGCATGAGTCTCTAAACTCCATTGTTGGGGGTGAGGAGCCCTGCTGTGTCTCGATGAATTAATGCAAGTATTTCTGATTTCCATTCAAACATGCGTGTTCCTATCTAAGATATCCATTCATGCCTAACTATGGAGAAGGTGATGATCAGTGACACTCATCACCTTCCTCAATCCATGAACGTGTGTCTGACAATCACCTCCGTTCTACATCAGATTGAATGAATATCTCTTAGATTCCTTAATCAGAATCTCCGTGGTATAAGCTAGATTGATGGCAGCATTCATGAGAATCTGGAAAGTCTAAACCTTGTCTGTGGTATTCCGAGTAGGATTCAGGGATTGAATGACTGTGACGAGCTTCAAACTCGCGAGTGCTGGGCGTAGTGACAGACGCAAAAGGAGGGTGAATCCTATTCCAGCATGATCGGGAACCTCAGATGATTAGCCGTGCTGTGACAGAGCATTTGGATCATTTTCACAAGAGGAGGGGATGTAACCATTGACAACGGTGATGCCCTAACACACAGCTTGCCATAGAAGGACGTGTGTGTGTGAATCAGAGGACAAAGGAAAGCAGAGATAACCATAGATTGCTTCAAACCAACAGTCTCCATGGGATTCGATCCTTACTCACGTAAGGTATTACTTGGACGACAAAGTGCACTTGCTGGTTAGTGGTGCAAGTTGTGAAAAGTGTGATTCACAATTCGTGCACCAACAAGCTTGTGAGTTTTGAGTTTAATTGCGTGGTTACATCATATAACCACTTATTTCCATTCTTGTGTGCATTGTTCTCTTTCTATGATTGTAATACTTGATTTGTTTGATTCTTTATATCCATTATTTTGTGTATGAATGTATTTAGATGAGTGAGGCCATCATTTCAATAGCTCACTTGCCCAAATAGCCTTACCTTTGATCTACCATTGTTAACCAATTTTGAACCCATGTTCAAGCCCATTTTGTTCTTTAATTTAGCACATCACTACTCTTAAGTAAAAAATAATAAATGTTCTCTGATTTGGATCTTTGATTAGCTTAGGCTAGTGAGAGTGTGTGTCACTTAAGCGGGAGGGAAGCTTGGGAACATTGGTAGAGGTAAAAGTGTATTTTTGTATTTTTATTGAAAATATTGAGAATTGGGTACATACTCATGCATTGAATGTTCAGACCATATGCATTGGTACCATTGTATATAATTCATCTAAAGAAAAAGAGAAAAAATAAAAGAAAAAATATGTAGAAAAAGAAATAGAAAAATAAAAGAAAGAAAAATATATAGAAAAAGAAAGTAATAAAAAAGGGGACAAAATTCCCCAAGGTTAAGGCAATAATAACCAATGCATATGGGTTGTGAATTGAAAGAGAATACATGAGTGTGTGAAAAGTGAATAAATGGGTAGCTAGGTTTGTATTTAAATTGTATAGGTTGCTATTTGTGTTAGGTGAGAGATTAGATTAATCAAAGATTCAAATCTCAAGCTCACTTGGCCATATATGCATCCTTACCTTTACCCTAGCCCCATTACAACCTAAAGATAAGCCCTCATGATAAATGTGTGCATACACTGAATAACTGTTGATTGTTAGATGAAAAACAAATCTTGGAAAGCATGATTAGAGGAGAATTGAGTGATCAACCCTATACACTTGAGGGACTAGAGCGGATACACTTCCGGTGAGGGTTCGATGCTCAACTCCTTATTCTCTGCTTTCACAAGCTTTCTTCTTGTAAGTTGTTTACACTCCATTCTGATATTTAAATTGGTAGAGTTCATGAATCATCTTATCACCTTGGCCCTATGTATTCATATATGTTCTTGGGAGATGAATTTACTCTTAACCAAGTAGATAGAAGCATTTGCATTAGTTGCATCCATATAGGTAAATTGCATTTCATAAGTCTCATTCTCCTATGTTCTTTGGTCTTTTAATTTTTAGCATGAGGACATACTTGGTTTAAGTGTGGGGAGGTTTGATAAACCCCAATTTTAGGGTTTATCTTGTGTAGACTTTGGGGGTTTTATCAATATTTTTCACACTTATTCATATCAATTACATGTTTTTGTGTTTCCTTCCTAATTATGCTTCATGGTTTAAAACATGCTTCTTTAACCCTAAAAATGCCAAATTTTAATCCTCTTCTATTACCATTTGATGCCGTGATATGTTTGTTAAGTGGATTCAGGATCTATAGGACAAGAATGGCCTAGAAGATGGAAAGGAAGCATGTACAAGTGGAAGGGACATGAAGAATAAAGCTTTGGAAAAGTAGTGGCGATGCGCACGCGTGGCCGTGTGTAATTGAGATTGGTGCGCGCATAAGTTGGCACACTCGCATGGTGATGCGAAACCCCACTAACGCGTACGCATGACTGACGCGTACGCGTGGCCTGAGGAGCTCATATGACGCGCACGCATGACGCCCAACACGTTACTCATTAATTAAATCGTGACTGGCGATTTTTGGAAGGCTGGAGCCCCAATCTGAGCTCAATTCTGCATGAAAAAACTCAAGGAACTAAGGGGGAAACAGAGGGGACTGACGATCGGATTTTTGCTAGTAAAGAATTCACAATAAATTCTCGTTTCTAGTATAGTTTCTAAACCAACAAAGAATCCTTTCATACAAAAATTTGTTTGTCACTTAAGCAAACCCAATAAAAATAAACCAAAGTATTTAAACCTCGGGTCGTCTCTCAAGAAATTGCAGGGAAGTATGTTACTATTGGTTATGAGATAGTATCTTTTTGGATTTTTGAAATAAGGAACAAGAAAATAAAATGGCAAGAAAGTAAATTAATAACTAATAAAGATCTTGGCAAGGTATGAGAATTAGAAGTCCTATCCTAGCTATCCTTATCAATTGTGATGAGAATTGTCCATTGCTCCCACTTAGTTAACCTCTAACTATGAAGGAAAGTCAAGTGGATGAATCAATTTGATTTCTCAAGTCCTAGTCAACTCCTAAGGAAAGACTAGCTTTAGAGGGATCCAAATCAACTAGCAACTTTCAATTATCAATCAACAAAGGAGTTTGATAACTCAAGAGTCTCCAATTACTCAACCAAAGCCAAGAGGAGAGAAATCTACACTAAGATCCAATCAAGCATTTTATCAAACACTTGGAAGGCACAACATAAAAACATGGAAAACTAGCAAGGAATATTAAATCCAAACAACCAATTGCAAACATCAATGACTTGCAAATAATAGAAGAAGCAATAAATATGAAATACCTCAACTTGCATTAATAAGAAAATCAAATCTAACATGAGAGTTCATAAACTAAAGTGGATAAATGAATAAATCATCAAGAGAAGAGAACGAAAGTGCTATACTAAATAAGAATAGAAGGAAACTAAATTAAAGCAAAGTAGAAATCTGAGATTAAGAAAAGCTAAACCTAAAATCCTAAAACCTAGAGAGAGGAGAGAGCCTCTCTCTCTAGAAAACTACATCTAAAACCTAAAATTATGTGAATCAAAGTTGTATGAATGAATGAATGATTCCCCCACTCTGCAGCCTCTATTCTGTGTTCTCGAGCTTGGAACTGGGCCAAAAAGGAGCCCAGAAACCCAGAAATTGCCCCCAGCGCTTTCTACAATTTCTGCATGTGGCGCATATCACGCATACGCGTAGGTCACGTGTATGCGTTGCTTGGCAAAATTCGTTGTCACGCGTACGCGTCACTTGCCTTCTGTGCTAGGCACGCGTATGCGTCGTCCACGCGTACGCGTCGCTGCCAGCTTCTCAAAACTTCATTTTCTCGCGTTCCTTCCACTTTTGCATGCTTCTTTTCCATCCTCTAAGCCATTCCTGCCCTATAAAGCCTGAAAACACTTAACACATAGATCACGACATTGAATGGTAATAAAGGGTAATTAAAATTGACAGTTTAAAGGCCAAGGAAACATGCGCTGTCACCGCACGGCTAATCATTTGTCGGTTCCCGCTAGCGTCGGAATAAGACCATTGTCTTTTTGCACACTGTCACTTATGCCCCACAATCACAGGTTTGAAGCTCGTCACAGTCATCCCTTCCCTGATCCTACTCGGAATACCACAGACAAGGTTTAGACTTTCTGGATCCTGGATCCTACTCGGAATACCACAGACAAGGTTTAGACTTTTCGGATCCCAGGAATGGTTGCCAATAATTCTAGCCTATACCACGAAGGTTCTAATCTTAGATTACAAGCCCAAGAGAATATACTCCAGCTGTCGTCCAATGACTACGTTGAACATCATGTGGATCGCTTTGTGGTTGTCAGGCACGCGACTTTGGCTAAGCGAGTAACGAAGATTAGGTGATTGTCACGGGTCACCCCCTTCATTCTGAGTTTGACTTAACTGAATTAAGTACGAGAGTATATCTTGGAGAAGAAGTAGGCGTGAATTGAATAGAAAAACAATAGTACTTGTATTAATTCATGAAGAACAGCAGAGCTCCACACCTTAATCTATGAGTGTAGAAACTCCACCGTTGAAAATACATAAGTGAAAAAGGTCTAGGCATAGCCGTGAGGTCAGCCTCTCCAAAACGTGTACAATGATCAAAATAGGAACATAAGATAAAAGATTGATCAAAGATGGTCAAAAGACGTAAAATAAATCTCTAAAAGTAGTTTTTATCCTAAACTAGTTGCCTAGGGTTACAGAAAATGAGTAACTAAGTGCAGATAGTGCAGAAATCAACTTCCGGGGCCCACTTGGTGTGTGCTTGGACTGAGCATTGAGCTTTACACGTGCATAGGCTGTTTCTGGAGTTAAACGCCAGTTTTGGTGCCATTTTGGGCGTTTAACTCCAATTCTGGTGCCAATTTGGGCGTTTTACGCCAAAATGTTTTAGGCTGACTTTGAACGCCAGTTTGGGCTATCAAATCTCAGGACAAATATGGACTATTAATATTTCTGGAAAGCCCAGGATGTCTACTTTTCAACGCAATTGAGAACGCGCCAATTGGGCTTCTGTAGCTCCAGAAAATCCACTTCGAGTGCAGGGAGGTCAGAATCCAACAACATCTGCAGTCCTTTTTCAGCCTCTGAATCAGATTTTTGCTCAGGTCCCTCAATTTCAGCCAGAAAATACCTGAAATCACAGAAAAACACACAAACTCATAGTAAAGTCCAGAAATGTGATTTTTGAATAAAAACTAATAAAAATATAATAAAAAGTAATAAAAACATACTAAAAACTATGTAAAAACAATGCCAAAAGGGTATAAATTATCCGCTCATCAGTAACCCACCTCGGTGAGTTGTTTTAATGGTGACAGAGCAGAGGATCCTGGATATGTTTTTGGAGTCTTTTTGCTTATTTTGTTTAGATCTCTCACTTTTGTATTTACTTTTGCCTAGAGGCTTGCTTTGAGAGAAAAACTTGTATAAGCTGTTTTAACTTTCAGAATTCTGTATTGTTTGTATATAGCTAGCTGGCTTAAACTCCGCTAGTCATGGCTAGATCTCTATACTATTATACTCTGATATTTTGTTATATTATATCTGTATCTTTTGCGTTAAGTTCGTAGCTTCGTGTGTATATTTTGTGCTTTTTGAACTCTGTTTTTGAGCTGTATCTTTCATCGGGCTTCTAGAATATATTACTTCTTTCTATATAATATGTATAAGCTTTAGAATTGTTGTAACCTTTGATTAACCTTTGCTTTATGATACGAGGTAAGGCTTAGGATAATTAGGGTGTTACATGGTTCACAAAGACACAAATGGATCTGCTTCTCGTTTGTTTTTTTACAAATAAAAAAGGCGTCGTTTTATCCGAATTGGCCGGTTACCGATCTGGTCCAACCGACCAGTTCTCAGTCGGTTCGGCAGTTTTCAAATAGTTTTTCCTTCAGGGAAAAAATGGTCATATAAATAATATTTTATTTGAAAAGGTCGGGAACGATTTTGATTTTGAGCCAAGACCTTAAGGACAAAAAAAGTACTTAACCTCTTTTCTTAATTTTGATCGTGGGGCATATTACTCACTTCCTACTTCTTTTAAGATTTACCATCCAGTCAATCTTCTAGTCAATCTCTTAAGAAAACTATAATACTTCACTATAAATCCAAACCAATAATCACAATCACAAGCAATCAAATAGTCAAACAAACAATCACACACATTTCAAGTACATAAATAGCAACAAATAGGCAAACAAACAAACAATCTCAAGTAATATAAAATAAATACAGTATGAAGCATGCCTGTCCTACCGGTTGTGAGCTCACGTGTCAATTAAATTGCCAAAACTCCACACATCCAGTAGCTAACCCAGATATAATCTCTCTGTTATGCATCCCCGGGAGGAATATAATTGAGAGAGTGTACCCTACCACCTTCTCCTAGAGGTATCCCCAGAGGAAATATATCGAGAAAAAGTGCCCTACCACCTTCCTCTGAGAGTTCGTGCCATATAAAACAAAGAATAGTGTCTTTTCACCTTGCAACCAGAGAGAGAATATAGGGGAATACATCGAGGGAGAGTGCCCTACCACCTTTCTCACATCCTTGCCAATTCAATACTCACATTTCAATCATAATCACAATCAAATGTAACTATACTCAGAACCAAGACTATAATCAAAATCACATTTCTATATAATCATATTAATCAGAAGAATAATTATTCTCGAGTCGTAAGCGGGATAAAACCATCGTCTTCACCACGGGAGAGACAAACCACCATCCCCATAATATTTATATCTCATTTAACAAGTTTTTTATCGGGAAAAAATTCAATAAAACTCATTATACCCACCCAACATATTCAAAGCCTTTAAAATGGTTATTAAACTCCATATGGAGGTTAGAGATGGTTACAAGCTCGCCGGAAAGGCTTAACAATTCAAAAACAGCATTTCTGGAAAATCTGTACATTGGTGCATATGTAGGCTTCATGCGTACGCGCAAAACCTGACTCAATTCCTTGAGGGTTCGTGAATGATGCGTACGCGCAGAATCTACCACTGGTGTATTTTCTACAAAATCACAATTTCAACCTCCAAACTTCAAAAGATCATAACTTTTCGTACAAAATTTGTTTTGCTTCCGATCTTTGAATACAATAAAATAGGCATCTCCAATTTTATTTCAAGATGAGTTTCATAAATTTTTAAGTTTCGGACACCAAGTTATGACCCTCCAAAAGTGGGCTAAAAATATGCCATAGTGCAAATTTTTCTGCACCATTTGAAAATCCCCCAATTCTTTTCACCAATAAGACTAAAAAAAATTATTTTATTTCCCCAATCATAATCTTAATTGAAACATAATCATTTATTCTTAGACAGTACTTTAATATTCATTAAAATGCCCTAAACATAATCTTTTAGTTAGAATTAATCGAATTGAACTTCATAACAAGAGCCTTTATGCAAGTAACAAAAATATCTCATTATTCAATTCCACTCAAACTCTTATGAAATTTTCGACAGAACCTCCCCTAAAACTCGGACTTTCCATCCTTCAAAAGTTCCATCCAAACCAAACCTCTCTCAAACCCTTCTCAACCTTTAAAAACACCCAACAATTCTCATCATGAATATTATTGGCTTGTTATCTTTAATTGTCTTTAAGTTATTAAATTTTCAAATATTAGGGTAGCAAACAAGTTGTTTAAATTCTAATCCACCCCACCAAGAGGTTTCAAGTATTGTTACTAATTAATTTTATTATTAGATCATTTAATCAATCACATTTATCCAAAACAATCCAATTTAATCTATAAGACTCATACAATCACTAAAGATATATTTTTCACATCGATACCGATTTATAACAATTTCTTGAAATAAAATGGGTTTAAAAAAAACCCCTTACCTCAAAGTAGCTCAACTATGCGATTGAACCAACGACAATTTCCCACTTATAATCTCAATACCAGCAGTACATAGTAGTTTCGATGACTTCCCGCAGCAGTGACAACAACAATCACCGCATGCAATTTTGGTAACTCAACCCTACAAAATCAACACCTAAAAATCTTTAAAAAACTAATAACAGAACACTTGTGGCGAGGGTTCCAGAACAAGAATACTTACTGTAATATAAGAGAAATAAAAGAATGGAGCAACAACAGCTCCAAAGGCCTTCACTGGCAACAGCAGAACCTGATAGAAACAACACAAAGCTAGGGCAAGGTAGAAAGTAACGACCCAATTTCTGGTACGTCATGATCATACTAGAAACTGAGCGCTACCAACTTGTCTTCCTAATTATTATCTATTATTTATTATATGAGCCTGATTCGTTTTTAAAAGCATATTTATTTTGCAAGGTACCCTTTTTTTTGAAAATGTTTGGATTAATAAACAGAATCATTTATATCAATTCACAAATGATAACAAATAAAACAGTTATAGACAACCACACATAAATACATCACAAGCAGTTAACAACATTTGGTGATTCAGCCTTTATTAGAGTATAGACTTTTAGTTAGAACACCCCTAGATATAACTAGATTATAACTATATTCATATATATACATACAACATCCCAGGCCCTAACCTGTTTAAGAAGTTCCTAAGCTGGCACCCAGGCTAGCCTAGACTCTATACTCACTTAGTCCCTCTAAACTACTAAAGCAAGAGAAAGTATGTTCTAAGTCTTCAAAACTCAAGTAAGATAGAATGTCAAAAAAAGGCAGAACATCTTTCTACTACTCATCTGCACGATCATGCATTATCTTAGAGTATACCACTGGTAATTTATTGAGTAGCCGCATAACAGCAACATCATACAGAGGACTTAGGTTAAAGTTCGTAGATAAACGGGGTATAGATTTCAGCTGGTATCACGATATATACATATAAACAAATAATGGAGTTCACTCTAGACTCAGAAGACTACCTAGAGTGGAATCCTCTTTGCAGAACGATCATCAGTGGAGTACGAAAGGGTACCCTTGCTTCCATCTAAAGGGGAAAGGGAGAGAGAAGGGGTAAGAATTGGGGAGTTCTTAGTTGGGCCGGGGTTATTAGTTAAGTTTATTAATTCTATGTTGTTTAGTAGACAAATAGCAGAATACAGAGAAGCAGTAAATAGAAGAAACAAATAAATAGAGAAAATAGAGAAAACAGAAAGCAAAACACACACAAAAGAATACGAGAAAGTAAAATACAGACACAGAAAATAGAATACAAACAAAGAAAGCATATATTCATACAACATTTGTAACAGAGGAAATGCACAACCAAGTATGATGCATGTTTGACCTAAGCAGGACATGAGATCACGTGTCGGTTTACACCCTACAGCCCGACATTACCTAGGAACTAGTCCTAGATATGGCTTTATCTCTGTAGGTGAACTTTGACCTACAGAAATAGCACTCCCGTAAGTGAACTTTGGCTTACAGAAGTGGCACCCCTGTAAGTGAACTTCGGTTTACAGAAATGGCACCCCTGTAGGTGAACTTCGGCTTACAGAAATCACAACTCTCTGTAGGTGAACTTCAGCCTACAGAAGAAATACCTTGAGCTACACAATTGATATTCATTGTAGGTGAACTTCAGCCTACAGGAATAGCAACTTACTGTAGGTGAACTTGGGCCTACAGGACCTCTAGGGCCAACGGAAAAGCAGTAGATGAACATACAACAGAATATCACTTATACTCTTTTCCTCTAATCTCTTTGTTATATTACTCTTTTCTCTTTGTCTCTTTATTCTGCTCTGATTACTCTGTTCTCTGTGTCTCTCTATTCTGCTCTGATTTTTCTGTTAACGTATGTATTTAAAGCTTATGTAAATTTCGGTATGAATAGTTAGCCTGTCCCAAGTATAGGTACATTAAGTCTATACTAAAACAGTTTAACTTTTCATATAATACCTAACCTTAGGCACAACTCAAGAACTAAATATGTTGCCCTAATTCGTTCGCTAATCTTTGTTTGTTTCTGTCATTAAAATCTTACAGACTTTCTCTTCGATTTTCATTTCTTCTTTAACTTTTTATTTTTCCTTTATCTTTGCCTCACTAATATGTTATTACCACTCCCTAAGTATTTTATGAAGGTAATTATAAGATTCTGAGCTTAAAGTTGTCTTTCTAAAGTTTTTACGAAATTATTTTATTATTTTTATTAAAATATTATTATTTATTATTTTATTATTAAATTTTCGAAAATTACCTTACCTTTACCTTTTAACCTTTAAAATTTACTTTTTACCCCCGGTAACTTTTAATATTTCTACTTTAACCACCCTAACTTTTAGAAATTACAAAATAACCCCTTAAACACCAAGATAATTAATTCCTTGCCCTTTTATGGATAAAAAAGGTGTTCTGCATTATTCTTCACCACAATCAAAGTGTTCTTCGTAATTTTTTCAGATTCTTTCTCTATTTTTACCCGTTTTTCAATCTTTTCAGCAACCAATTTTTACAAAATTTCAAAATAAAATTGCAGCCACCAAAGCCCCTTATTTCCTACTGAATTTCAACAAAAATTCAACTCTAATTTGAGTCCTAGGGTTCGAAATTCCAGCAGCCACAAGAACATGCATTCATAGTTTGAATATCATCAAATTTCATTAAATTTTCACCAAAATTTCAACAAGAATCACTCGTATAAAAAATCAATTTCAAGCATAACCAAGCCATATCATAATCACACAACTCAAACACAATTAATCAAGATTAATTTTACCAAACCCTACCTTGATTTGCTGCTCCAAATCCGGTTACTCTTTGAAGTGTTCTTAAAGCACTCCTTCCTCCTAAAACACATCAAGAACAACTTTGAATCCATAAAATCTCAACTGACCAAACCTTAATCAACACGTTAGGAAGGAATTCCTCACCTTATACGTGCTGGGAATTGAAGATTCTTGGCTCACAAGTCGAGCTAATCAAGAGATCTAAGAAAGGACATCAAGAAAATACATGTTCATGCATGTTTCCTTGAAAACCAAATTCAAAGGGGAAAGGAACAGCCATCTCACCTTATTTTTAGCCTTGATAAGTTACATAGTTATGTAGAGGAAGAAGAGAGGATCATTTTGGTGTAATCAGAGTTTTAATTTGAGTTTTAGTTCAGAAGAAATCAAGCTTTGAAGATTTAAGTGCCATGAAAGTTTCTCTCTTTCCTCTCTTGTAATTTTCAGCCAAAATGAAGAAATGATACAGCCTTGGAGGTCTTGGGGGTGTAAGGTGAGTTGTGATTGGTTGGCTTAGAGGTGGATTAAAATAATATTAAAATATCTTAGGTGTATAACTACTAAAACTAGATGTATCAGAGCACACGTAAAGGCATCTCTAAAAATTATTTTTTTGAGCTACTAGCATAAATGACAATAGTAAAATTTTTCATATGAGAATAGAATATGTATGATGAGGCATTAGCATTGCTAAAGTCATCAGAGAGTGCTGGTGTTAAGCTGCACCAGTAAACTGTGAACCCGGTTCAACCGATTTCCTGTTTTTAGCTAAAATAGACCAGGTAATATTATAATATTATTCAATCAGCTTTTAATACTAATATAATGATAATATTATACTATTATATTTCTTCTCTCATAAATCAAGTCCGGTTCGTCAAACAGAGACTATTTACGAAAACTAGAATCAAAACTCCTAACCGATACAGTTCAAAAACTAGGTTCTTCGTGATTGCGTTATCGAGCTTGCCTCAGAAGGGTTCTAGCTTAAGGATGAAATAATGACAATGAGGATTGAGATGGTTGATGATATAGCAAAGGAGTTCCCTTTACTGATCTTTCGGAGAAATCCGTGCCTTCAGAAAAGATCTCGCTTACTCAAAAAATTGGGTTCTTACATTGAACAGCAGCGGTGGCTGCTTCGGCCAGCACCTATGGCGGCAACAAACAGGATAGAACAGGCGCAACCAAGGCAGAGTGATACGAGCTCCGTGGGATAAAATAAGAACTGTCATATACCAATTGGTCCAATTACAAGAGCAACAACTAAGAAAATAAAAGATGGTTTTGCAAACATGGCTAAATCTTTTGTTTAAGACATGCCTCAAGAATTGGGCAAGACAATAATTAACGGTTATGGAAAGTCAAACGTCTTACTATTCACAAGATGCATTGAAGACTCTCGCTAGTCAAGATGAATTAAATAGGCATTACTCTCTTAGTATTTATTTTATATTTATTTTATTTTAGTTTGTTTTGTTTGTTTTTGTCCCAGTTATGATTTGGCCCGTTTTTATTTTAGCGAACTTACGAGTTAGGGTTTGAAATTTAAGCGGTATAAAAAACCGTCAAAAACCTGGTAGCCACTTTTTTTTCCTAATTTTTATAAATGAAAATTTCTTTAAGTTTCTTTGAGAAACTTGGGTGTGAACTAGTGAAGTAGAGTGATTCCTTTAACTATTGCATTAGAAGATACTTTAGTTGACATGGAGTTGATGCAAAGGGCCATTCAACAGTTAACTAATCGTTTGATTGAATTGGAAGCATGGAGGCAAGAGGTGACACAGACATTGTTCAAGAATAATAACACCTCGACACAAAAGTTAAGATAGCAATATCAATGCAATCAAGATGCAAATACCACCATTTCAAGGGAGAAATGATCCTGAAGTTTATTTGGAGTGAGAACGTAAGGTGGAAGGAATTTTTGCTTGTCATAATTACTCTGAGGCAAAGAAGGTTTGTTTGGTAGTAGTTGTATTCTCTGACTATGCCTTGCTTTAGTAGGATGAACTAGTTAAGACAAGACGGCGGAATGATGATCACCCTATAGAGACTTGGGATCTTATGAAGTGTCTCAAGAAGAAGAGATTTGTACCTTTATACTACTATAGGAAAGTGCATCAGAAGTTACATCGACTAACTCAAGGCTTCAGGTCTGTTGAAGACAACCATAAGAAAATAAAGATGCTTATGATCATTGCCAACATAGGAGAGGACACTAAGGTTACTATGGCATGATTTGTAGGTGGTTTAAATAGGACAATTGCTGATTTGGTGGAGTTACATCATTATGTGGAGATGGAGGATTTAGTCAGTATGGCAATAAAGGTGGAGAGGCAACAACAAAGAAGAGCACTAAGGGGATTGTCTCATGCTAATCAAAAGTGGGAGTCTCGTAGTGCTAACACAACTAAAACTATGGGTGCTGAACCTAAGGAGTTATTTGATGCTACAAAGAAAAAAAGTAATTATAACTCTTCTTCTGCTACTTCTAGGCAGAGAGATATTAAATACTTCAAATGTCATGGTATGGGCCATTATGCTAGTGATTGCCCAAACAGGAGATTGATGGTTATTAGAGGGGATGACATTGTATCTGATTCTGATCATGGTGATGATTCTGATCATAATAGTATGCCACCATTGGAGGATTGTTCTGATGGTGATGTTGAGTATGCAATCTATGGTGAATCTCCTATTATTAGACGTGCTTTGAATTTGCAGGTGAAAGAAGATAACCTAGAGCAACACCAAAATTTTTTTCACACTAGATGCTTGGTCGGTGGAAAAGCGTGTAATCTGATTATTGATGGCAGGAGTTGGACTAATGTGGCTAGTACACTGAAAGAGTTATTTTTGTCGGTTAAGAATTTTACACAAAATAATTCCGTTGTTAGTATAGTTCCCAACCAACAAATAATACTCAATCAAAGTTTTAATATGGTTGTCACAAGTATAAACCCCAATAAAATAAACCGAAGTATTCAAACCTCGAGTCATCTCACAAGAAATTGCAATGAAGTGCTCAATTATTGGCTATGAAGGAATAAGGGGGGTTTGATTTGATGATTGACAAGAAAAGAAAATAACAAGAAATTAAAAGACAATTAACTAATAAAGAAAAGGAAAAGAACTCTTGGTTAAGGCATGGAAATTGAGATCACCATCCTTGTCTACAAACCATGTGTTGACAATTATGAGGGACCAACCTATCAAGTCTACTTCCATGCTTGAAGTACGTCAAAAGTCTACTTCTATGCTTGAAGTACGTCAAAAGTCTACTTCTAGCTACTAATTGACTTAGTAGTAGGCTAGTGTTAATGGGTATCAAATTGACCACTAAGGGTTCTCAAATCACCAATTCAATGAGACCCAATGACTCAAGGTCACCCAATTCCCTTAGCCTAGGCCAAGAGTAAAGAAAACTACTCTATAACTAGTGAAAGCATTTTATCAAACACCTAGAGTGAAATAAAAGTAAACATCATAAATTGCAAGAATTAATGAAAACCATAACTAACACAAGCAAGAAATCAACAATAGTAACTAAGATAAACATAAAAAGACATGGAAACATAAAATTCCATTAAAAGGAAATTGAAATCAACAAGGGTTCATAAACATAAAAGAGAGAAAATAAGAAATTAACAAGAGAAGTAGATAAACCAAAGTGCTAGAACAAATAAAAGTAAAGGAAAGCTAAAATAAAACAAGAATTAAAACTTGGATCTAAGAAAATTTAACCTAAACTACCCTAAATTCTAGAGAGAAGGGAGAGCTTCTCTCTCTAGAATTCTAACCTACAACATGATGAAAAACTATACTATGACTACTCCTCTCCCCATTCCCTTATAATTCTTGGGTTCAAAAGCATCAGAAATTTGGATTTGGGTCTCTTTCAGCTCAAAAATTGCCCCTAGCATATTGCCTTTAGTGAGGTCACATGCTGCTTGTCATGTGTACGCGTAATTGGCAATTTTCTCTTTCACACGTGCGAGTGGGTGACGCGTGCGCGTGGCCTTGAGTTCAGCAAATCCTCATTTCTTCATGAATTCTCCATTTTTTGCATGCTTTTTGTTCATTTCTTCAACCTAATCTTTGCCTTCTAATCCTGAAATCACTAACAAACACATCAAGGCATCGAATGGAATTAAAGTGAATTAAATTTATCAATTTTGGGCCTAAAAAGCTTGTTTTTACTTTTAAGCACAAATTAGGAGAAATTCACAAAACCATGCTATTTCATTGAATAAATGTGAGATAAGTTGATAAAATCCCCTAAAATTCAACACAAGATAAACCACAAAATTGGGGTTTATCATACACTTATGGTGGAGAAATTGGGTTTGACATGAGTTCGACATCTTAAACCATATATGTTGCAGTGGTTGAATGACAGTGGTTAGATCAAGGTTGACAAGCAGGTGACAATTGCATTCTCTATTGGAAAGTATATTGATAAGGCATTGTGTGATGTGGTGCCAATGCAAGCTTATCATTTATTATTTGGGAGACCTTGGTAGTTCAACTGTCGAGCATTCCATGATGGTCACACGAATCAGTTCTTCTTTGATTTTAATGGTCGTAAGATCACTCTTGCTCCATTATCACCTAAGGAAGTTTACCTTGACCAGTTGAAGCTTCAACAGGATACCAAAAGAAAAATGGGATGTGAGATCACAGAAAAATTTGAGAAAAAAGAGGCTACGAGAGAAAATAATATAACAAAAGGCCCAAAGGTGAGTGAAAAGAAAAAAAAGAGTACATGTCATGAGAATAGTGTGAATACAGAGAAAAATGAGAGAGTTGAGAGCAAATTGTGTTTCTTTGCAAAAGAAAGAGATTTAAAGAGTACTTTAATAAGCAAAAAAGCTTTGATTATGGTTCAATTTAGGGACATTTTATGCAGATGTTTTCCCTACTGACGTGCCACATGGTTTGTCTTCATTACGAGGGATTGAGCACCAAATTGATTTTATTCTTGGTGCTAGCATTCCTAATAGACCAGCCTATATGAGTAACCCTGAGGATACAAAGTAGCTTCAAAGGCAAGTGGAAAAGTTATTAGCCAAAGCTCACATCAGGGAGAGTATGAGCCTATGTGTTGTACCCGTTTTGTTGGTTTCAAAGAAGGACGGTACTTAGCGGATGTGTGTGGATTGTCGTGCAGTCAATAAGATTATGGTAAAGTATCATTATCCTATCCCTAGGTTAGATGACATGCTTGATGATTTATAAGGTGCTTTTGTATTCACTAAAATTCTTTTGAAGAGTGGGTATCATCAAATTAGAATGAAACCAGGGAATGAATGTAAGACTGCATTTAAAACAAAACATGGGTTATATGAGTGGTTAGTAATGCCTTTTGGGCTAACTAATGCACCTAGTACTTTTATGCGTCTATTGAACCATGTTTTGCGAGAATTTTTGGGTAAATTTGTTTTGTTTATTTTGATGATATTCACATTTATAGCACTTGTTTGGATGACCACTTGTCATATGTTTAAGCTGTTTTGGAAGTGCTTCAAAAAGAAAAATTATATGTCAATCTTAAAAAGTACACAATTTGTATTGATCAAGTTGTATTTCTTGGTTTTGTTGTGAGTGCGAGTGGAATTGAGGTAAATGAGAAAAAGGTGAAGGCTATTCATGAATGGCCAATACCCAAGAATGCTTATGAGATAAGAAGTTTTCATGGGTTAGTCGGGTTTTACAGGAGATTTGTGAAAAAAGTTTTCTACCATTGCTGTGCCTTTCATAGAGGTTATCAAAAAAGAAATGTTGGGTTTAAATGGGAAAAAGAATACGAAATTGCATTCCATACCCTAAAAGGTTGTTTGTGTTCTACCCCTATTCTTGTTTACCTAACTTTGGTAAAACCTTTGAGATCAAATGTGATGCTAATGGGATTGGTATATGTGCTATTTTGTTGCAGGGAAAATGAATCATTGCCTTCTTCAGTGAAAAGTTGAATTTAGCTCAACGCTAATATTCAACTTATGACAAAAAAAATATATGCTTTGGTTCGGGCTTTGGAGGTTTAGCAACACTACCTCTTACCTAAGGAGTTTGTGATTCGCAGGGATCATGAATCTTTGAAGAACTTAAAATGTCAAGGTAAGCTTGATAAAAGACATGATAAATGGTGAAATTCATTGAGACATTTCCTTGTGTGATTGTCTTTAAACAAGGTAAAGAATATAGTTGCTGATGCTTTATCTCGGAGGTATGCTTTGATTACTACACTTACTTCTAAGTTGTTAGGATTTGAATTTTTAAAGGAGTTGTATGCAACTGATTCTGACTTTTTTGCTATTTATGCCTCTTGTGAACATGGTGTCTTTAACAAATTTTATAGACATGAAGGTTTTCTATTTCGTGGTAATAGAATTTGTGTGCCTGCTTGTTCTATGAGGGACTTACTTGTTCTGGAATCACATAATGGGGTTTGATGGGTCATTTTGGTGTGCATAAGACATTGGATATCGATGTGTTATCTGAACATTTTTACTGACTACTGGCGTGCGAAATTGAACTCCGCACAACTGAACCGGCAAGTGCACCGGGTCGTCTAAGTAATACCTCAGGTGAGTGAGGGTTGACGATGTCCAAGTTTCATAGGTTAGGAATTTGATTATCAAAATGGAATTGGCGTTGTAAGTATAGTCCTAACCTAACAAATTGACCATCAATCAAATGTTATCACAATTCAAACCGAATATATTAACCGAGAGTATTGAGCTCTCAGGTCGTCTTCCCTAGGAGTTGCAATGAAATGTCATGTTATTGGCTATGGGAGGAAACTGGAGGTCTGGATGATTGCAAGAGAGTAAGTAATGTAAATGGTAAGAAAGTAAATGATCATGTAAGGAATTAAAGGAAAGCAAGTAAAGGCAATGAAAATGGAAATTAAGTACTAAAAAGGGCTCTTGGCAAGAAGTGAGTAATCTAGGTTTCCTATCCTAGTTGTGGACCACAAACATGGCAATTGTGTGGAATTAATCCCAATTAGTCAATCCTACTTGAGAATTAGTCAAAAGGGCATAATTGATTCCAATCCCTAAGTCCTAAGTCAACACTAGTGGGTCATTTAGAGTCAAGGGAAATGAAACCAATTAACAATCCTCACACAATGCGGAATGGATATCCACAACTCAATTCCACGCAAACACCCAATTTCTCAATCAAGAGTGTGAAAACTAAACATGCAAGAAATTAAAGTCAAAGCAATAAAAGTCAAAGCAATTAAACTTCAAATGCAAGAAACCTCTTGGCAAGTAATTGAGATCTAAGGCTACCTATCCTAGCCATTGACCACAAACATATGATGATTATGAAGAGTTAATCCTACTTAGTCAATCTTACATCGAATATAAGTCAAATAGGCATAGTTGATTTCAATCCCTAAGTCCTATGTCAACACTAAGGGGTCACATAGAGTCAAGGGAGACCAAATCAACTAACTACTCTAATATATCAAACAAGAATGGACATCAAAGACTCAAGGCTCACCAAAGTCATCAATTTCAAGCCAAGAGTGAAGAAAAACTAAGTAGGAACTAAGCCAAGCATTTTATCAAACACTTGGTGTGCATGAAAATAAAATAACATTAAATTGCAATAAAATAAAGCCTAACTACTAAAAGCAAGAAAATGATAACAACAACTAAAAGAAGCATTAAATGAACATAAAACATAAATTGCATTAAATGTAAATTAAAATAACAAAAGTGCTCATAACATGAAAAGTGACATAGAAGAGAAATTAACAGAAGAGATGAAGAAGATAAAGCCAAGAAAGCATAGAAACATAAATGAAACTATATTAAAACAAGAATTAAAAGTAGAAATTACAAGAAATTAAACTAAGAAACCTTAATTCTAGAGAGAGGGGGAGCTTCTCTCTCTAGAGAACTACACTAAAACATGATAAAAGATAACCCTAATTGCCCCCCTTCACATGGAGTGAGGCCTTACTTAATATAGGAAGAATCATCTTCAGAAAGTCCAAAAACTGGGCTCTGGAGGCCAAGAAATCGCCCCCAGCAATTTCCATTAAGTGAGTCACGTGCTGGGACGTGTGCGTACACACACATGCTGATTTTCTTGTTGTGCGTACGCACAGGGTGTTGTGCGTATGCACACATGGCCGTGTGGTTCTTGTGCGTACGCACAGGTGGTTCTGCGTACGCACATTCCAATGTGTGCTTCTCCTTTGTTTTCTTCATGTTTTCTCCCTTTGTTCATGCTTCTTTCCACTTTTGCCTTGCCAAACTTGCCTCTAGGACCTAAAGTCACTCAACAAACATGTCATGGTATCGAATGGCATAAAAGTGGGATTAAAATCACTAATTTAAGCACAAAATAGCATGTTTTCACAATTAGGCACAATTTGGAGAGAAAACACAAAAGCATGCTATTTACGTGAATAAATGTGGGTTTAAGTGATGAAATCCACTCAAATCAAACCAAAATACATCGAAAAATATGGACTCATCAAGGGTCAAATCCCACGAGGATTGTTGGATTGAACAAGCAATGGCTATCTTATAAATCTTAGTCAGGCGATTAGAAAAGATGGTTGTCTGTTTGAAAGCATAAACGAAATAGTAAAGAACAAAATACCAGATTGATACAAAAACAGTGATAATGAATTAGTTAAGGCTTCGGAAATGCGTATTCTTTCTGGATTAACTTTTCTTACTGTCTACTTCAATAACGAATGATTCATTCAATGGCAGTCATAAGTGACTAACTCATGTCCTCTAATCAAGTTAATCTCTTCTATACCACAACAGTCCACCATATCCAAGTAACTCATGTCCTCTCATCAAGTTGACTCATGGCTTCCCACTGTAGCCTGGTGCACGAAATTGTGATTGTTCAATTCCTTGGTAACAGCGCCAAAAACTTAATATGCACATTCATAATCTTAGTTCTTTTTCACAACTTCGCACAACTAACCAGCAAGTGCACTGGGTCGTCCAAGTAATAAACCTTACGTGAGTAGGGGTCGATCCCACGGAGATTATTGGCTTGAAGCAAGCTATGGTCATCTTGCAAATCTCAGTCAGGCGGATTCAAATGGTTATGGTGAATTTATAGTTAAAATATAATTAAAATATAAAATAGGATAGAGATACTTATGCAATTCATTAGTGAGAGTTTCAGATAAGCATATGGAGATGCTTTTGTTCCTTCTGAACCTCTGCTTTCCTACTGCTTTCATCCAATCACTCATACTCCTTTCTATGGCAAGCTGTATGTTGGCCATTACCGTTATCAATGGCTACATCCCGTCCTCTCAGTGAAAATGGTCCAAATGCGCTGTCACCGCATGGCTAATCATCTGTCGGTTCTCGATCATGCTGGAATAGGATCCAGTGATCCTTTTGCGTCTGTCACTACGCCCAGCACTCGCGAGTTTGAAGCTCGTCACAGCCATCCCTTCCCAGATCCTACTCGGAATACCACAGACAAGGTTTAGACTTTTCGGATATCAAGAATGGCCGCCAATAATTCTAGCCTATACCACGAAGACTCTGATCGTAAATCTGGAGGCTAAGAGATATGCATTCAAGCTTGCTTTCATGTAGAATGGAAGTGTTTGTTAGGCATGCGTTCATAAGTGAGAATGGTGATGAGCGTCACATAATCATCACTTTCATCATGTTCTTGAGTGTGAATGAATATCTTAGAGAAGAAATAGGCTTGAGTTGAATAGAAAAATAATAGTACTTTGCATTAATTCATGAAGAACAGCAGAGCTCCACACCTTAATCTATGGTGTGTAGAAACTCTACCGTTGAAAATACATAAGAATAAGGTCTATGCATGGCCGAATGACCAGCCTCCCCAAATGGCATATGAATTCAAAAATAGGGAAAAATACCGATCCTTGATCAAGGATGATCAAAAGATATAAAATAAATCACTAAAAGTAGATTTTATACTAAACTAGTAGCTAGGGTTACATAAGATAAGTAAATGATATAGAAATCCACTTCCGGGCCCACTTGGTGTATGCTTGGGCTGAGCATTGAGCTTTCATGTGTAGAGACTCTTTTTGGAGTTAAACGCCAGGTTGTAGCCTGTTTCTGGCGTTTAACTCCAGAATAGGGCAGGAAGTTGGCTTTTGAACGCCAGTTTGCGTTGTTAAAACTCAGAAAAAGTATGAACTATTATATATTGCTGGAAAGCTACGGATGTCTACTTTCTAACGAAATTGAGAGCGCACCAATTGGGTTTCTATAGCTCCAGAAAATCCTCTTCAAGTGCAGGGAGGTCAGAATCCAACAGCATCTGCAGTCCTTCTTCAGCCTCTGAATCAGATTTTTCCTCAAGTCCCTCAATTTCAGCCAGAAATTACCTGAAATCACAGAAAAACACACAAACTCCTAGTAAAGTCCAGAAATGTGATTTTTATTTAAAAACTAATAAAATTATATTAAAAACTAACTAAATCATTCTAAAAACTATGTAAAAATAATGCCAAAAAGCGTATAAATTATCCGCTCATCACAACACCAAACTTAAATTGTTGCTTGTCCCCAAGCAACTGAAAATCAAATAGGATAAAAAGAAGAGAATATACTATAAATCCCAAAATATCAATGAAACTTAGCTCCAATTAGATGAGCAGAACTAGTAGCTTTTTGCCTCTGAACATTTTTGGCATCTCACTTTATCCTTTGAAATTCAGAATGATTGGCATCTATAGGAACTCAGAATTCAGATAGTGTTATTGATTCTCCTAGTTCAGTATGTTAATTCTTGAACACGGCTACTTTATGAGTCTTGGCCGTGGCCCTAAGCACTTTGTTTTCCAGTATTACCATCGGATACATAAATGCCACAGACACATAATTGGGTGAACCTTTTCAGATTGTGACTCAGCTTTGCTAAAGTCCCCAATTAGAGGTGTCCAGGGTTCTTAAGCACACTTTGTTTTTGCTTTGGACCTCGACTTTAACCGCTCATTCTCAAGCTTTTCACTTGACACCTTCACGCCACAAGCACATGGTTAGGGACAGCTTGGTTTAGCCGCTTAGGCCAGGATTTTATTCCTTTGGGCCCTCCTATCCACTGATGCTCAAAGCCTTGGATCCCTTTTACCCTTGCCTTTTAGTTTTAAGGGCTATTGGCTTTTTCTGCTTGCTTTTCTTTTTTCTTTCTCTCTCTTTCTTTTTTCCGCCATTTTCTTTTTTTTTCTTTTTTTTCGCAAGCTTTGTTATTCACTGCTTTTTCTTGCTTCAAGAATCAAATTTATGATTTTTCAGATTATCAATAATATTTTTCCTTTTCATCATTCTTTCAAGAGCCAACAAATTTAACATTCATAAACAACAAATTCAAAAAATATGCACTGTTCAAGCATTCATTCAGAAAATAAAAAGTATTGCCACCACATCAAAATAATTAAACTAAGCTCAAGGATGAATTCGAAATCATGTACTTCTTGTTCTTTTGTAATTAAAACATTTTTCATTTAAGAAAGGTGATGGATTCATAGGACATTCTTAGCTTTAAGACATAGACACTTAGACACTAGTGATCATGTAGTAAAGACACAAACATAAATAAAACATAAGGCTCAAAAACCGAAAAACAGAAAAATAAGAACAAGGAGATTAAGGAACGGGTCCACCTTAGTGAGGGTGGCGTCTTCTTCCTCTTGAAGAACCAATGTCTCTTCCTTGTCTTTGTTGCTCCTCCCTCATAGCTCTTTGATCTTCTCTAATCTCATGGAGAATGATGGAGTGCTCTTGGTGTTCCATCCTTAGTTGTCCCATGTTGGAACTTAATTCTCCTAGGGAGGTGTTGATTTGCTCCCAATAGTTTTGTGGAGGAAAGTGCATCCCTTGAGGCATCTCAGGGATTTCATGGTGAGGAATTTCCTCATGCTCTTGTTGAGGTCCATGAGTGGGATCTCTTGCTTGCTCCATCCTTTTCTTAGTGATGGGCTTGTGAGATGAATCTTTCCATCTCCCATGACTCAGAGGTAAAAGCTTTTGCCTTCCCTTTCCTCTTTCTTGAGGTTTCTCTGGCCTTAGGTGCCATTAATGGTTATAGAAAAACAAAAAGCAATGCTTTTACCACACCAAACTTAAAAGGTTTGCTCGTCCCCGAGCAAAAGAAGAAAGAAAGTAGTAGAAGAAGAAGAAAATGGAGGAGATGGAGGGAGAAGGTGTATTCGGCCAAAGGGGAGAAGTGGTGGATGTAATGTGTGAAAATGGAGTAGTGTTGAGGGGTTTATATAGGGGTGGGGGGGAGGGTAGGTTTTTGGGGAAGAGTGGATGGATTTTAGTGGTTAAGGGTATTTGGGGAAGAGGTATGGAGGTGATTGGTGAAGGGTATTTGGGGAAGAGTGTTATGAAAAGGTGTGAAGAGGAGAGAAGAAGAGGTGGGGTAGGTGGGATCTTGTGGGGTCCACAGATCCAGAGGGGTCAAGGACTTAGCATCCCTGCTCTATTTAGGCATGCAAAACGCCCTTAGAATGAATGTCTGGCGTTAAACGCCAGCTTGCTGCTTGTTTCTGGTGTTAAACGCCAGTCTGGTTCTTGTTTCTGGCGTTTAACGCCAGCTTGATGCTTCTTTCTGGCGTTAAACGCCAGTTTGATGCTTCTTACTGGCGTTTAAATGCCAGTAAGCTCTTCCTCCAGGGTGAGCTATTTTTAATGCTGTTTTTCATTTTGTTTTTGATTTTTCAGTAGTTTTTGTGACTTCACATGATCATCAACCTAAAGAAAACATAAAATAGCAATGGAAAATAAATAAATATAATTAAATAACATTGGGTTGCCTTCCAACAAGCGCTTATTTAATGTCAATAGCTTGACAGTGAGCTCTCATGGAGCCTCACAGAAAATTAGAGCAATGTTGGGGCCTCTTAACACCAAACTTAGAGTTTGGTTGTAGCTTCCAAACACCAAACTTAAAGTTTGAATGTGGGGGTTTTGTTTGACTCTGTATTGAGAGAAGCTTTTCATGCTTCCTCTCCATGGTTACAGAAGGAGAACCTTGAGTTTTAAATACAAGGTAGCCCTCATTCAACTGAAGGACCAACTCTCCTCTGTCAACATCAATCACAAATTTTGCTGTGGCTAGGAAGGGTCTGCCAAGGATGATGGATTCATCCTCATCCTTCCCAGTGTCTAGGATTATGAAATCAGCAGGGATGTAAAGACCTTCAACCTTTACTAACACGTCCTCTACTAGTCCATAAGCCTGTTTCATTGATTTGTCTGCCATCTCTAATGAGATTCTTGCAACTTGTACCTCAAAGATTCCCAGTTTCTCCATTACAAAGAGTGGCATGAGGTTTATCCCTGACCCAAGGTCACAGAAAGCTTTCTTAAAGGTCATGGTGCCTATGGTACAAGGTATGAAGAACTTTCCGGAATCTGGTTTCTTCTGAGGCAATGTTTGCCTCATTAGTGCACTTAGTTCATTGGTGAGCAAGGGGGGTTCATCCTCCCAAGTCTTATTACCAAATAAACTGGCATCCAACTTCATGATTGCTCCTAGATACTTAGCAACTTGCTCTGCAATGGTGTCTTCATCCTCTTCAGAGGAAGAGTATTCATCAGAGCTCATGAATGGCAGAAGGAGGTCCAATGGAATCTCTAGGGACTTTGTATGAGCCTCAGATTCCTTTGGTTCCTCAAAAGGGAACTCCTTTCTGTCCAGAGGACGTCCCAAGAGGTCTTCCTCACTGGGATTCACGTCCTTCTCCTCCTCTGGGCATTCGGCCACACCAAGTAAGGTTATGAGCTTGCACTCTCTCTTAGGATTTTCTTCTGTATTGCTTGGGAGAGTACTGGGAGGAGTTTCAGTAATCTTCTTACTCAGCTGATCCACCTGTGCCTCCAAATTTCTAATAGAGGACCTTGTTTCATTCATGAAACTTAGTATGGTCTTGGATAGATCAGAGACTATGGTTGCCATGCCAGAATGGCTCTGTTCAGAATTCTCTATCTGTTGTTGAGAAGATGATGGAAAAGGCTTGCTATTGCTAAACCTATTTCTTCCACCATTATTATTGAAGCCTTGTTGAGGCTTCTGTTGGTCCTTCTATGAGAAATTTGGATGATTTCTCCATGAAGGATTATAGGTATTTCCATAGGGTTCTCCCATGTAATTCACCTCTGCCATTGCAAGGTTCTCAGGATCATAAGCTTCTTCTTCAGAAGATGCTTCTTTAGTACTGTTGGATGCAGCTTGCAATCCATTCAGACTCTGAAAAATCATATTGACTTGCTGAGTCAATATTTTGTTCTAAGCCAATATGGCATTCAGAGTATCAATTTCAAGAACTCCCTTCTTCTGAGGCGTCCTATTGTTCACAGGATTCCTCTCAGAGGTGTACATGAACTGGTTATTTGTAACCATTTCAATGAGTTTCAGAGCTTCTGTAGGGGTTTTCACATGAAGAAATCCTCCTGCAAAATGGTCTAATGACATTTTTGACAACTCAGATAGACCATCATAGAATATACTTATGATGCTCTATTCTGGAAGCATGTCAGTAGGACACCTTTTGATCAGTTGCTTATATCTTTCCCAAGCTTCATAGAAGGATTATCCTTCCTTTTGTCTAAAAGTTTGGATTTCCACTCTAAGCTTGCTCATCTTTTGAGGTGGAAAGAATTTGGCCAGGAAAGCACTGACCAGCTTATCCCAAGAGTTCAGGCTATCCTTAGGTTGTGAATCCAACCATGTTTTAGCTCTGTCTTTTACAGCAAAAGGGAAAAGCATAAGCCTGTAGACCTCGGGATCAACTCCATTGGTCTTGACAGTGTCACAGATTTGCAGGAATTCAGCTAAAAACTGATGAGGATCTTCCATTGGAAGTCCATGAAACTTGCAATTCTATTGCATTAGAGAAACCAATTGAGGTTTAAGCTCAAAATTGTTTGCTCCAATTGCAGGAAGTGAGATGCTTCTTCCATAAAAGTTAGAAGAAGGTGCAATAAAGTCACCAAGCATCTTCCTTGCATCTCCACCATTGTTATTAGGTTCGGCCATGTCTCCTTCTTTTTCAAAAATTTTTGTCAGGTCCTCTCCAGAGGGTTATGCTTTAGCTTCTCTTAGTTTCCTCTTCAGAGTCCTTTCAGGTTCAGGGTCAGCTTCAACAAGAATGTTCTTATCCTTGTTCCTGCTCATATGAAAAAGAAGAGAACAGAAAAAAAATATGGAATCCTCTATGTCACAATATAGAGATTCCTTTATGTGAGTAGAAGAAGAGAAGAATAGAAGAAGGAGAAGATAAGAATCCGAACACAGAGGAGAAGAATGGGTTCAAATTTTTGAATGGAAGAGGGGTGTTAGTAGATAATTAAATAAATAGAAAGAGATGAGAGGGGGAAGAATTCAAAAATTAAATAAAATAAATAAAAAAATTGTTTTTATTTTGACTATTAGTTATAATTCAAAATTTAAAAATAAAAATAAAATTAAATTAAATTAGAATTTAAAACAAATAGTTAATTAAAAAAGAATTTTGAAAAAGTGGGTGAGAATTTTCGAAAATTAGAGAGAGAAAATTAGTTAGGTGGTTTTGAAAAAGATATGATTGAAATAAAAAACTTTTTAGAAATAAACCAAAAAGTCAAGTAGTTAATTGAAAAAGATTTGAAAATCAAATTTGAAAGGGTGAGAAGTTAGAAAAGATTTTGAAATTGATTTTAAAAAAGATATGATTGAAATTGAAAAAGATATGATTGAAAATCAATTTGAAAAAGATTTGAATTGGAAATTAAAAAGATTTGATTTTGAAAATTGAAATTGATTACTTGACTAACAAGAAACTAAAAGATATGATTCTAAAATTTAAATATTGAACCTTTCTTAATAGGCAAGTAACAATCTTTAAAATTTTTGAATCAATCACATTAATTGTTAGTAAAGATTTTGAAATTATGAAACAAAATAAGAAAAAAGATTTTTAAAAATCAATTTGAAATTTTCGAAAATATGAAAGAAAAAATGAAAAAGATTTGATTTTTGAAAAAGATTTGAAAAAGACAGAGTTTTTAAATTGAAAATTTGATTTGACTCATAAGAAACAACTAAATTTTAAAAATTTTATAACTAAATCAATTCAAATTTTCGAAATTTATGAGAAGAATAAAGGAAAGATATTTTTTTATTTTTGAGAAAGAGAAAAACAATAAAAAGACTCAAAACATGGAATTTATGAATCAAAATATACAATGCATGCAAGAACACTTTGAATGTCAAGATGAACATCAAGAACACTTTGAAGGTCAAGATGAACATAAAGGACATGTTTTTGAAAATTTTTAAGAAAAGAAACACATGCAAGACACCAAACTTAGAAATTTTCAATAATTAGACACTAACAAATTGAAAATGCATATGAAAAACAAGAAAAGACACAAAACAAGAAAATGCAAAGATCAAACAAAGAAGATCATCAAGAACAACTTGAAGATCATGAAGAACATTATGCATGAATTTTTCGAAAATTTTTTTAGAAAAATAAAAGAATGCAATTGACACCAAACTTAAAAATTGACACTAGACTCAAACAAGAAACATCAAATTTTTGGTTTTTTTTTATTTATTATAATTTTTTTTGTATTTTTATTTTCAAAAATTAATTTGAAAAATAAAAATAAGGATTTCAAAATTTCTAATGAGAATTCCAGGAATCATGCAATGTTAGTCTAAAGCTCCGGTCCAGGAATTAGACATGGCTTACTAGCCAGCTAAGCTTTCAGTGAAAGCTCCGGTCCAAAACACTAGACATGGCCAATGGCCAGCCAAGCTTTAAGATACAAATAAGGCATACAACAGCTGAATTGATGAGAATAAAAAAAGCTCTTGTGATGATGAGTTGAAACCTCGGTCCAAAAGATTAGACATGGCTTCACAACCAGCCAGACTTCAACAGATCATCATGAAACTCTAAAATTCATTCTTAAAAATTCTGAAGTCATAGAATAATTTATTTTCAAAATTTTTTCGTTTTTTTTTTGAATTTTTTTTTCAAAAATAAAAATAATAAAAACAAAAATTAAAATAAAATTACCTATTCTGAGCAACAAGATGAACCGTCAGTTGTCCAAACTCGAACAATCCCCGGCAACGGTGCCAAAAATTTGGTGCACGAAATCGTGATTGTTCAATCCCTTGGTAACGGGGCCAAAAACTTAATACGCACGTTTATAATCTTATTTCTTTTTCACAACTTCGCACAACTAACCAGTAAGAGCACTGGGTCGTCCAAGTAATAAACCTTACGTGAATAAGGGTCGATCCCATAGAGATTGTCGGCTTGAAGCAAGCTATGGTCATCTTGCAAATCTCAGTCAAGCGGATTCAAATGGTTATGGTGAATTGATAGTTAAAATATAATTAAAATATAAAATAGGATAGAGATACTTATGCAATTCATTAGTGAGAGTTTCAGATAAGCGTATGGAGATGCTTTTGTTCCTTCTGAACCTCTGCTTTCCTACTACTTTCATCCAATCACTCATACTCCTTTCCATGGCAAGCTGTATGTTGGGCATCACCGTTGTCAATGGCTACATCCCGTCCTCTCAATGAAAATGGTCCAAATGCGCTGTCACCGCATGGCTAATCATCTGTTGGTTCTCGATCATGCTGGAATAGGATCCAGTGATCCTTTTGCGTCTGTCACTATGCCCAACACTCACGAGTTTGAAGCTCGTCACAGCCATCCCTTCCCAGATCCTACTCGGAATACCACAGACAAGGTTTAGACTTTCTGGATCTTAAGAATGGCAGGAAGTTTAACTCTGATTTGCAACCTGTTTATGGTGTTTAACTCCAGAATAGGGCAGGAAGTTGGCGTTTGAACGCCAGTTTGCGTCGTCAAAACTCGGGCAAAGTATGGACTATTATTTATTGTTGGAAATCCCTGGATGTCTACTTTCCAACACAATTGAGAGCCCGCCATAAAATCCACTTCGAGTGCAGGGAGGTCAGAATCCAACAGCATCTGCAGTCCTTCTTCAGCCTCTGAATAAGATTTTTGCTCAAGTCCCTCAATTTCAGCCAGAAATTACCTGAAATCACAGAAAAATACACAAACTCCTAGTAAAGTCCAGAAATGTAATTTTTATTTAAAAACTAATAAAATTATATTAAAAACTAACTAAATCATACTAAAAATTATGTAAAAACAATGCCAAAAAGCGTATAAATTAACTGCTCATCATAACCAAAGATGAAGCTCTAACCAATCCACTCCCCTTCGCAATCCTACTCAAAATACCACAGACAAGGTCGGATGTCCGGATTAGAGAATGCTGCTTTTCTGACTCTAGCCTTAGCGCCACAGAGACCTCAGTAACCCATGGTCAACGGGATTTCATGTCACGTATCCAAAGTTGCCCAGGCACATTCCTGGAATCCGCAATGCATTCTCTAGCTTTAGTTCAATGCTATCCAGGTCTGGACTCACGCGGAACCCATGTAGAACAAGGATGAATGTCATGGTTCACCCCCAATTTATTAAGATTGAAGAACGAGAATGCATAAGAGAATAGAATGAGACATATTGAAATAGAAACAATAATATTATTAATCCATGAGAATCAGCAAAGCTCCTAACTTTAACTTAGGAGGTTTAGTTGCTCATAGCTTACAGAAAAGTAGTGTATTCAAAAATAGGGTGGAAGAATATGAGGTAGAAGATCCTAAACATCAGTGATCTTCTCCTTTAATTACTAATCTAATAACTAGAGATTATAGAAATAAGATAAACTGGACTCTTAGTGCGAAAATCCACTTCTTGGGCCCACTTGGTGAGTGTTTAGGTTGAGCTTGGGGTGACTCCACATGCTAGGACTCCACTTGGGGTGTTGGATGCCAGTCTTGCTCCTTTTTGGGCGTCCAAACACCAGCTTGCTCCCTTTGGGGTGTTGAAATGCCAGGCAAGGGGTCAGATGAGCGTTCAACGCCCGTTTTGGGCCTTCATTTCCAAAGATAAGTATGGACTATTATACATTTCCAATGCCATTGAGATATCTTCATTTCAATGCATGGAGGTCAGAATCTGACAACATCTGCAGTGCTTTTTCTATCTCTGAATCAGACTTTTCCAAAACTTGCCAGAATCACCCAAAAATCACTTGAAAGCATAGCAAAAACACAAAAACTCAAAGTAGCATCCAAAAAGTGATTTTTGCACTAAAACCTACTAAAACTTGATAAAACTTAACAAAACATAACTAAAACTCTATGAAAATAATGCCAAAAAGCGTATAAAATATCCACTCATTAGAACACCAAACTTAAACTGTTGCTTTTTCTCAAGCAACCAAAAACAAAGCAGGATTAAAAAGAAGAGAATGAGACAATAAATCTCAGAGTTTTCAATGAAACTCTGTTCCAATTGATGAGCGGGGCTAGTAGCTATTTACTTCTGAATAGTTTTGGCATCTCACTTTCCTTTGAAGCTCAGAAGCATTGACATCTTTAGGAACTCAAAATCTGGATGATATTATTGATTTTCTTAGTTTAGCTTTTCTTGATTCTTGAACACAGCTTCTTTTTTAGCCTGGCCGTGACCCTAATCACTTTGTTTTCCAGTATTACCACCGGATACATAAACGCCACATGCACTTAACTGGGTGAACCCGATTGGATTGTGATTAAGCTTTGCTAGAATCCCCAGATAGTGGTACCCAAAGTTCTTAGGCACACTCTTTTGCTTTTGGGATCACGACTTTAACTGCTCAATCTCAAGCTTTTCACTTGACACCTTCACACCACAAGCATTTAGTTAGGGGAAGCAGCTCATTTGAACTTTTTAGGCCAAGATTTTGTTTCTTTAGACCTTCCTAACCATTGATGCTCAAAGCCTTGGATCCTTGATCTTGCCTTTTGGTTTTAAGAGCTTTTGGCTTTTTCTCATTTTTTTTTCTTTCTCTCTTTTTTTTTCCGCTTTTTTTTCTTTCTCTTTTTCTTTCTTTGCTGCTTTTTCTTGCTTCAAGAATTAATTTTTTTTTTGGATATTTCAGATCACCAATAATACTTCTCCTTTTTCATTATTATTTCAAGAGCCAACACACTTTACTCCAACATCAAATATGCACTGTTAATTCATGCATTTAAAAAGTAAAAGCAAGGCCACCACATCAAATAATTGGACTATTCTTATTATATAACACGAAATTATGTATCTCACTTTTCTCTTTTTCAAATAAATTTTTCTTTTAAGCATGGTGAGAGATATATGGAATATTTTATAGCTTAAGACAAAACAAAAGGATGATCATGCACTAAAAATAGAAAACAAACAATGAAATACAATGGAAAACAGAAAAATGACATAAGCAAAGGGGTAATGGAATGTGACCACCTTAGTGACGGCAGCTACTGCTTCCTCTAGTGGATCCAATGGAGCGTTTAAGCTCTTCTATGTCTTGCCCATGTCTTAGTTGTTCTTCCCTCAAGACTCTTTGATCTTCTCTTATTTCATGAAGGATGGTGGACTGCTCTTGGTGTTCTAGCCTTAGCTGATCCATGTTGGAGCTCAGTTCTCCCATAGAGGTGTTCAGTTGGTCCCAATAGTTTTGGGGAGGAAAATACATTCCTTCACGCATCTTAGAGATTTCTTGTTGAGGCGGCTGCACATGCTCTTGTTGTGGTGCGTGCACAGGCTCTCTAACATGCTCCATCCTTCTTTTATTGATGGGCTTGTCTTCCTCTATGGGGTGTCTTCTTCTATGACAATTCCAGCTGAATTGCATAGGTGACAAATGAGATATGGGAATTCCAACCTCGCTTGGGTGGAGGGCTTTTCTGCCACCTTATACAGCTCTTGAGGTATCACCTCGTGTGCCTCCACCTCATTCCTAAGCATAATGCAGTGAATCATTATTGCTCGGTCTATGGTAACCTCAGAACGGTTACTTGTTAGGATGATAAAGCATTGGATAAATTCCAATCATCCTCTTGCCACGGGCTTGGGGTCAAGCCTACCTAGTTGGCATGGCCTGCCTTTTGCACCCCTCCTCCATTGTGCTCCTTCCACACAAATGTCCGCAAGTACTTGGTCTAACCTTTGGTCAGTATTGACCCTTCTAGTGTAAGAGTGTGGGTCTCCCAACATTTATGGTAATTTGAACGCCACTCTTACACTCTCCGAACTAAAATCCAAGAGTCTCTCTCGGACCATGGTGCGCCAATTCTTATGGCTTGGGTTCACACTTGTATCATGCTTTTTGGTGACATAGGCATTGGCATAAAACTCTTGCACCATTAAGGTTCCAACTTCTGGGATAGGATTGGTCAGACTTCCCAATCTCTTCTCCATATTTCTTATTGGATTTCTGGGTACTCATCCTTTTTGAGCCTAAAGGGGACTTCGAGGATCACCCTTTTCTTTGCCACTACTTCATAGAAGTGGTCTTGATGAGCCTTGGTGAGGAATCTCTTTATTTCCCAAGGTTCGGAGGTGGAAGCAATGACTTTTCCTTTCCACTTTCTAGAGGATTCTCCGACTTTAGGTGCCATACTTACGAATGGTAGAAGTCAAAAAGCAAAGCTTTTGCAATACCAAACTTAAGAACTTTGTTCGTCCTCGAGCAAATATGAATAAAAGGGAAGAGGAGAGTAGAAGAAGAAGAAGAGAATAATGGAGATAGAGAGAGATAAGGTTTCGGCCAAGTACGGGGTTATTGTGTATGAGGTGTATGTTTGAAGGGTTGTATGATGGGTTATATATAAGGGTGGGTTAGGGTTGAGTTTCGGTTGTGAGGGAAAATTGGGTGGCAAAAGTTTGAATTTGAAGTGGATGGGGGTTGGTGGGAGTTATGATGGGTTTAGGGAAGTGTGTGGATTGGGAAGAGGGAAAGTGGGGTGTGGCTTTCAAGGTATTGAAGGGTAGGTGAGAGAGAGTGGGGTAGGTGGGATAAGTGGAGATTCTGTGGGGCCTACTGGTCCTGGGAGGCTAGGGAATTTGAATTCCCTGTGTCCCTTGTGGGCGTTAAACACCCAGCCTTGTGCCCTGGCTGGCATTCAACACCAGCTTCTGCTCCCCAGAGGGCGTTTGAACGCCCAGGAACTCCATTCCTGGCGTTCAACACCAGGTCTTTGCTCCCTGTAGGGCATTGAACACCCAGAATGGTCCCATTCTAGCGTTCAATGCTAGCTCCTGCTCCCTTATGAGTGTTTGAATGCCCATCCCTTTCCTTGTCTGGAGTTCAACGCTAGCAAGAGGGTCTCCCCAGGGTGTTCTGGTTCCATCTTTGAATGTCTCTGTCTCTGTTCTAAGGACTGTACATGATTATAGACATTATAAAGCAAAAGAAATAACTATGAAAACAAACTAATAAAACTCAAAAGAAATCAAATTAAAAGTAAGAAAAACAAAAATACTCTACTCATGGTTCGGTTGCCTCCCAATAAGCGCTTCTTTACCGTCACTATCTTGACGGACAACTCTCTTACGGAGAATGATAGGGGCTCAGAATTTCACCCCTTACAATGAACTTCCTTCCTGTGCTCTCATGGATGAGCTCCACATGTTCTAGAGACAGGATCCTATTCACAGTGTGTGGAATGACTAGACTGTCAATGAAGACCACTCTCATTCCTTGTGAGAGGTCCTCAGTGGGGATCTTCCTTCCCCTCCAGCCTTTAGGCACTTTCTTCTTACTACCGTCCTTCTCAGAACTTGATGATGGTTACCCTACACCAAACTTAGAGTTGGTGTCTGGGGGCTCTATTAGGCTCTGTAATGAGAGAAGTGGTGGAAGCATCAAGTGCTTGTCAGTTGTGCCTTCTCCAACTGATGTAGAGTGAGATTTATGAACCTTGAACACAAGACAATCCTCATTCAGTTGCAGGACTAGTTCTCCTCTTTTTACATCAATCATGGCTCTTTCAGTGTTAAGGAATGGCCTTCCAAGGATGATGGACTCATCCCTGTCCTCTCCAGTGTCAAGAATACCAAAATTAGCTGGGAGGTAAAGGTTTTCAACCTTCACTAGGACATCCTTCACCATGCTATATGCCTTTTTCAGTGACCTGTCTGCCATTTCCAATGAAATGTTGGTAGCTTGCACCTCTAGAATTCCCAATCTTCTCATCACAGAGAGAGGCAAGAGGTTGATGCTTGACCCAAGGTCACACAAGGCCTTCTCAAAGGTGATTGTACCTATGGTACAGGGAATCATGAAGCTTCCAAGGTCTGGCCTCTTCAGAGGCAGCTTCCTCTGAGCCAGGGCACTGTACTCTTGGGTAAGTACTGGGGGTTCTTCTTTCAATGCCTCTGTTCCATAGAGTTTTGCATTCAGCTTCATGAGAATTCCCAAGTACCGAGAAACTTGCTCTTCTCTAGTTTTCTCTTCCTCATCAGAGGAGGAGTATTCTTCAGACTCCATAATCTACAACATGGCATTCAAGGGGATCTCTATGGTCTCCTCATGAGCTATGATTTCCTTCAGTTCTTCAATAGGAATGTCTTTAGTGGCCATTGAATGCCCATGCTCTCCCATTGTAGCGTTCAACGCCACATCTTGCTCCTCTTTGAGCGTTGAACGCCCAGTGATGAGCGGATAATTTATACACTTTTTGGCATAGTTTTTAGGTAGTTTTTAATATGTTTTAGTCACTTTTTATTATATTTTTATTGGTTTTTAAATAAAAATCACATTTCTGGACTTTGCTATGAGTTTGTGTGTTCTTCTGTGATTTCAGGTATTTTCTGGCTGAAATTGAGGGACCTGAGAAAATTCTGATTCAGAGGCTGAAAAAGGACTGCAGATGCTGTTGGATTCTGACCTCCCTGCACTCAAAGTGGATTTTCTGGAGCTACAGAAGTCCAAATGGCGCGCTCTCAATTGCGTTGGAAAGTAGACATCCAAGGCTTTCCAGCAATATATAATAGTTCGTACTTTGCTCAAGGATAAATAACGTAAACTGGCGTTCAATGCCAGTTCCATGTTGCATTCTGGCGTAAAACACCAGAAACAGGTTACAAGTTGGAGTTAAACGCCCAAAACAGGTTACAACCTGGTGTTTAACTCCAGAAACAGCCTAGGCACGTGTAAAGCTTAAGTCTCAGCCCTAGCACACACCAAATGGGCCCCAGAAGTGGATTTCTGCACTATCTATCATAGCTTATTCATTTTCTGTAAACCTAGGTTACTAGTTTATTATTTAAACAACTTTTAGAGATTTATTTTGTACCTCATGACATTTTTAGATCTGAACTTTGTACTCTTTGACGGCATGAGTCTCTAAACTCCATTGTTGGGGGTGAGGAGCTCTGCTGTGTCTCGATGAATTAATTTAATTATTTCTGTTTTCTATTCAAACACGCTTGTTTCTATCTAAGATGTTCATTCGCACTTCAATATGATGGATGTGATGATCCGTCACACTCATCACCATTCTCAACCTATGAACGAGTGCCTGACAACCACCTCCGTTCTACCTTCGATTGAATGAGTATCTCTTGGATTCCTTAATCAGAATCTTCGTGGTATAAGCTAGAATCCATTGGCAGCATTCTTGAGAATCCGGAAAGTCTAAACCTTGTCTGTGGTATTCCAAGTAGGATTCAGGGATTGAATGATTGTGACAAGCTTCAAACTCATGAGTGCTGGGCGTAGTGATAGACGCAAAAGGATCAATGGATCCTATTCCAGCATGATTGAGAACCAACAGATGATTAGCGGTGCGGTGACAGCGCACATGGACCATTTTCACTGAGAGGACGGATGGTAGCCATTGACAACGGTGATCCACCAACACACAACTTGCCATAGGAGGAACCTTGCGTGCGTGAAGAAGAAGACAGGGGGAAAGCAGAGATTCAGAAGACAAAGCATCTCCAAAACTCTAACATATTCTCAATTACTGCATAACAAGTATTTATTTCATGATCTTTTATTTTTCGCAATTCAAACTGATAATCATAATTAATCTCCTGACTAAGATTTACAAGATAACCATAGATTGCTTCAAGCCAACAATCTCCGTGGGATCGACCCTTACTCACATAAGGTATTACTTGGACGACCCAGTGCACTTGCTGGTTAGTGGTACGAGTTGTGAAAAGTGTGATTCACAATTCGTGCACCAAGTTTTTGGCGCCGTTGCCGGAGATTGTTCGAGTTTGGACAACTGACGGTTTATTTTGTTGCTTAGATTAGAAAAAATTTTTTCTTTTTGGTTTAGAGTCTTCTATTATTGTTTTTGGTTGAAATTTTTTTTAAATCCTTATTTTCTCTTTTTATATTTTTCAAAATTTTTACAAACTAATAATTGAGTTTTCCTATTTGAGTTTAGTTTCATATTTTAAGTTTGGTGTCAATTGTATGTTTTTATTTTCTTTTAAATTTTCGAATTTATATTCATTGTTCTTTCTTAATCTTCAAGTTGTTCTTGTTTATTTTCCTTGTTTGATCTTTAGTTTTTCTTATTTTGTGATTTTTCTTGTTTTTCTTGTGCATTTTTGAATTATAAGTATTCAAAACAAAAAGAAAAAATAATAATAGTTTTTCTTTGTTTAATCCTTGCATTTGTTGAATGTGTCTATGTTCTTGTGAATAGTTGCTCCTTTGAGTCTTTTTTTTCTAAAATCTTTTCAAAAATAATCTTTCTTTGATTAAATCTTGTGTCAAGCTTTAAGTTTGGTATTTTCTTGTTAGTTCTTATTTAATTTTCGAAAATTTATTTTTGGTTTTCTAAAAATTTTAAGTTTGGTATTCTTTTTTTATGTTCTTGAGTCCTTTGAGTCTTTGAATTTTTGTTCTTCATGTTCTTGTGAATCTTCAAGATGTTCTTGAGTCTTTCTTGCGTTTTGATCTTAAAATTTTTATGTTTGGTGTTCCTTGGTGTTTTTCCTCTAATTTTTCGAAAATAAGGAGTATTAGATCTAAAAATTTTAAGTTTTGTGTCTTTTTATTGTTTTTCTCTTTCCTCATTGAATTCAAAAATATCTTTTTCCTTTATTTTAATTGATTTTTTGAATTTTCCTTTTAAAAATTCAGATTTTGTTTTAAAATTTTTTATTTTATCTTATCTTAGTTTTAAAATTTCAAAATTCAAATATTTTTCAAAAAAAAAAATCATATCTTTTTCAAAATCTTATCTTATCTTATTTCAAATTTCAAATTTCAACTTCCAAAATTCAAAATTCAAATTTTAAAATTCAAATTTCAAAACTTTTTAATTTAAATCTTTTATTTATTTTTCTTCAAATTTTCGAAATCATAATCAATTTTTCATTTATTTTATTTTATTTTATTTTATTTTAATTTTGGTTTTCAAAAAAAAATATTTTATTTGCAATTCACAACATCTCACTTTCTCCATCATGGACCTAAGTGGAAATGAACAGTCCAGAAGGACTTTGGGATCATATGCTAATCCCACTACTGCTGCATATGGGAGTAGTATCTATATACCCCCCATCAAGGCAGGCAGTTTTGAGCTAAATCCTCAGCTCATTGTCATGGTACAGCAAAACTGCCAGTATTCTGGTCTTCCACAGGAAGAACCTACTGAGTTTCTAGCACAATTCTTGCAAATTGCTGACACAGTACGTGATAAGGAGGTAGATCAGGATGTATACAGACTGTTACTGTTTCCGTTTGCTGTAAAAGATCAAGCTAAAAGGTGGTTAAATAACCAACCCACAGTAAGCATAAGGACATGGAAACAGTTATCAGACAAATTCCTGAATTAATATTTCCCTCCAAAAAGGATGACACAGCTAAGGCTAGACATCCAAGGCTTTAAACAAGAGAATGACGAATCCCTTTATAATGCCTGGGAGAGGTACAGAGGGATGCTAAGGAAATGCCCCTCTGAAATGTTTTCAGAGTGGGTGCAATTAGACATCTACTATGGGCTTACAGAAGGAGCTCAGATGTCCTTAGACCACTCAGCTGGTGGATCTATACACATGAAGAAAACTATTGAAGAGTCTCAAGAGCTTATTGATATAGTTGCCAGAAACCAGCATCTGTACATAAATAATGGGTCCTCCATAAAAGAAGAAGCCAAAGCAGTGTCTACTGAACTTGGTCCTGTAACACCCTAACTACCAAAGCTCGCACTTCCGGCTGCGCGACTCTGATAGCTCGAACATTACGACGACACTTATATTATTTAATACTAAAATATGAGCCTGTTTAAAACTTTAAACCGCAATACCGCTCCCAAAGATACTTTCGTTCGATAACGTACATCCATAAATACCATTCAACTTACAACAACTCATAAAGAGTACATCCATATATATATACATAAATATATATAAATAATATTACAAACATAATCCAATACAATTCCTATCCCTCTTACAGAATATATCAAGATAAAGGCGAGGGTACAATAAACCATAACTAAAATAATACAGAGCATCACAACAACAATTAAATAAACTCTTCGTAACTTCTGCGCCCATATCCTGAAAGGGGAAAAAATGTAGGGGGGTGAGAACATCATCCTCGAAAGGGTTCTCAGTAGAGGGTTTTTGGGAATTACTGTAATAGGATACATGAAGATAAACCGTACCAATGATTAATAACCATCTTATGCCTCTTTTCAAAAACAAAGCCGCTCTCGGCATCCTCTTTCCAAGACTTCCAAAACCATGGAAAGTTAAAGATTCAATTTAGGAACAATCAAAATCGCCCATCCCACAATGGGATTTTATAACAAGGTTCCTCGGCAGAGTCCCAAGTCTTTAGGGAAGGTCAACTTATATAAATTCCTTAAAATTCATTGAAACCTTTAAAATCATAGATTCCCGGTTCAAGTAAATAAAACTGAATTTATTATGAAACCGATCATACAAAATCACAAGTTCCAACTCGGTCCAAAAATCAACTCATTTGAAACGGAACCGGTTCATTTGAATCAAACCACTTTCAGGTTTCTTTTTGGAACCCATTTTTCTAACTCTTCCAAAATGCCTCAAACTTAATTACTCAATCAAAAGTCTAGATTCCTTTAAAATCACTAAAAGCTCCTTTTTATATTGAAATCAATATTAGAGCATCATTCTTTCCTTCAGTGATTCAAACTGTACAAATAGTTCGTTTCTAAATAAGCCGAACTTAACGCATAAAGTTCATTAAATAAATTAAGCTTGAAAACATAAATATTCTCTTAATAAATCAATTAATATTTCGAGTCAATCAAATAATACATAAGGCAGATACAATCACTAATTACACCATATCTCACATCAGTATCCATATGTAATAATTCCAATAATAAACTGTAGTTTTCGGAAAGCGCCCCTACCTCAAAATGCAAATTCCATAACTCAAAGGCATCACAGCGTCCTTTCTGCCTCGACCCGAAATCAAAAGCAGCTTCAACGCACAACCCCACACATTTTCGCAGCAGCATAGACAGCTCTAGATTACAACAAGCAGCCTCAATTACTAAACTCTAGGAATGTTAATACCGAAAAGGCTTTAATACACGTACGGAACACTAACGTAGGGCTTTTGAAACATACTTTCTTACCGGAATAACAACACAAAGCAGCTGCGATTTTAAATCGGCCCCGGCAACAGCTTCGGCGGCGACCAGAAGCTCCGGTGGATCAACTATAAAAACCGCGCAGCATTAAACCTTCTCAAAATTCCAAAAGAATTGAAACCAAACTTAAACTCTTACCGGTGGCGGAACTCGGTGGCAACCGAGGCATTTCTGGCAGCAGAGGCTCATCCCGGAGCTTCGGCAGTGGTCCCGGAAGTCACAAAACCACTCCCGGCAGCCAGAACCTCTTCCTTTCCCTTCAGATCAGATCGGGCTGATCCCCAGCAGTGGCAGCGACGGACCAAAATAGTAGAACAGAGGGGATGATGGCTGCTCAAACAGCAGCGGCGGCAGAGCAGGAGGGTGCGAGAACGGCCTCGTCCTTCTGACAGCAGGGACGATTAGGATTCGGCGGCAGTGGCTCCCCCAACGGTGACCAAGCTCAGCCCTTCGAACAGCAGTCGCGCGGGACTCAACCCCTCTTCCTGGTCTCTTGCTCCCCTCTGGTCACGACTCACGGCGGTGACGAAGCGGCTCCGACGGCGCACGAATCTCCTTCATTCTCTCTTCAATCGCGTTGCTCCCTCTCTCTATGGTGATAACGCGTGTGGCAGATCCAAGGCAGTCCGACGGCAAGGCGCGGCTCATGGCGCCGTGGATGGGACGGCCATGGCAGCACGGATTGGATAGAAGCAGCAACGCGGCCTCCTTCCCCTAATCCCATTCTGCTTCGCTTTTCCTTCTTCATTGTAGTGTTGCTACTGCTTATGGGTGGTTTGTGCGCTGCTATTGAGAGTAAGGAGGAGGGATAGGGTGCGGCTGCTGGGTCACTAGGATTAGGGTTTTATTTTTGAAACTTAGGGTTAGGGACACTTTAGTAATTTCACTTAAAAGTAGGGATAATATAGTAATTAGAAATAAATTCTAATCCAACAATAATAATGTATAAAATACTATTTGTTCATCAACTTCACAAATTATTTTCAATAAAATATTCAAATCCAATAATTGGAAATAATATAATTAAATCTATTATTTTCCCAAAACAGCAGTATTACTATTTTAAAATATTAATTATTTAGTCTAAATCATATAAAATCCTTATTATTTCACAACTGCTAAATTTATAATTTAAATACAGAAAATAATCCAATAATTATATAATTGGATAATAATCATAACTTGCCTCAAATTCAATAAATCAAAACTTGCTCTAATTATCTTAATAAGATAATTTTTGAAATTAAAGCTACAGAAATACTGAATTTGAAATTAGCTAATGATAGCCCTTTTTCAAAGGTTTTGGGTCTTACAGGTCCTCCAGAACAAGTTGCTGAACTCAATCAACAATTGTGCTTTCTAACAAAACAGCTAGCAAAATTCAAGGAGATGCTACAAGACACTAAAAATGCTAATAAAAATATGGAGGCACAATTGAATCAAACAAAACAGCAGTTATCAAAGCAGATAATAGAAGAGTGTCAGGCAGTTCAATTAAGAAGTGAGAGAACATTAAATACCTCGCTTCAGAGCAGCAGAAAGCCAAGGAAAGAACAACTGACAGAGGATGAGCAAAATATCATCCAAAATCCCTCTAAGGACAGTAAGAGCCCAGAGAGGAATGATTCTGGCACTCAAACGCCAGAAAAGAATGGAGGGCTGGTGTTAAACGCCCAACCCATGCTCAGTTCTAGCGTTCAAACGCCACAAACAAGCAAGGAGTTGGCGTTAAACGCCCAAAGGAAGCTCATTTCTGGCGTTCAAAAGCCAGGAACAGGTAAGGAGTTGGCGTCCAACGCCAATCCAGCTTCCACCCCTGGCATTCAAACGCCAGTGAGGGATCAGACACATACAAGTGCTGATAACAACCCCTCTAAAAAGGATTCTCCAACCACCTCTGTAGGAAATAAACCTACATCAACTAAGGTTGGAGAATACAAAGCCAAAATGCCTTATCCTCAAAAACTCCACCAAGAGGAGCAGGATAAGCAATTTGCTCGCTTTGCAGACTATCTCAGGACTCTTGAAATAAAGATTTCGTTTGCAGAGGCACTTGAGCAAATACCTTCTTATGCCAAGTTCTGGAAGAACTCTCATTGATGTCCAAAAGGGGGAAGTAACCCTGAGAGTCAATGAGGATGAGTTTAAGTTGAATGCTGTCAAAGCCATGCAGCATCCATACACACCAAAAGACTGCATGAAAGTTGATCTTATTGACTCTTTAATAGAGGAGATCAACATGGTTGCGAGTCCCGAATCAGAGCTGGAAGACATCTTTAAAGATGTTCAGCCTGATCTGGAGGATTCAGAGGAATTGAAAGAGCCTCTGGAAATTCCTCAGGAAGAGGAAAAACCTCCTAAACCCGAGCTCAAACCATTATCATCATCTCTGAAATATGTATTTCTGGGAGAAGGTGACACTTTTCCAGTGATCATAAGCTCTGCTTTGAATTCACAGGAAGAAGAAGCACTACTTCAAGTGCTAAGGACATACAAGACAGCTCTTGGGTGGTCCATAAGTGACCTTAAGGGCATAAGCCCAGTTAGATGCATGCACAAGATCCTAATGGAGGATGATGCTAAGCCAGTGGTTCAACCACAGAGGCGGTTAAATCCAGCCATGAAGGAAGTGGTGCAGAAAGAGGTCACCAAATTACTGGAGGCTGGGATTATTTATCCTATTTCTGATAGCCCCTGGGTGAGCCCTATTCAAGTTGTCCCCAAAAAGGGAGGCATGACAGTGGTTCATAATGAAAAAAATGAAATGGTTCCTACAAGAACAGTTACAAGGTGGCACATGTGTATTGACTACAGAAGGCTCAATACAGCCACCAGAAAGGATCATTTTCCTTTACCATTCATAGACCAGATGCTAGAGAGACTAGCAGGTCATGATTTTTACTGCTTTTTGGATGGCTATTCAGGTTACAACCAAATTGCAGTAGATCCCCAGGATCAAGAGAAAACTGTATTTACATGTCCATCTGGAGTATTTGCCTACAGAAAGATGCCATTTGGGCTGTGTAATGCACCTGCAACCTTTCAGAGATGCATGCTCTCTATTTTCTCTGATATGGTGGAAAAATTTCTGAAAGTCTTCATGGATGACTTCTCAGTATATGGAGACTCATTCAGCTCCTGTCTTGAACACCTGACACTAGTTCTAAAAAGATGCCAAGAGACTAACCTGGTTTTAAACTGGAAAAAATGTCACTTTATGGTGACTGAAGGGATTGTCCTTGGGCATAAAATTTCAAACAAGGGAATAGAGGTGGATCAAGCTAAAGTGGAAGTAATTGAAAAATTACCACCACCTGCCAATGTTAAGGCAATCAGAAGTTTTCTGGGGCATGTAGGATTCTATAGGAGGTTTATAAAGGATTTCTCAAAAATCGTAAAACCTCTGAGCAATCTGCTAGCTGCTGACACGCCATTTGTGTTTGACATAGAGTGTCTGCAGGCGTTTAAAACCTTGAAAGCTAAGCTGGTCACAGCACCAGTTATTTCTGCACCAGACTGGACATTACCATTCGAATTAATGTGTGATGCCAGTGACCATGCCATTGGTGCAGTATTGGGGCAGAGGCACGACAAGCTCCTGCATGTCATTTATTATGCTATCCGTGTTTTAAATGATGCCCAGAAAAATTACACAACCACAGAAAAGGAATTGCTTGCAGTGGTTTATGCCATTGACAAGTTTAGATCATACTTAGTAGGATCAAAAGTGATTGTGTACACTGACCATGCTGCTCTTAAATATCTACTTACAAAGCAGGATTCAAAACCCAGGCTCATAAGATGGGTGTTGCTTCTGCAAGAGTTTGATATAGAAATAAGAGACAGAAAAGGGACAGAAAACCAAGTGGCTGATCATCTGTCCCGGATAGAGCCAGTAGAAGGGGCGTCCTTTCCCTCTATTGAAATCTCTGAAACCTCTCTGGATGAGCATTTGTTTGCCATTCAGGAAACACCATGGTTTGCAGACATTGCAAACTATAAAGCTGCAAGGTTCATACCCAAGGAGTACAGCAGGCAACAAAAGAAAAAATTAATTACTGATGCAAAGTATTACTTGTGGGACGAACCATATCTCTTTAAGAGATGTGCAGACGGAATAATCCGTAGGTGTGTGCCTAGAGAAGAAGCACAGAAGATCCTATGGCATTGTCATGGATCACAATATGGAGGACATTTCGGAGGTGAGCGAACAGCCACAAAAGTCCTCCAATGTGGCTTCTACTGGCCCACTCTCTATAATGACTCTCGAGAGTTTGTGCGTAACTGTGACAGCTGCCAAAGAGCTGGTAATCTGCCTCACAGTTACGCCATGCCTCCGTAAGGAATCTTAGAGATTGAGTTGTTTGACGTATGGGGTATTGACTTCATGGGGCCTTTCCCACCATCATACTCAAACACTTATATTCTGGTGGCAGTCAACTATGTATCCAAATGGGTAGAGGCCATTGCCACACCCACTAATGTACTAAGACAGTGCTGAAATTCCTCCAGAAACATATCTTCAGCAGGTTTGGTGTCCCTAGAGCACTAATTAGTGATGGGGGCACTCACTTCTGCAACAAACAGCTTTACTCTGCTATGGTCCGGTATGGAATTAGTCACAAGGTGGCAACTCCGTATCATCCACAGACAAATGGCAAGCTGAAGTCTCTAATAGAGAAATAAAAAGAATTCTGGGACGGACTGTAAGTACCCGTAGAAAGGATTGGGCGAGAAGCTTGGATGATGCTCTGTGGGCTTACAGAACAGCATTCAAGACTCCTATAGGGACCTTTCCATACCAGCTTGTGTATGGTAAGGTGTAACAACCCCGATTTTCGAGTACGCGAGATCGTTTCTGAATACACGGATTTCTCCAAAAGATCAGTAAAGGGAATACCTCTTCTGTATCATCAAGAGAGATATTTTAATATTATTTTAATCCACCTCCAAGCCAACCAATCACAACTCACCTTACACCCCCAAGACCTCCAAGTCTATCTCATTTCATCATTTTGGCCGAAATTGAAAGGAGAGAAAAGAGAGAAAACTTCATGAACACTTAATCTTCAAATCTTGATTTCTTCTGAACTAAAACACAAATCAAAACTCCGACTGATCACCTTAATATTGATTGTTTGGTGCGGATAAGACCTCAATGACTATGAATAGGCATGGTTTAATCGAGTTCCGAACGACAAATTTGTGAGAGGCACAACTATTCTTATAGCTGTTATGATCTCCAAGGCGATGGCTATGTGATATTTAGATGCTGTAAGGAACGGATCGATCTCTTCATCAGGATGGCTTGAAGGAAATAGACCGCTTGAAGAAGGATTCTTGCACGTGGCTGAAATTTTGAGGGCAAAATTTCTTTTAGGAGGGTAGAATGTAACAACCCCGATTTTCGAGTACGCGAGATCGTTTCTGAATACACGGATTTCTCCGAAAGATCAGTAAAAAGAATACCTCTTCTGTATCATCAAGCATCTCAATCCTCATTGTCATTATATTATCTTTAACTCAAGACCTTAGTTGAGACAAGCTCGATAACGCGGTCACGAAGAACCTAGTTTTTGAACCGTATCGGTTAGGGGTTTTGATTCGGTTTTTCGTAAATAGTCTCAGTTTGACAAACCAGACTCGACTTATGAGAGGAGAGAGATAATAGTATAATATTATCATTATATTAGTATTAGAAAATGCTTGAATGATATTATAAGGTTACCTGGTCTATTTTTGTTAAAAACAGAAAACCGGTTAGACCGGATTTATGGTTTACTGGTGCAGCTTAGCACCAGCACTCTCTGATGAATTTAGCAATGCTAAGGCCTCATTATAAATGTTCTATTCTCATAATAAATATGTTACTAGTGTCATTTATGCTAGTAGCTCAGAAAATAATTTTTAGAGATGTTTTTACGAGTGTTCCGATACATCTAGTTTTAGTAGTTGTACACCAGAGATATTTTAATATTATTTTAAATCCACCTCCAAGCCAACCAATCACAACTCACCTTACACCCCCAAGACCTCCAAGTCTGTCTCATTTCATCATTTTGGCCGAAATTGAAAGGAGAGAAAAGAGAGAAAACTTCATGAACACTTAATCTTCAAATCTTGATTTCTTCTGAACTAAAACTCAAATCAAAACTCCGATTTCGCCAAAATGATCATCTCTTCTTCCGTTTAATGCCAGACATGCATTCTAAGGGCATTTTGCACGTCTAAATGGAGCAGGGATGCTAAGTCCTGGACCCCTCTGGATCTGTGGACCCCACAGGATCCCCACCTACCTCACCATTCAAATTTAAACCATTTTCCTCCCAAACCCACCCATTTACACACCTCCATCTTCTCCACTTCTTTCTTCTTTTACTCGAGGATGAGCAAACCTTTTAAGTTTGGTGTGGTAAAAGCATTGCTTTTTGTTTTTCCATAACCATTTATGGCACCTAAGGCCGGAGAAACCTCTAGAAGGAGGAAAGGAAAGGCAAAAGCTTCCACCTCCGAGTCATGAGAGATGGAGAGATTCATCTCAAGGGTCCATAGTTCAGTGGTAGAGCATTTGACTGCAGATCAAAGAGCTATGAGGGAGGAGCAACAAAGACAAGGAAGAGATATAGAGGAGCTCAAGAGCACCATTAGCTCTTCAAGAAGAGGAAGACGCCACCCTCACTAAGGTGGACCCATTCCTTAATCTCCTTGTTCTTATTTCTCTGTTTTTTGTTTACTATGCTTTATGTTTATTTATGTTTGGGTCTTATTACATGATCACTAGTATCTAAGTGTCTATGTCTTAAAGATATGAATGTCCTATGAATCCATCACCTTTCTTAAATGAAAAATATTTTCTGAAAAAGAAAAAGAAGTACATGAATTTCGAATTTTAAAATAGTTTAATTATTTTGATGTGGTGGCAATACTTTTTTGTTTTCTGAATGAATGCTTGAACAGTGCATATTTCTTTTGAATTTGTTGTTTATGAATGTTAAAATTGTTGGCTCTTGAAAGAATGATGAAAAAGGAGAAATGTTATTTGATAATCTGAAAAATCATAAAAATGATTCTTGAAGCAAGAAAAAGTAGTGAAGAACAAAGCTTGCAGAAAAAAAATGCGAAAAAAAAAGAGAGAGTAAGAAAAAGAAAAAGCAAGCAGAAAAAGCCAAAAGCTCTTTAACCCAAAAAGGTAAGAGCAAAAAGCTAATAGCCCTTTAAAACCAAAAGGCAAGGGTAATAAAAAGGATCCAAGGCTTTGAGCATCAGTGGATATGAGGGCCTAAAGGAATAAAATCCTAGCCTAAGCGGCTAAACCAAGCTGTCCCTAACCATGTGCTTGTGGTGTGAAGGTGTCAAGTGAAAACTTGAGACTGAGCGGTTAAAGTCGAGGTCCAAAACAAAAACAGAGTGTGCTTAAGAACCCTGGATACCTCTAATTGGGGACTTTAGCAAAGCTGAGTCATAATCTGAAAAGGTTCACCCAGTTATGAGTCTGTGGCATGTATGTATCCGGTGGTAATACTGAAAAATAGAGTGCTTAGGGCCACAGTCAAGAATCATAAAGTAGCTGTGTTCAAGAATCAACATACTGAACTAGGAGAATCAATAACACTATCTGAATTCTGAGTTCCTATAGATGCCAATCATTCTGAACTTCAAAGGATAAAGTGAGATGCCAAAACTGTTCAGAAGCAAAAAGCTAATAGCCCCGCTCATCTAATTAAGACTGATCTTCATAGATGTTTTTGGAATTAATTGTATATTCTCTTCTTTTTATCCTACTTTATTTTTAGTTGCTTGGGGACAAGCAACAATTTAAGTTTGGTGTTGTGATGAGCGGATAATTTATACGCTTTTTGGCATAGTTTTTAGGTAGTTTTTAATATGTTTTAGTCACTTTTTATTATATTTTTATTAGTTTTTAAATAAAAATCACATTTCTGGACTTTACTATGAGTTTGTGTGTTTTTCTGTGATTTCAGGTATTTTCTGGCTGAAATTGAGGGACCTGAGAAAATTCTGATTCAGCGGCTGAAAAAGGACTGCAGATGCTGTTGGATTCTGACCTCCCTGCACTCAAAGTGGATTTTTTGGAGCTACAGGAGTCCAAATGGCGCGCTCTCAATTGCGTTGGAAAGTAGACATCCAAGGCTTTCCAGCAATATATAATAGTCCGTACTTTGCTCAGGGATAAACGACGTAAACTGGCGTTCAACTCCAGTTCCATGTTGCATTTTGGCGTAAAACGCCAGAAACAGGTTACAAGTTGGAGTTAAACACCCAAAACAGGTTAAAACCTGGCGTTTAACTCCAGAAACAGCCTAGGCACATGTAAAGCTCAAGTCTCAGCCCCAGCACACACTAAGTGGGCCCCAGAAGTGGATTTCTGCACTATCTATCATAGCTTATTCATTTTCTGTAAACCTAGGTTACTAGTTTATTATTTAAACAACTTTTAGAGATTTATTTTGTACCTCGTGACATTTTTAGATCTGAACTTTGTACTCTTTGACCGAATGAGTCTCTAAACTCCATTGTTGGGGGTGAGGAGCTCTGCTGTGTCTCGATAAATTAATGTAATTATTTCTGTTTTCTATTCAAACACGCTTATTTCTATCTAAGATGTTCATTCGCACTTCAATATGATGGATATGATGATCCGTGACACTCATCACCATTATCAACCTATGAACGAGTGCCTGACAACCACCTCCGTTCTACCTTCGATTGAATGAGTATCTCTTGGATTCCTTAATCAAAATCTTCGTGGTATAAGCTAGAATCCATTGGCAGCATTCTTGAGAATCCAGAAAGTCTAAACCTTGTCTGTGGTATTCCGAGTAGGATTCAGAGATTGAATGACTGTGATGAGCTTCAAACTCATGAGTGCTGGGCGTAGTGATAGACGCAAAAGGATCAATGGATCCTATTCCAGCATGATTGAGAACCAATAGATGATTAGCCGTGCGGTGACAGCACACCTGGACAATTTTCACTGAGAGGACGGATGGTAGCCATTGACAACGGTGATCCACCAACACACAGCTTGCCATAGGAGGAACTTTGCGTGCGTGAAGAAGAAGACAGGGGGAAAGCAGAGATACAGAAGACAAAGCATCTCCAAAACTTCAACATATTCTCAATTACTGCATAACAAGTATTTATTTCATGCTCTTTTATTTTTTGCAATTCAAACTAATAATCATAATTAATCTCCTGACTAAGATTTACAAGATAACTATAGATTTATTCAAGCTAACAATCTCCGTGGGATCGACCCTTATTCACGTAAGGTATTACTTGGACGACCCAGTGCACTTGCTGGTTAGTGGTACGAGTTGTGAAAAGTGTGATTCACAATTCGTGCACCACCCAGCCACTCCTTTGCTGGCGTTCAACGCCAGAACTTGCTCCTCTTTGGGCATTGAACACCTAGTTACTCCCTCGCTGGTGTTCAACGCCAGAAACTCCGCTTTAGATTCGGGTTCAGCTTATATAGTGCGGGCCTTGTACTCTTCTCTTGAGTTTACTTCAGTGTTACTTGATACTTAGCTGACAATTTGTACCTCCAGATTCCTAATAGAGGACCTAGTTTTTATCATGAAACTATGAGTGGTCTTAGAGAGATCGGAGACTATAGTAGCTAAGTTAGAGAGGCTCTTCTTAGAAGTCTCCATCTATTGCTAAGAAGGTGTGAATGGTCTGTTATTGAACCTATTCTGGTTCCTTCCACCTTGGTTGTTATTGAAGCCTTGCTGAGGCATCTGTTGATCCCTCAATAAAAAGTTGGGATGATTCATCCATGATGTGTTGTAGGTGTTTCCATAAGGCTCATTGTTGGGACTCCCTGAAGAATTTCCCATATAGTTAACCTCCTCCATCATGGGTTGATCTGGATCATAAGCATCTCCTTCATAGAAGGCTTCTTGAGTGCTGCCAGCTGCAGCTTACAATCTAGTCAGATGCTGGGAGATCATGTTGACCTGTTGGGTCAGGATCTTATTCTGAGCCAATATGGCATTCAGAGTGTTAACCTCCAGGACTCCTCTCTTCTAAGCCACCTCATTGTTCATAGGGTTCCTCTCAGAGGTGTACATGAATCGGTTGCTAGCAACCATGTCAATGAGTTCATGTGCCTCTTCAGGCATTTTCTTTAAGTGGAGTGATCCACCAGCAGAGTGGTCCAAAGCCATCTTGGACATCTTAGAAAGACCATCATAGAAGATATCTAGCATGATCCAATCTGAAATCATGTTAGGAGGGCACTTTCTGATCAATTGCTTGTAACCCTCCTAGGATTCATAGAGGGATTCACCCTCTTGCTATCTGAAGGTCTGAACTTCCACCCTAAGCTTTCTCAGTGATGAGCGGATAATTTATACGCTTTTTGGCATTGTTTTTAGGTAGTTTTTAGTATATTTTTGTTACTTTTTATTATATTTTTGTTAGTTTTTATGCGAAAATCACATTTCTAGACTTTACTATGAGTTTGTGTGTTTTTCTATAATTTCAGGTATTTTCTGGCTAAAATTGAGGGTCCTGACCAAAAATCTGATTCAGAGGCTGAGAAAGGATTGCAGATGCTGCTGGATTCTGACCTCCCTGTACTCAAACGCATTTTTCTGGAGCTACAGAAGTCCAATTGGCGCATTCTTAATTGGGCTGGAAAGCTAACATCTTGGGCTTTCCAGCAACATATAATAGTTCATACTTTGCCCAAGATTTGATGGCCCAAACAGACGTTCAATGCCAGCCAGAGACCTTTTTTGGCATAAAACGCCGGAACTGGCACCAGAACTAGAGTTAAACGCCCAAACTGGCATCCAAGCTGGCGTTTAACTCTAGAAAAGGCCTATGCACGTGTAAAGCTCAATGCTCAGCCCAAGCACACACCAAGTGGGCTCTGGAAGTGGATTTCTGCACTATCTGCACTTAGTTACTTATTTTCTGTAATCCTTAGTAACTAGTTTAGTATAAATAGCACTTTTTACTATTGTATTCGTATCTTATGCCACTTTTCACATTTGGAGGCTGGCCACACGGCCATGCCAAGACATTTTTCTCTTATGTATTTTCTACGGTGGAGTTTCTACACCTTATAGATTAAGGTGCGGAGCTCTGCTGTTCTTCATGAATTAATGAAAGTACTATTGTTTCTCTTTCAATTCACACATGTCTCTTCTCTAAGATATACTCTCATTCTTAATTCAGTTAAGTCAGAATGAAGGGGTGACCCGTTACAAACACCCACTATCTTCATTACTCGCTTAGCCAAGATCCACGTGCCTGACAACCACAAGTGGTCTACATGATGTTCAACGTAGTCATTGGATGACAGCTGGAGTATAATCTCTTAGGCCTCTGGTTCGTGACTTTGACTTGCATCTCCTGACAACAGAGCAGTCGAACTCACAGAGATCAGAACCTTCGTGGTAAAGGCTAGAACAAACGAGCTTCAAACTCACAAATTTTGGGCGCAGTGACAGTGTGCAAAAGGATAGAGAGATCCGATTCCGATACAAGTGAGAACTGACAGATGATTAGCCGTGCGGTAGCTGTGTCTGGTATTTTTCATCCGAGACGAGAGATCCGACAGATGATTAGCCGTACAGAAGCCGTGCCTGGACCATTTTTACTGAGAGGACGGATGGTAGCCATTGACAACGGTGATCCACCAACATACAGCTTGCCATGGAAGGGAGCACGCATGATTGGATGAAGACAATAGGAAAGAAGAGGTTCAGAAGCAACAAAGCATCTCCAAACGCTTATCTGAAATTTCCACCAATGAATTACATAAGTATCTTTATTTTAATTTACATTTTATTTATCTTTCAATTATCAAAACTCATAACCAGTTGAATCCGCCTGACTAAGATTTACAGGATGACCATAGCTTGCTTCAATCCGACAATCTTCGTGGGATCGACCCTTACTCGCGTAAGATTTTATTACTTGGACGACCCAGTGCACTTGCTGGTTAGTTGTACCAGAGTTGTGAAAAGTGTGATCACAATTCCATGCATCACTCAGCTTCTGAGGTGGAAAGAACTTGGTCAAGAATGCATTGACCACCTTCTCCCAAGAGTCTACGCTTTCCTTGGGCTGAGAATCCAGCCATAACCTCGCTCTATCCCTTACAGCAAAGGGGAAAAGCATCAGCTTGTAAATCTCTGGATCCACTCTATTAGTCTTGACAGTATCACAGATCTGCAAGAAATTAGAGATAAATCTGTTGGGATCTTCCTATGGAAGTCCATGAAATTGGCAGTTCTGTTGAACTAAAGTGACCAGTTGAGGCTTCAGATCAAAGTTATTTGCACCAATGGCAGGTATAGAGATGCTTCGTCTATAGAAGTCAGAAGTGGGTGCAGTAAAGTCACCTAGGACTTTTCTTGCATCTCCTCTATCATTGGGATTGGCTGCCATATCTACGTTCTCAGCTTCTTGTTCGAAAAGCTCTGAGGTTTCCTCCGAAGTGTTGTGCTCTAGCATGTTATAGCCGCCTGCTTAGAGTCCTCTCAGGTTCAGGATCAGGATCAAAGAGAGGTTATTTATCTCTATTTCTGCTCATGAACAAGAAAAGAAAACCAAGAAAATAAAGAATGGGAGTTTCTATATCAGAGTATAGAGAACTCCAACTAAGATATCTAGATGAGATAAGAAGAATGAGGGTAGAGAGGGGAGGTAGAATTCGAAATAATGGAGAGAGAGATATGCTTGAGAGTTCGAAAATTAAGAAGAAAGAGATTTGAAAATCAAAATATTTTTGTTTTACTTTTATTTTATTCATTTATTTCAAAATAATAAAGAAGAATAAAAGAAAATTAAAAGCTAGGATAACTAATTAACTAAAGAGATTTGAAAATTAAATGATGATTTTCGAAAATAAAAGAAAGAAAATGTCAAACAAAGATTTTGAAATTCAAATTTAAAAGAAAGTAAACATTTGAAATATTAAAGTTTTAAATTTGAAAAGAAGATAAACTAGGTAAGTTTTAAAATTAAAAAAAAAAGATAAGATATAGATTTAAAAAGAGTAAGAAAGATAAGATTTAAAATTTTAAAATTTTGGAAATCAAACTTTAAAAGATAATTAAGATTTAAAAAGATAAGAATTTGAAATTTAAAATTTTAAATGAAGATAGGATTAAAGTAAAAAGATATGATGAAGATTTAGAAAGATTTTGAATTTAAATTTTGAAATTTGGATTTTAAAAAAGATTTGATTTTGAAATTTGAAACTAAAATAAGATAAGATTTTTGAATTTTAAAGAAAGATAGACAAAAGATAAGATAAAGATTTGAAAAAGATTTGAGAAGATAAGATTTGAAATTCAAGATTTAAACTTTACTAACAAGAAAACACCAAAGTTAAAAATTTTAAATCAAGATAAGAAAAGATAGCAAGATTTTCAAAAATTTAAACAAAGATAAAAGAAATATATATATTTTTTTGAATTTTCAAATTTTAAAGAAAAAGAAAAACAACTAAGAGACACTGTTCCGAGAGTTACCTGAAACTAAAGGTCAATCTCGGATGAGAGCTGTTGTGGTGGCCAGAGCTATCGTGTCCGACTTGTTGGACTTGATGGTGCTGCTGATCCTTCATCACCGGAGGGTGGTGGTACCTGCAAGAAACTCCGATGCTTAAGTTAGCATGGGCTTTGAGTAGGTTTTTAGTAGAAATAGAGTATGAGTTATACCTGGGTGTTCTAGTGTATTTATAGTAGTGTGGAGTGACTTCCCTTGAGATAAGATAAGTTATCTTATCTTATCTTTGGGGAAGGTCACCTTATCTTTTAGGCCAGCCGCCTTTAGAGTGGGCCGCGTCCTTCTGTTTGGGCCTACTTGGGCCTCTATGGCTTTTTGGCCGACCTCTTTTTGGGAAGAGGTCAGGGTCGACCAACCTAAAGAGGTCGGTCATTTTATCTTTGTCCAACTCGGACTTTGTAGCTCTGATCGGTGTATGAACAGACACCAAACTTAAAATTTAAGATCAAAAGACACTAATTTTCGAAATTTAAAGGAAAAACAACTAAAAGACACCAAACTTAAAATTTTTAAAATCAAACAAGAAAGATTACCAAGAATAATTTGAATATTAAGAAGGGAAAATAAGAACACTTTCGAAAATTTAAAGAAGAAGATGAAAACAGACGGGACACCAAACTTAAAAATTGACACAAGACTCAAACAAAAGACAAAGATTACTAAAGAAAAGAAAAGACACAAACAAAAGAGTAAGATCATGGTTTATTTGCTTTTTTAATCTGTAAAAAGTACCTAATCTAAGCAACAAGATAGTCCGGTAGTTTGTCAATCTCGAACAATCCCCGGCAACGGCACTGTTCATACCCTGGGTCGAGCTGTCTGACCCGGGATGTTTAGCGACAAGGCGACCGACCTCTTCAGGTCAGACTATCCGACCTCTTCTCAAAGAGCTCGGCCAAATTGCCAGGAAAGCCCAATAAAGGGCCCAGATAGAGGAACACGACCCAAATCCAAAGGCAGCCCAAGCCTATAGAGATAAGGGCGGTTCCCTTGAAGATAAGATGACTTCACTCAAAGATAAGATAAGATATGATAACTATCTTATCCCCAGAAAGGTCATCTTCTACTATTATAAATACAATGGAGCACACAGGTATAACTCATACTATGATTCTACAAAAAAACATGTTTAATACCCTTGCTAACTTAAGCATCGGAGTCCCTTGCAGGTACCACCACCCTCCAGTGACAAAGGATCAGCAGCATAGCCAGTTCAACAAGTCGGACACGGCCGCTCCGGCCACCATCCACCAGCCGGACACGTCAGCTCCGACCAGTACAGAAGATCTCGTCCGAGATCGACCTACAGTTTTAAGTAACCCTCGGATCATTGGCGCTGTTGCCGGGGAACCTGGAAGTCATCCCATCACCATGGCGGACGACCGTGACAACAATCACAACTCTGGTTTGGTGGAAAGAACACCAAACAAAAACACGGACGCCACTTCCAAAGACACACCTCAAAACGGGGGAGATAAGCAACCCCCAAATACAGAAATTTTGGAAGCTATCCGTGAGTAACAGAATCGCCTTAAACAGCTGGAACAAGAAGCTGAACATCAACGGGAAGCCGAAAGAGACCTTCGGAGAGAAACAAGACAACGTCGAAAGCTAGAGGACAAGCTCTTAAAGCTCGAAGCCGATCTCAAAACCAAGACCGCTCGATCCAGTCATGAAGATAGCCCCCACAAAGATCAAGACCCATTCACCAAAGAGATCATGAAAGCTAAAATTCTAAAAGACTTTAAACTCCCGGATATGACTTTATACGATGGCACGACAGATCCCAACCATCACCTCAGTAATTTCAGGAGTCGAATGTACCTCACCGATGCCTCAGACGTAGTCCGCTGTAAAGCCTTCCCCCTTAACAAAAATGGCGATTAAGTGGTTCGACAATCTACCCCCTAGGTCCATCTCAAGCTTCGACGACCTAGCCAAGAAGTTTCTAGCCAGATTCTCTATCCAGAAAGACAAAACCAAGCATGCCCCAAGCCTACTAGGGATCAAACAAGGAGATCAGGAGAGTCTCCGTAGCTACATCGAAAGATTCAACAAAGTATGTCTGGACATACAAAGTCTACCAACAGAGGCCGCCATTATGGGTCTCATCAATGGCTTGCGAGAGGGACCTTTTAGCCACTCTATATCGAAAAAATATCCCACATCTCTGAATGAAGTGCAAGAACGAGCAGAGAAGTACATCAACATGGAGGAAAACTCTCGACTAGGAGAGACCTCAAAATCCGGATTCTCCAACTCCTCCCGAAATAAGGACAAAGAATTCAAGAAAAAAGATGATCAAAATGGGGAAAAGATAAAAAAAATACCGCAATTATACCCCTCTTCGGGTGTCTCTTGTGGATGTCTACAGAGAAGTATTCCATACTGAAAAGATACCTCCAGCTCAACCACTCAAAAGCAAAAAAGGAGGAGGAAACCGGGCTGAATATTGTGAATATCATCGAATCTATGGACATTCCACCAACGAATATTTCGACCTAAAAAATATCATAGAAAAACTGGTAAGAGAAGGAAAGTTAGATCGGTATTTAGCCAGCCGAGCAGACGATCCAAGAAAAAGAAGAAGGGACAAAGATGTCGGACGGTCTGAACGACCACCTCGTTTGCCCGAAAGACATGTTCACATGATACACGGAGGATTCGCGGGAGGAGGTATCTCCAAATCATCTCGCAAAAGACATCTTAAAGATGTATATCATGTCGAGGGAAAAGAGGAAGCACCCGACATCCCACAATCACTTTTACCAAAGAGGATGCAGCTGACATTACTTGGGACATGACGATCCCATGGTAATCACTATCATATTGGCCAACGCAAATCTCCACCGCACACTGGTAGACCAAGGGAGCTCAGCCGACATCTTGTTCAAAACTGCATTCGACAAACTCGGCCTGGAAGAAAAAGAGCTCAGAGCATATCCAAACAGCCTGTTCAGGTTGGGATATACTCCAATCCAACCACTTGGGTACATCTCTTTACACATGACCTTTGGAAAAGGAAATCGGTCAAGGACACTCAATATAAACTACATCGTGGTCGACGTGAGTTCAGCCTACAATGCCCTAATCGGTCAAACAACGTTAAATCAGCTCGGCCCAGTAGTCTCAACTCCACATCTGTGCATGAAATTCCCAACCACAGAAGGAATAGCTACAATAAAGTAGATCAGAAGACGGCGCGCCACTGTTATAACGAAAGTCTAAACCTCAGGGGCATAGGAGAAGAATTCCACACCATCGAACTTGGTGGAGTTCGAGGAAGGGAAGAACTCTGTCCACAACCTGAAGGCGAAGTAGAAAAAGTCCAAATCGGAGATATCTCAGACAAAACAACCAACATTGGAACAATCCTAAAAGGAGATATAAAAGAATCACTCGTACGGTTCTTACGAGATAACGTCGACCTCTTTGCATGGAAGGCCACAGACATGCCGGGCATAAACCCTAAGTTAATGTGCCACAAGCTAGCAGTCTACCCAGGATCTCGGCCAGTACAGCAGAGGCGTAGAAAGCTTAGACCAGAACGATCCCAAGCTGTGGAAGAGCAGGTACAAGCCCTATTGGAGGCAGGATTTATAAGAGAAGTCAAGTACCCACTATGGTTAGCTAACGTCGTCTTGGTGAAAAAATCAAATGGGAAGTGGCGGATGTGCACCGACTACACTGATCTCAACAAAGCCTGCCCAAAGGATCCATATCCACTCCCAAGTATCGACGCTCTGGTGGATGCCTCCTCTGGATACAAATACCTCTCGTTTATGGACGCTTACTCAGGATACAATCAAATCCCGAGGTACCAACCCGATCAAGAAAAAACTTCATTTTTAACCCCAAAAGCAAACTACTGCTACATCGTCATGCCTTTTGGACTCAAAAATGCGGGAGCTACTTATCAGAGATTAATGAATAAGGTCTTTACAAACCACATCGGGAAAATCATGGAAGTCTATGTGGACGACATGTTAATAAAGACACAAAGTGAAGAGACGTTACTGTCCGACCTAACCCAAGTATTCGACACTATAAGAAGGCATGGCATGCGACTTAATCCTGCAAAATGCACATTCGCAGTAGAAGCTGGAAAATTCATGGGTTTTATGCTCACACAAAGAGGAATCGAGGCAAATCCAGATAAATGTCGGGCCATACTCGACATGAAGAGCCCGACTTGTGTGGGCAGTCGAATTGTCCGAATTCGACCTTCAATGCGAAGGTCAGACAACCATCAAATCGCAATATCTGGCCGACTTCATTGCAGAATTTACAGACACCCCGAAAATCCCTACAGAATGGAATCTCTATGTAGACGGTTCCTCAAATAAAACTGAAAGCGGCGCGGGTGTGATAATTGAAAGCGACCAGGGAACCCAAATCGAACTTTCCCTCAAATTCGGGTTCCTTGCCTCAAACAACTAAGCTGAATTTGAGGCGCTACTAGCTGGTTTGAAGCTGGCTAGGGAGGTTGGAGCTCAAAAGCTTATCATCTTCAGCGACTCGCAAGTAGTCACTTCACAAATAGCAAGGAGCTACCAAGCCAAAGATCCCACCATGAAAAGGTACTTGGACAAAACCAGGGAACAACTCGGACAACTCGGGGAATATGAGGTCCGCCACATACCCCGAGAACAGAATGCCCAAGCTGATGCACTCTCAAAACTAGCCAGCACCAAACGAGGGGGCAACAATAGAAACCTCATCCAGGAAATGCTACATAACCCGTCAATCTCAGAAGAAGAAAAAGTCCTAGCCATAACAGATCTGGATCAAGGATGGATGACTCCCATAATTAACTACCTCAAAATAGAAACACTCCCTACAGATGAAAAGGAGGCAAAAAGGTTAAAACGGGAGGCACAATACTACACTATCATAAACAATACTCTATACAAAAGAGGGATTTCAATACCATTGTTAAAATGTGTGCCAACTTCCAACACAAAGGAAGTTTTAGAAGAAGTACACAGTGGCATCTGTGGCAATCATCTCGGAGTGCAGGCACTTATCAAAAAAGTACTCCAGGCAGAATTTTATTGGCCAACTCTACAAAAAGAAGCCACAGAGTTCGTAAAGACATGTCCACCATGTCAGAAACATGCCAATTTTCACATCGCCCCGCTAGAAGAACTCATCAGCGTAACCTCACCTTGGCCATTCGCAAAATGGGGACTTGACCTTCTCGGACCTTTCCCTCAGGGATCAGGACAAGTCAAATTCCTCATAGTAAGGGTAGACTATTTCACAAAATGGATTGAAGCAGAACCCCTAGCTAATGCCACTACTCAAAAAAGTCAAAAATTCCTATATAGAAATATTGTCATAAGGTTTGGGGTTCCACACTCCATCACCACGGACAATGCCACTCAATTTACAGATACAGGCTTCAGAAAATTGGTGGCCGATCTGAACATAAAACACTAATTTACATCTGTAGAACACCCCTAGGCCAACGGGCAAGCGGAAGCTGCTAACAAAGTCATATTGGCTGGGTTAAAACAGAGATTACGGGATGCAAAGGGAGCCTGGGCCGAAGAGCTCCCACAAGTCCTATGGGCATATTGAACAACGCCACATTCCACCACAAAGGAATCACCTTTCCGACTAGCCTACGGAATGGAGGCAATGATCCCAGTGGAGGTCGAAGAAGGGTCACCCAGAGTGATCCACTATAATGAAGAAGCCAACTCCCAACTTCAAAGGGAAGAACTCGACCTACTTCCAGAAATCTGAGAAAGAGCTCGGATCAGGGAAGAGGCATTAAAACGTCGAATGGCTTCAAGGTACAATCAAAAGGTAGTGCCGTGATGTTTTTCCGAGAACGACCTTATCCTAATCCGAAATGATATCGGAACAACTCGACCTGGAGAAGGAAGGCTGACAGCAAACTGGAAAGGATCCTACCGAGTCATAGAAGTACTTGGAAAGGGCTACTACAAACTGTCCGAACTTGAAGAGCGAGAGCTTCCTAGGTCATGGCACGCCTGCAACCTAAGAAGGTACTATAGTTGAAGGTAATAAAGATCTTAGGATAAGGTGAACTCTTTTCCTGAAAAGGTTTTTTAACGAGGTGCCAAGCCAAGATCTACAAATTGCCCGACTTAGAGGGATAAAACTCCCACATGTATATATCTGCATTTTCTTTTGAATAAAGTTTTTAGATTTTCTACAAATTCTCAAGACGCATTAGTCTGAAATGCTAAAAAATTCATCGCCAGATTATAAAGTTACAAGATCGGTAGAAAGTGAAGATCAAATTCACCGTCCACAATAAAGACCAAAGAAGATGAAAACCAAATTCATCAAAAGGTCGACCAAACAAGGATCAAACCTAACTTCGACAAAATCGGCAAAGATGAAAAAGCGACGAAAACAGAATAATGCAAGAAGTTATTGAAAGTGATCTATAGAAAGGACCTGACGAGGTCTTAATAAAATGGGTTGCTAAAAATAACATAAAAGACAGGCCGACATAAAGAAATTGGACCAGTCGACCACAATAACCAAAGTCATAAAAAGTCAATCCCTAGGAAGAGGCCTGGCCAGCCCTAAAAAAAAGGATTACTAGAAATAACTTAGAAGAGACCGACAAGATGAAGTCGGCCTCCCACAAACAAGTTATAAAAAGTAATCCCTAAAAGAGACCTGAAAAAGGTCCAAAAAGAGGATTACTAGAAATAACTTAGAAGAGACCGACATGATGAAGTCGGCCTCCCACAAACAAGTTATAAAAAGTAATCCCTAAAAGAGACCTGACAAAGGTCCAAAAAGAGGATTACTAGAAATAACTTAGAAGAGACCGACATGATGAAGTCGGCCTCCCACAAACAAGTTATAAAAAGTAATACCTAAAAAAAACCTGACAAAGGTCCAAAAAAAGGATTACTAGAAATAACTTAAAAGAGATCGACATGATGAAGTCGGCCTCCCATAAACAAGTTATAAAAAGTAATCCCTAAAAGAGACCTCACAAAGGTCCAAAAAGAGGATTACTGGAAATAACTTAGAAGAGACCGACATGATGAAGTCGGCCTCCCACAAACAAATTATAAAAATTAATCCCTAAAAGAGACCTGACAAAGGTCCAAAAAGAGGACTACTAGAAATAACTTAGGAGGGACCAACGTAAAGAAGTTGGCCCAAAAACCTTAACGTTATAAACAAAGTAATTCCTAACAGAGACCTAACAAAGGTCCAAACAAAACGGATTACTAGAAATAACTTCAGTCAAAAATGAGGAAGTCGACATACAAAGTTGGACCCAAACATCCACAACCTCAAAAGAATCAAGCCACAAGTATGAAAATACAAAGGCAATCAAAAGAGGTCGGACAACAAGGCTCCAACACTCCCAAAAACCTAGAAAGGTACCAGACAGATGCAGACAAACATGTAATGTAAAGCACAAGTTATAATAATAACAAACCCAAGAGGCTACCAAAAGTCAGTCCAAAGAGCTTGAGAAAAAATAAAAGTTGCTAAAAAAGCAACTAAAAGAGTATCAAGAAGTCAGAACCACAAAACTACAAAATATAAAAAGTTCAAAGCCCACAAGCTGGGCTATATACAAAACACAATCATAGAGGATCCAAAGAGTTCCCAGTCACAGTATCACAAGGTGAAGGAGGACGAGTCTGAAGAGGCACCGCATCTACCGTCTCATCATCCCGGTTCAGGACCTGACAATCAAGATCCAACTCGGATGACCAACCTCAGCTGCAGGAGTTGAAGAAGTCGGTGCAACAGAAACTTTGGCAGCAGGCACAGGAGGAGGCTCGACATCATCATCATCATCAGGATCATCAGGGAGAATTTTACCATCCTTCACAATGTTGTCCAAGCTGAACAGAGTAAGGTCGAGCTCGGGCGCAAGAACTCAAACCTGCTCCTTCAAATTCTCATAAGCAGCATTAACACTGCCTACAAGATGACCTTGAAGCTCGGCATAATCAGCTCGGACAGACTCCAAACTCTCTCTGAGATCCATCATCTACCTGTAAGTGGTGACGTAGCTCTCCTTATGCTTCAATGCTGTATCCTCAGCTAACTTTGCAGAAGCCGCCAAAGCAATAGCTCTAGTCTTCTCACCCTCCAACTCTTTCTCCAACTTAGCCATTTTTATCTCAAGCTCTTCCTTCAAACCCTTCATCCGATCGAACTCTGATTTGGCCTCCTCCATGAAGGCCTTCGTTGTATGGATAGGAAGATCCTGGGAAGTTCGGTACAGAGCCGCCCCCCATATGTGCCATTTTAATACTAATACGTGTAATGAAGTTCAAGTGACGAAGAAGAGAAACATCATCAGTAGGAATGACACCATAGCGACCGATCTGCTGGTCGATAAACCCAATAGCGTCAAAGTCAGGAGCATCTAGATTGAAGGGCTCAACGGTCCGAGGTCTTTTCGAAGGAGGAACGGCCGTAGGAGAAGAGACAGCAGCAGAAACCTGGGGAGGATCGAGCACATGGACCCGAGGTGTAGGAATCATCCTCCTCGGTCCAGGAGAACTCAGCACCGGCTGTTTGGGAGGAACACGAGAAGACCCTTCCCCAGCCACTTTGGCCGAGATCTTTTGGGCCGCAGTAGCCTTCCTCACCTTTTTAAAGGCTTTTATAGACTCATTATTCTTGGCCATCTCTGAAAAACAGAATCAACCATAGAAGCAGATTACAAACTGGAAAAAGAAGGAAGCAAAGTAAAAACAGAGCAAAATATATTGATCAATACCCAGCGTAGTTTGGACGAGGGATGGATCCCCCAAAAACTTCTTGGTATCAAGATAGGGAGGTTCCCCCCAAATATCCTCCAAGATATTTACAAAATACTGCTCGACCTCGTCAAGCATATCCCACGTGTATCGAGACACTACCACTTTCTTTTGCCAACACAAGGGGAAGGCAGGCTCATTATTTGCTTCTAAGAAACACAGTCGAGCTCCCTCAACAGCTCAGAACTTAAAAAAAGTAATTCTTAAAATCCCTAAAGGACTCATCATACATAGCAAAAACTTTATGTCCCTGGGCAGACCTAAAAGAAACCCAAGAAGCATTCTTTTTGGTAGTCCCAGGCTTGGTTAAAACAAAGAGATATAGAAAGAGAGTCTGAGAAGGTGTAACGTCCAACTCTTGGCAAAGCAACTGAAAGATCTTGATAAAACCCCAGGAGTTCGGATGGAGCTGGGATGGAGCTATGTTACACGACCATAACAAATCGGTCTCAAAGGAAGTGAAAGGAAAAGTAATATTCAATTGGCTGAAAAAATAGTCATAAACATAAAAGAAAGGATGTTCCCCCCGGGTCAGAGCAGGAAATCAAACCCTCTCCTCAGAATCAGGCGCCACTAATTCATAGTTCTTTTCCTGATCTCTACTCTTATAGAGACGGTGATGTTTCCTAAGTTCCACACAAAACTTAGCATTCACCACAGAAACACATATTAACACAAGGGAGTCCAACCAGTCGGACATCCCCTCAGGAACTTTAGAAGACTTCTCAACAATATTTTTGCGAGAAGACATGGCCAACTAGTCCTACAAACAAGAAAAGAAAATGGATTACTAACCAAAAACAGCTCGGGTGAAATCAAAACAACTCGGACAAACATGACACAGAGCAATACAAATAGCAAAAGGAAAACTCCAAGACACACACCAAGGTCTAGGGGCATCCTTTGGAGGCAAAGACAAAATAAGGAAGACTCAAGAAAGGGCTATGAAGCTACACCCCAAAACTTTCAGCAAAGAAATCCCCTTCCAAACAAACAACAACACGAGAAGAAAATCAAAGCTACCCTAACAAGACGAATCTTCTTTCAGTCAACACTCCGAAAAGAAAGCTACAAACCAAATAAGCCACCTCTCGAACTACAGTTTCAATCTATCAGCAAAGGAACTACCAAGTAACAAAACATGCCAAGTGGAAATCATCAAAGACGCAAACCTTTTTTCAGAATAAAAAATGAGCCACCAGAAAAATCGTTACTTTCTACAAAATTCATCAGCAAAATTACCAACATGGCGAAAGTCATCAAAGGAGCAATCTTTTGGAGAAAGCAAACAGGTTCATAAAAGCCCCAGTAACAACACACAAAGGAGCACTAAAAACAAACACACAAAATCCTTAGCTGACAGGGAACCCACTCAAGAGCATACACAAGGCTAAAAAACTAGAAAAACATGCACCCCAGCAACAATCGAGCATAACAAGCAAAATCAAAACTTTACCAAGAACCGAATGTAAAGCGACGAAGGAAGTAAAGAAGTGGAACAAGAACCAACCTGAACAAAGGAAAAAACTTCAAAGAGATTGAAGACGAAGAGACGGAATCGCCTTTCGAGCAAAGAAAAACACCAAGAATCACCAGATGACGTCGCGGAAAGAAACGCGAAAATGCAAGTCTGAGGCAAAAACTGAAAGGGAGAAAGAAAAGGGGAAGTTACAGCAAAGAAACAAAGAAAAACCGTTTTTGTGAAAAGTTCAAAATGAACGAAGAAACGGAGAATTAAAAAAATTAATGAGGTTATTAAACCCTCGCGCATTCCCAAAGCAAGGAGACGCGCGTTTTCAAAAGAATAAAAATTCAAAAGAAAATGTTCCGCATTCAAAGCAGAACTCTACAAAGAAAAAGTCGACAAAATGCTCGAGTTCGGCTTCACCAGAGAAGGATCGAAGTCCTAAAACTAAGACTCGACCTCAAAAGAAAGACCAAGCTCGAGCAGGGGCACCGTTCATACCCTGGGTCGAGCTGTCTGACCCGGGATGTTTAGCGACAAGGCGACCGACCTCTTCAGGCCAGACTATCTGAACCTAGTTTGTTACCATTTTCTCTTCTTTCTTTGTTTTTGCAGCATTATGCTTACCACATATGACATTTTTAAAAGGTATTTTCTACTGTTGGATTTATTTTCTGTGGTGCTGCTTTGCTGCTGCAAGTTTTATTTTCTGTTTTTAGTTGAATGCACTTTCATTTGTTAATATTTTTAAGTTTTTTGTTTCAGTTCCAGTCTTTAAATTTATCTTTTCTCTAATCATAGGGTCAATTTCTCTCTCACTCATTCCTATATATTTCTGTGTGTTTTGCATTTTTCCATATGATTTTTCAACTTATTCATGCAGCATAGAAAAAATGAACTTGCTAAGGTATAAAGGTATGGCCAAGGTTCTAAAAATCGGATCGGTCATCAAACCGCTCTAGTCATTGGTTCACTGGTTCACTGGTCCAACCGGTGGTTCAACCAGAAAAACCGTTTTAGAATAGAATAATAAATAAATTATAAATAAACATCCTAAAATATAATTATAGTCTAATATAAATCTTAAAATATCTTCAAAATTTAAAACACTACATAAAATATCATCAATCAAATCCATATGATCTTATCAAAATCCAGCCTCAAAAGTTAAATAGTAAAAAAATATATCTAAATATTAAATTCCAACATCATGATTTATCAATCATCAAAATCCGCAAGAACTTATTGCAAATCTGCTTCGGTGGGATCATCTTCACCTTCATTCCCACCCTCTTGAGCGGAAGAATCAAGAGATGTAGCATAAAGACCACTGCTACCACCGCCACTTTGATATAAATCAGCATCAATTTCACCTAATAAAATACACATGTTATCATTACATTATAAACTAACAAAATTCTAATAAATCATTAGAAAATAAACTATAATACTCTACTCATGCAATAAGTCATCCATATTACTAGGAAGATCAGGCTCTTTCTCTACAACCTCTTCAGTCACCCAAAAGTCAACTAGACTGATGCTTTCATAATCAATTGGATCATATTGTGTCTTTTGCTTTCTTTTTTCTTTTTCCTTCCTAAAAAGTTAAATGCCATATATGAAGAATTAATAATTTACAAATTTGTTATGATAAAAATTACGTATGAAACAATATGATATTTCATGAAACATATATTACCTGGATTTAAGACGCAAATTATAAGTAACATACACAATATCATTCAATCTATCATGCTCCAATCTATTTCTTCTCTTTGTATGAATCTGGTAAAAAAGACTCCAATTTCTCTCACACCCAGAAGAAGCAGACGCTTGGCTAAGAATGCGAACAGATATCTTTTGTAAACATGGAGCATAGCTACCGAATAACTTCCACCATTCATCTACCAATTATAAAACCATAACATATTATAAGTTATCAGTTAAGAACATAAGAGCATAAAACAAGTTACTGTTAATTAAACAAATATTCAAATACTCTTACCAAGCTTAAGTTTAGATGCAGCTCGAATAGCTTCTGGTTTATCAAAGCTTTCCTTCCGATCTCTATATAAATGTATTTCTTTCATTGCCTCAATTGAATCCAAATTGTTACACTTGCAATACAAGATAACAAGATCAAGCAAACCTCGTATAACATCAGCTGCTTCTTTATAATTTTCATTAAAAAAGAATGAAGGATTCAGGAAGTAAGCTGCCGCATGAAAATCTTTCTTCAAATGCTTGTCCTATCTTGAGTTGATAATATCTGTGTACGGTTGATATGCAGTCTTGTTTTGCCTAAACATCTCTTTAATTGTATCTTTTGACCTTAGCATTCCTTCATAAACATATCCCAAAGATGGTTTGTCATCAGCATCAACAATCCTTAGTAATTTAATCAGAGGGCCCACAAGTTTACATTCAGTAAAGCAATCATCCCAAAATTTGCAATCCAAAATAATAGCACTCACAACTCTACCAGTAGAACTCCTTTCGAATTTGTGACCAGTGAAAAATGAATCTACAACCAATGCTTGCAAATCTTTTTACGGTCAAAGATGCTTTTCAATATGATAAACACAGTTGTAAAATGGGTTGCACCAGGACGTACAATTTCTCTCCAATCAGGTCTTTTTCTTAGCCAAGATAAGAAAACCATATGATTGTACACAAAGACTATGATCTTTGAAGCACGTGTTACAAGGTTAGAAATATGCGCCATGCTGTTTATATCTTTTAAAATAAGATTAAGGAAATGAGCAGCACATGGTGACCAATAGATATTATCACATTTTTTGTTGATAAGCCTACCAGCAGCAACATAATTGGCCGCATTGTCAGTCACAACATGCACAATATCATTAGGGCGAATCCATTCAATCATATCAGAAAACAAATTACACAAGTGTGAAGCATATTTTACGATACTGGAAGCATCTATTGATTTCACAAAGCACAAACCTTTAGAATAATACCCCAGGAAATTGATTAACGTTATTTGTCTTTGATCTGTCCAATCATCAACCATAAGGGTACATCCAATTTCTTTCCATGCACTCCTATAACTATCAACTAGCATTTGACATTCTCTTTTAAGATCAGCCAACAAGTGAACCCTTAACTTATCATAAGAAGGACCCTTATAACCAGGGCCAATACCAGCAACACCATCCAGCATATCTTGGAAAAATGGTGACATCACAGCATTAAATAGAATTTTACAATCCAAAAGCCACTGAGCAAACCGTTTATCAACCTCATGTATAGCCTCTTTATTTTGCAAAACACTTTTAAGACTTGGTTGAGCTCCTGGAGTTGTTCTTGGTGCAAACATAGGAGGAATAACTTTGGCTTTTTTGTTTGGATCACCTCCAACCACATGCTGACTCGAAGTACACTGCTGTTCTTCTTGAGCTATTGCTTCATCAATTGCATCCTCTACTTCATCACCACCCTCTTCACTAAAACTTACTTTTCTTTTGTTTTTGTTGGTCCGAATTTCTTTCGACAAATTTTTCATCTATTTTTCCACATCATATGGAACTTTGGGATATTTTTTCACATCTCCAGTAATCTTTGCTAGATGTTTCTTCATCTTGTGAATTCTGCCTCCATTGAAAACTTGTAGACAAAATAAACATTGAAATTGTGATTTTCCATTCACTATTTGTAGAGCAACATATTTTCAAGCTAAATTTATTTTTCTTTGTAAGTTAGAAGAACCTTGTGACTGACTCTCATTAGTACTAGGGGGATTAGGATTAGCAGCATCATTCAAAATAAGAGGATTGACAGGCAAGTTATTATTCATAGAATTATTGTTATCAGCAATTGCTTCTTGATTAATACTATTATCCATAACTGAAATTAACAAAATAGATATGAAATTAAAAATAACCACAACACAATGAAAAATAAAAAAATCGTCAACAAGACCATATCTAAATTCTGCCTACAGCATTCAACAATATTGCAACAAACAAATTAGGAGCCATCAGCAACTGGTAAACCAGTAAAACACTATCAGAGCCATCGAGCAATTAGAAAACACTAAAATAAAGTAATAGAGTAAGTATTACTGTATTAGGTGTTCTGGACTTCTAGTTGATACAAATGATATAACAGAGTAAGTTTATTTTAATATACATGATTTAAGTATTTAACAGAGTAATCAAAACCATCAACTAATTAGAGTAACAGAGCAATCAGAACCATACATACAAATTTGCAAATTTGTAAAATTTTCACCATCAGCAATCAACAAATACAAGATAGATCCATCAACAAACTAGGAAATTACAATTTAGTGAGTTTACAAAACATTCAGAGGGTAACTTCAAACCAAGGCTGAAGAAGAACAATTAAAGAAAAATGGAACAAAAATTGAAGAAGAAGAACGAAGAAGAAGACTGAAGAACAACAATTTCAAAACTAAGGAAAAAAAGAAGAAGACCAAACATTCAGTGAAGATGAAGACGAGAAGCCACTAACCTGGGTTCTGTGCCGAGGAGCCAGCAAAGATGAAGAGGACTGCCGAGTTATTGGGTTCCAGATACGGCAAAGAGGAAGAAACGACGGTGCTGAGGACCTGGGGATGGCGGCGGCGCTGTGGACCTGGGAACGGCGGCGGCGATGAAGGGCTAGGGTTCCCTTTGATTCAGAGTTCTCTAGTCCAGGGAGTGACAAATGAAGGAATGATTGGTGATCAGCTTTTTTTTTTTTACAAATAAAAAAACGGCGTCATTTTATTCGAACCGGCCGGTTCGACAGTTTTCCAGCGGTTTTAGGTAGTAGACCGAACCGCTGGCATTGTCGGTTCATGATTGAACCGGTTTGATCGGCCAGTCCAGTCCAATTTTCTGAACCATGGGTATGGCAAAGGTTGGTGGAACTGTTATCTATGTCTCTGGTGCCATATTGATGATTGTATATCGTGGTCCAGTTGTTATAGGAAATTCAGAAGCAGGATTGCAACATGGATCACAAAATGCATCTGGAATGTTAATTGATGGGTTTAAGTATATAGGATTAGATCAATTCAATCTTAGGGTTATATGCATAATAGGGCACTGCTTGTCCATGGCTGCTTCTCTAGCCACTCTGGTACCTATCCCTTTATATATATATATATATATATACATTTCATTATTTGATGACAGGTTTTTTTGTTACATGCAAAGTTGTTGGCATTTTTAATATGTTACTATGGATCATATTTCGGGCACAATTACTGAAAATGTATCCCATAAACATATCTCACAGCATATTCATACATTTTTGGAGTTAGATTGATGGTGATAATATCAACGTTCGTGTCTCATGGTTTAATGGACTGGATTTTGAGGTCGTCAGAAATACTTGCTGTTCTTTACACCGTGAGTCTCTAAAATTTTTTGGTAATTCTCAACATCCCTTATTAGTTATTACCATTTTCAGAACTATTCAACTTTGAAGGTTTTAGAAGGCTTAGAGAAGGGGATTGAATCTATGACCTTCTTTTACTTTAATAAAATAACCCTTTGAAATAAACTTTCAATCTGAATCTGTTTGAACTCAGCAGCGGAAAATTTATGAGACAATTTTATTTTGTCTCATGAATATCAGAAAATAGAACAGAGCAGGGAAGAGAGAAGTTGACACCATTATGTATCCTGGTTCGGTTGCCTTGTGCAATGCAACCTACATCCAGTCTCTACCACAACAGTGGTTGAATTTCTACTATAGTTAAGGTATTACATACACCAATTCCACAGGATTGACACAATCCTTTCACTCTCAAGTTCTAACCTAACTTGACTTAGTTATGCTAATACCTAACTCTTCACTCTTAGTGCTCACCCAACTAAGAAATGGGTACCTCACAGGTACAAGATACAAGACACAGAATCAACCTAAAGAAATCTGAAATCACTATAGGCTTTTCACTCAAGTGTATCACTCTGCCTCTTTTCACTCTTAGGCTTTTACTTGAGCTCTCTCATTCTTCCTTTTACCTCAAGAAAGTACAGAAAGATAAACATTAAAAAGAAAATTACAATCTGTAAAACATGAAGGAGATTAATGCTTCAACAACCTCTTTGCTATGTGATGAACCAGATTTGCATGCCTCTGATTTAGTTCCTCATTCTGGCGGAATGCTCCTTTGACTAGGAAGCACTGTCCAAGTTGGTGAACTTCTTCAGAGAACTCTTCTCATAACATAAACCTCAAAAACTGGTTATCTCTCCTTGGCTTCTGAAGCATGAAAAATCTTCTTTTGTATCTCCTTGCATATTGCTGAGTTGCTCTCTTCTAGGTCAACTCCTTGAGCTGTGTGCTACCAACTTACCATATCACTTTTTCCAGTTTATCCCCAAATTGGAACAGTCATTCAATGGTAAACTAGATCTGAGCCATTGAAACACTACTTGGTTCCCAAGACACATATTTGACCATAGATTCACAGCAGTGTTGATTAGAGGTCATCTTTCCCATGTATCCCAATTTGGACTGGCAGAGAGTTGGGGAAGAGGAGAAGAAAGCACGGTGCATGCAAGAGGAAATGAGTTACCTTTAAATTCTACCTTAGCTTGGTTTGATTTGATTTGGGTGATTAGACCTCTGCCTCTCTTGCTTAATCCTTCTCTTTCTTGCTTCTTTGGTAAACAGCTTAGGAACTAAGCTTTCTCTCTCTTTCTCTGAGTTCTGACCGAAGAGGAAAAAGTGAACGTTGCTTTACTGAAAGCAAATTGGAGGGATTGGCTTGAGAGATATCAAATCGGGCTTAGGTTGTCTTAGATTCAATTAGTCCATTTGATTTCTTTGTTTTGTTTCTTTTTGGGCTTCCTTTGGATTTTCAGCCCACCAGCAGGTTCAATTTGTTCCATAATGGGCTGCAGCTATATATATTGATTTTTGGCCTGCATCACTCAACCAAAATAATCAAAGCTAATTTGGTAATTAGCCCAATAATCTAATGTTTGTCATCATCAATTATGTTTGTTAATTTTTTAACTCAACAATCTCATCCTTGATGACAAACATAATTGAAATAATGATCAAAAGGAATTAAGTTTGAATAAAGTTAAGAAACTTCCCTTTGAATGTTGTCACTTGCTTTTCTGTTGCTCCCCCTTTTATTTTCAAGAGTAGCTCCCCCTTGATTTATGCTCTTATCTTTCTTCCTGTTTATTATTCTTATAGAGAATACAAAAAGAGCTATACATACTTCAATTTGACTAAGGGATATTACACAATCATCAACACAAATCCAGCCCAGTACTGAGCATGTCATAACAGCACTTTTAATCAAGTGTTTATTTCAGAAGCTGCTCAAAAAATTCGAACAAGAATAGAGCTTCAAGATTGACCAAGACACGGCAAAACACAAAAAAAAAAAACAGTTCAAGTTTTGATGCCCAAAACTAAGCAAGACATAGCAGCTTATCATGTAAGACGGATTCATAAACTGAAATTTACATTCAAAATTCGCATGACAGCAACTAATTTAAGATTATCATAGTGGCATCAATCAAGATTCACAAAAAAATCAACAACAATAAAAAAATCACAAATCATGCTATTACTCCCCCTTTTGTCATCAAGGGTGGAAAATAGTCAATATCAAGTAAAATCCACACCTTAAAACCTGCAAGAAAGTGTTAATGCACAGTCTAAAATACCAAATTAATTTAAAATAAATGCAGCAGTAGTTAAAGTATTATAATCATCCAGAATAACAGAAAGCAGTTCAAAAAAACACAAGAGAAACAGTTTTCATGAGACAAAAGCGAGCAGACAGCAGCAGCAACATGAGACAAATCTAGGCATCTGAACCATTTTCCTCAGAATCAGCTTCCTCTTCAGCATCAGTGGCATGATCTTCATCTTGTTGAAGATTATCAATAAACTTCATAAAGACAGCCACTCTGTCTCTTGATTTTCAGAGGAAGTTCTCATGCTTGCTTGTCAGTTTCCTTTGTTCCTTACTCATGGCGATCATATGATTGGATTGAGAGACAAATTCTTAGACCATATCTCGAACAACATTAAACAGAGCAGATTTTTGTCCAGTGGAGATGGAAGTGCCCTCAGTGGAAGGAGAAGGAGATTCCTCAAGAATGAACTCGTCATCTTCATCATCTAGAACCACTCTCTCAGAACGAGTAGGTCCTTTTTGCTGTTTCACTATACCACCTCCCTTTAGATATGAATGTCTATTTTCATAATCCTCATTGGACAAGTCAACACCAAAATGCTCAAAAATACAAGTTAGAAATATGCTATAAGGAAGGGCTTTGTCTTTCTCACTTCTAATAGAGTCAAACATGTATCTTACTATCAAATAAGCAAAAGAAATTTCTGTTTTAGTGAGCAGGGCATACAAAACAAGAGTGTCAGTATAAGATACCCTTTGATATGAACCACTCTGAGGAAGTATGATGTGATTTACAATATGGTGCAACTGAGCACGTTCATAACCCAGAACTTTATGAGTAGGGGTGATGCCATCAATCAGAGAATCATGTTCACAAATATGAGCCAAAGCATCATTGAAAGAGATACCGACTCCTTCATCTCACTTAACAGAAGTATAAGCACAAGCCCCAACATCAGTGTATTTCAATGAATCACTGATGGTTTCATTGTTTAGCACAATATCTCGGCCCTTGATATAAGAATGAACAATGCCCTCATGATATGTCATGTTAGCATAAAACTCTTTGACCAAAAGAGGATACACTGGTTTTTTAATGTTAAAAAGGTGATTCCAGTCTAGAAATTCCAAATTTTTAACAAAAGGAAAACCTTTCTTTTTCAAAGTTGGTAAATCAGCAAAAAAAGAGAGACTCAGGGTATGGTACTTGATAACTCCTTTATAAAACTCATTATTCATGGAAAACTTAAATCTGTAAGAGTTATAGTTGGAGTGAGATGTCATGAAGTGAGATTTATGTGCAGAGGGATTAATGTCTAGTTTTCTAACAGATTTAAGAGGGAGTCGAGGTTTACCTCTCTGAGAATGCAAGGGAACAGACCTTGTCTTAGGTTGAGTGGGCTCAAAGATAGGTTCGGTAGCAGCTGGGTATTTCCCTTTTGAAGAGCTTGGCTTCGACGAACCAGGTTTAAAAGGAGGTTCCTTTGGTGGTGACATCTGCTTGGCTGAAGGTGGAAACCTTGAGGGATTCTTAGTGTGAGCCATTGGATCCGATCGAGGAAGTGAGGTAGGAGAAGAATGAGAGGGAGTGAAATTTCGGTCTTGAGAATGGGTAGAAGGTTTTTGTTTTGCAAGAAGCTTGAAGATCCTTTCACGTGGAGGCTTTTTTGAAACAATTTTCTTCCTCATTTGGGTGGTTTCTGGTATTGAACAAAGAGAAGCAATAAAGGTAGTGGAGGAAACCGAAGAGTTTGAGGAGGAGTTATGAGGGAAGAAGTAGGAGTGTTGGTAACCGTGCCAAAAATTTTTTTTTAAAACATGCAACTGCATCACCTCTGATTTAACTTTGAAAGGACTTGACATCACGAAAAGAAAGATTTGATTTTATTAAAAAATAAAATAGAAAGTAATTTTAAATTTGAAACCTTTTAACTGAAGGACAAAAAAGGAATAAAAAAATAAACTAACATAAAACAAATAAATGGATCATGTAACATTCATATTGGGCCTAGAGGTGGTTTGGTTTAAGGAAACATATTGAACCATCCAGATTCTGATTTTTAGTTGGTCTAGATGATTCAACATGTGCAGTGGGGCCTAGAGAGCGCTGATCAAAGAAGGTTATTCATATGCCCAGAATTGTCTCATACCTGTTTATGAGACAAAAACTCCAACAAACAAATCAGCAATTTTCAAATAATGAATCATAACTTAAAATCCCTAGACTAGTCCTAAGCATGCAGAATATGTCCTCAGCTAGTGGTTTAGTGAAATTATCAGCTAATTGCTCTTCTGATTTAACAAATTGAATGCTAATATCCCCTTTTTGAATATGTTCTCTTATTGAGTGAAATCTCACTTCAATATGTTTAGTTCTAGAGTGCAAAACTGGATTCTTTGAAATATTAATGGCACTTATATTATCACATAACAAGGGAATATTTTTAGCATTTAATTTATAATCAGCAAGCTGTATTTTTAACCACATAAGCTGAGAACAACAAGAAGAATCAGCTATATACTTAGCCTCTGCAGTGGATAAAGCCACTGTCAACTGCTTCTTACTTGACCAAACGTTTAAGAAATTTCCAAGGAAGCAACGTAAGCCTGATGTGCTCCTTCTATCAACTCTATCACCAGCAAAATCTGCATCACAATAACCAACTGTAGAAAAATCATCAATCTTAGGATACCATAGACCAAAATTGGATGTGCCATGAACATATCTAATGATCCTCTTAACTGCAGAAAGATGAGACTCTTTTGGTTTTAATTGGAATCTTGAACATATTCCAACACTTTGCACAATATCAGGTCTAGAGGAAGTTAAGTACATAAGAGAGCTAATCATTCATCTATACCTAGTCTCATCTACATCTTTCTCAGTTTCTCCCTTATCTAATTTTGAATTAGGGTGCATGGGAGTTCCCATGGATTTGGCATTTTTCATACCAAAATTCTTAACTAGTTCCTTGGTATACTACTCTTGATGAATAAAAATACCATTTTTAGTTTGCTTAATTTGAAGCCCAAGGAAAAAATTAAGTTCACCATCATACTCATGTCAAATTCACTTGTCATGAGTTTTCCAAATTCAGAACAAAGGGATTCATTGGCTGATCCAAAAATAATGTCATCAACATATATTTGGACTAGAATAAAAGAATTATTAGAATTTTTGATAAATAGAGTAGTTTTGTGATGCCTCTTTGAAAACTATTTTTCAAAAGAAAAGAGCTAAGTCTCTCATACCAAGCTTTAGGAGCTTGTCTTAAACCATAGAAAGATTTTGATAATTTGAAAACATGGTTAGGAAATTCTTTATTCTCAAAACTAGATGGCTGCTCCATATACACTTTTCTATCTATCACACCATTTAAGAATGCACATTTCATATCCATTTGATATAATTTAAAACCACAAAAAGCAGCATAAGCTAAAAGAAGTCTTATGGCTTCTATTCGGGCAACAGGGGCAAAGGATTCATCAAAGTCTATTCCTTCTTCTTGGTCATATCCTTGTGCTACTAGCCTTGCTTTGTTTCTTGTAATGCTACCATCCTCTCCTAACTTGTTCTGAAATATTCACTTGGTGCCGGTCACTTTTCTTCCATTCGGCCTTGGAACCAATGTCCAAACTTGGTTCTTCTTAAACTCATGAAGCTCATCCCCCATTGCCTTTACATAAGAAGGGTCATCAAGGGCTTCCTTGACATTTTGAGGCTCCATTTGAGAGAGAAGAGCAATGTTTGACTCTTTACTTGCCTTTCTAGTTGAAGACCGAGTTTTAACACCATGAGAGACGTCCACAATAACAAATTTCTCAGGATAATTCTTCAAGAATCTCCATTCACGAGGTCTGGTGGACTTGGAGGCAGATTCAGTCACCAAGGGATTCAGGGAACTACTGGTTTCAGGATTTCCTTCAGATTCATGAGACAAAATAGAATTGTCTCTTGTTGGATTTTCAACAGCTGCAGTTTCTGGTTCAGCTTATCCAGAATTTTCATTTTCATGATTTTGTGCAGTTTCATCATCCTTTTGAGCTTGATTCCCTGCATCACAGTCTTACAAAATACTTTAAACCAAGTTAGTATCACAAAATGTAACATGTATGGACTCCTCAATTATTCTAGCATCTTGATGATAAACTCTATATGCTTTACTAGTTGTGGAATATCCTACGAATAAACACTCATATGCCTTTGGATCAAAGTTTCCCAAATTGTCTTTATTATTTAGAACAAAACATTTGCATCCAAAGATATGCAAGTAGTTCAAGTTTGGAGGGTGCCTTTCCAAAGTTCATAAGGGGTTTTCTTCAAAATTTTCCTTATGATGGTTCTATTCAAAATGTGGCAAGCTGTATTAACCGCTTCAGCCCAAAGGAATTTTAGAACATTGCTCTCACAAAGCATAGCTCTTGTCATTTCTTGAATGCTTCTATTTCTTCTTTCTACATCACCATTTTGTTGTGGTGTCCTTGGTCAAGAGAAGTTGTGAGATATTTCAAATTCCTCACAAAAGGATTCAAATAATTGGTTTTCAAATTCAGTTCCATGGTCACTTCTTATAGAAGAGATCTTTAAATCCTTTTCATTTTGAACTTTCTTGCAAAAGATTTCAAAGGCCGAAAAGGCTTCATTTTTGTGTGCAAGAAATAAAACCCAACCAAACCTAGAGTAGTCATCCCCAATTACTAAGCCATAATGTTTACCACCTAAGCTTGGAGTTCTTGTTCGACCAAATAAATCAATATGTAGCAATTCAAGTGGTCTTTTAGTAGATATGTCTTCCTTTGATTTAAATGAACTCTTTGTTTGTTTTCTCATTTGACAAGCATCACAAGTGGTGTCTTTGTCAAACCTTATCGAAGGAAGACCTCTTACTAATCCTTTCTTAACAAGTTTGTTTATTTGAAACATACTTGCATGACCCAATCTCTTGTGCTATAGCCACTTTTCAGATTCTTTAGAATGAAAACAGGCTACATTTTGATCCTTTAGTTCATCAAGGGTAAGTCCATACACATTATTACAACTGTTGGCAACAAACAACACTTTATTTGTCTTTTCATTTACAACACAGCATTCTAACCTTTTGAAAGTCACTAAATAACCTAAGTCACTAAATAACCTAAGTCACATAATTGACTTATACTCAAAAGATTATGCCTCAACCCATTTACCAAAAAGACATCATCAATGAAGGTAGAATGATTATTACCTACTTTTTCAACAACAACTATTTTACTTTTTCCATCATCTCTAAAGGTCACAAAACCTCCATCATACTTATTTAGTTTGATGAAGAAAGTTGACCTTCCAGTCATGTGCCTTGAGCATCCACTATCCAAGTACCACATATCTCTTTTGTTCTTGGATGCTAGGCAAATCTGCAATAAAAAAACTTCAAGTAACCTTAGACATCCAAATTAATTTGGATCCTTTGAAGTTAATCCATCTTGGTTGCCCAAGTGCATTGAAATCACAAACAACATTGTAAATTTGGTTTCCTACAATTCTTTTTTCAATGAAGCATTGTGCATATAAGTGACCAAATTTCTTATAGTTAAAGCAATGATTTTCTGATGCATATTTCTGAAATTGATGTGAGTTATTATGCTGGAAATGATTAAAGGACTGAAATTTTCTGGTTTTTTGAGGAGGTGCATTTCTTTTGACAAACTGATTTTTGTTATTATTTTTTCTCTTTGCAAAAGCTTTCCAACCAGAATTTTTAAAATCTTTTGGACTTTTTGAATGTGAGGTTTTGTTGTAAAATGGTGGATTTTTGAAAGCAACCTCATTATTCGAAATATATCCTAGACTTGACCTATTTGGAGTAGGTTCGGTATTTTATGATGGCTCAGTTTCACTGGTGTAAAATTCATCAAATTCCTCCTCATATGTGGGAGCATATCCAAGACCAGGTTTGTTGGAATTGGATTCAGTTTTTGATGAAAAAGCCACAAATTTCATAGAGCAATCATTAAAAACTGCACTTTCCTTGGTTACATAACCTAAACCATATTTTTCAAATAATGGTCTTTGACTTGCAAGTAATTTGTCCAAGTTGCTAGAACTTTGAGCAAATTTTGCTAAATCACCATTCAGCCTTTTAATCATTTCATTTAATCTTTCGTTTTCAGCAATAAGCTCTTGAGAAGGATCCACAATGTGCTTAACCTTTAATTTTTCAAGTTTAGATTTTAAAAATATGTTTTCTTCAATAATATCCAAAGCACATTCAGTTTCCTTCACCTTTTCTCACAAAAAATCATTTTCAGCTTTCAACATATCTTTTTCAGATTTGCATTTAGTGTACTTATCCAACAGTTTTGAGGAATTTAGTGTAAGATCATCAATTATAGCATGTAAATCATCTATGGACAAGTCATAATAATTTACCTCATCAAGATGATCATTACCAGCCATGAAGTAGATTTATCTTCACCTTTAGAATCTTTTTCCTCATTCGAGTCATTGTCAAGCTCCTCCCAAGATGCCATGAACACTCTCTTCTTTTCTTTCTTCCATTTGTCCTCCTTCTTGAACTTTGGACAGTTGAGTTTAAAATGTCCAGCCTCCTTGCAATGATGACAAGTCACCTTGCTCAAGTCCAACTTGTGTTCTTTTGAGCTTGAACCCTTGTACTTGCCTTTATTCTTCATCATCCTTCTATGTCTCCTAACAAAAAACATAAGTTCATCATCTGAAATACCATCACTAGACTCGCTTTCTTTTTATTCTATTTTTTACTTAAGGGCTATTCCCTTTTTTTTTTTAGTCTGAGTTTGTGTGTGTGGCTTCATAGGCAAGGAGTTTTCCTCTCAGCTCATCATATGTTATAGGGCTTAGGTTATTGCTCTCAGCTAGGACAGTGGCAGTAGTTTCCCATTCCTTTATGAGGCTTCTAAGGAGTTTTCTCACTAGAGTTTGTTCTGAGTAGGTTGTACCCATAGCATCAAAGTTGTTGATTATGATTGAGAATCTCTCAAACACTTCATCAATGCTTTCTCCATCCTTCATATTAAACATCTCGTACTCTTTTCGCAGCATATCAATCCTCATTTCTTTGACTTGTTTAGTGCCTTTGTGTGTAACCTAGAGTTTCTCCTAGATTTCTTTGGCTGTCTTGCATCTAGACACCTTTTGGTACTCTTCAAAGCTGATAGCACAGTGAAGAAGGTTAATGGCTTTAGCATTCAGCTCCAATTTCTTTTTGTCGTTATCATTCCATTCAACTTCTTCTTTTGGAGTCACCACTCCATCAGCACTTGTTTTTATTGAAATTTTGGGACCGCTTACAATCTTCCATATGTTGTAGTCAATGGTTTAGATGAAGATCCTCATCATCTCTTTTAAGTAGGCATAGTTCTTCCCATTGAAGAAGGGAGGCCTATTGTTTGACTGGCCTTCAGTTAGAGTGTATGCAACTGTGGTTGTGCCCAAGTTGTTCACCATTGGACCTTTGCTCTAAGCGGTGAAGCTTGATTATTGAGACCAAGACTCTGATACCAATTGAAGGTTGTAAAAGGCTTAGAGAAGGGGGGTTGAATCTATGACCTTCTTTTACTTTAATAAAATAACTCTTTAAAATAAACTTTCAATCTGAATCTGTTTGAACTCAGTAGTGGAAAATTTATGAGACAATTTCATTTTGTCTCATAAATATCAGAAAACAGAACAGAGTAGGGAAAAGAGAAGTTGACACCATCATGTATCCTAGTTCGGTTGCCTTGTGCAATGCAACCTACATCCAGTCTCCCCCACAACAGTGGTGGAATTTCCACTATAGTTAAAGTATTACATACACCAATTCCATAGGATTGACACAATCCTTTCACTCTCAAGTTCTAACTTAACTTGACTTGGTTATGCTAATACCTAACTCTTCACTCTTAGTGCTCACCCAACTAAGAAAGGGGTACCTCATAGGTACAAGATACAAGATACAGAATCAACCTAAAGAAATCTGAAATCACTCTAGGCTTTTCACTCAAGTGTATCACTCTGCCTCTTTTCACTCTTAGGCTTTTACTTGAGCTCTCTCATTCTGCCTTTTACCTCAAAAAATTACAGAAAGATAAACATTAAAAAGAAAATTACAATCTATAAAACATGAAGGAGATTAATACTTTAACAACCTCTTTGCTATGTGATGAAACAAATTTGCATGTCTCTGATTTAGTTCCTCATTCTGGCAGAATGCTCCTTTGACTAGGAAGCACTGTCCAAGTTGGTGAACTTCTTCAGAGAACTCTTCTCATAACATAAACCTCAAAAATTGGTTATCTCTCCTTGGCTTCTGAAGGATGAAAAATCTTCTTTTGTATCTCCTTGCATGTTGCTGAGTTGCTCTCTCCTATGTCAACTGCTTGAGCTGTGTGCTACAAACTTACCATATCACTTTTTCCAGTTAATCCCCCAAATTGGAAGTTTGAGTCTGACTCTTTCTTGCTTTACCAAAAGCCTCAGGGAAGCATAGACAAACAGTCTTTCAATGGTAAACCAGATCTGAGTCATTGAAACACTACTTGGTCCCCAAGACACACATTTGACGATAGATTGACAGCAGTGTTGATTAGAGGTCCTCTTTTCCATGTATCCCAATTTGGACTGACAGAGAGTTAGGGAAGAGCAGAAGAAAGCACGATGCATGCAAGAGGAAATAAGTTACCTTTAACTTCTGCCTTAGCTTGATTTGGTTTGATTTGGGTGATTAGACATCTACCTCTCTTGCTTAATCCTTTTCTTTCTTTGAGTTCTGACCAAAGAGGAAAAAGTGAACGTTGCTTTATGGTGCATGGAAATCGTGATTCACACTTTTCACATCTCAGAACAACTAACCAGCAAGTGCACTGGGTCATCCAAGTAATAAACCTTACGTGAGTAAGGGTTGATCCCACGGAGATTGTCGGCTTGAAGCAAGCTATGGTCATCTTGTAAATCTCAGTCAGACGGTTTCAAATGGTTATGAGGTTTTGATACTTAAAATATAAATAAAACATAAAATAAAATAAAGTTACTTATGTAATTCATTGGTTGGAATTTCAGATAAGCGTCTGGAGATGCTTTGTTGCTTCTGAATCTCTGCTTTTCTACTGCCTTCTTCCAACCATGCGTGCTCCCTTCCATGGTAAGCTGTAAGATCCTCTCAGTGAAAATGGTCCTCTACGGTTTCTGCACGGCTAATCAACTGTCGAATTTCTCGTCTCGGATGAAACATACCAGGTACAGCTACCGCATGGCTAATCATCTGTCAGTTCCCGCTAGCGACAGAATAGAATCCATTGATCCTTTTGCACACTGTCACTGCGCCCAACATTCGCAAGTTTGAAGCTCTTCACAGTCATCCCTTCCCAGATCCTACTCGGAATACCACAGACAAGGTTTAGACTTTTCGGATCCCAGGAATGCTGCCAATGATTCTAGCCTATACCACGAAGATACTAATCTCACGGACTCGGTCCATGTATTAGATATCCAAGAGAATATATTCCAGCTGTCGTCCAATGACTACGTTGAACATCATGCAGACCGCTTTGTGGTTGTCAGGCACGCGGATCTTGGCTAAGCGAGTAACGAATATTTGGGTGATTGTCACGGGTCACCCCTTCATTCTGACTTAACTAAATTAAGAACAAGAGTATATCTTGGAGAAGAAGTAGGCGTGAATTGAGAGAAAAATAATAGTACTTGTATTAATTCATGAAGAACAGTAGAGCTACAACCTTGATCTATGGGGTGTAGAAACTCCACCGTAGAAAATACATAAGTGAAAAAAGGTCTAGGCATGGCCATGAGGCCAGCCTCCAAATGTGAGCAACAGATGATAAAAGTCTGATCAAAGATCAAAAGTGATCAAAGATATAAAATAAATCTCTAAAAGTAGTTTTTATACTAAACTAGTGACTTAGGTTTATAGAAAATGAGTAACTAAGTGTAGATAGTACAGAAATCCACTTCCGGGGCCTACTTGGTGTGTGCTTGGGCTGAGCATTGAAGCTTTCACGTGCATAAGCTGTTCCTGGAGTTAAACGCCAGGTTTGGTGCCAGTTTGGGCGTTTAACTCCAATTCTGGTGCCAGTTTGGGCGTTTTACGCCAAGATGTTTTAGGCTGGCTTTGGACGCCAGTTTCGGCCATCAAATCTCAGACAAAGTATGAACTATTATATATTTCTGGAAAGCCCAATATGTCTATTTTTTAACGCAATTAAGAGCGTGCCAATTGGGCTTCTGTAGCTCAAGAAAATCCACTTCGAGTGTAGGAGGGTCAGAATCTAACAGTATCTGCAGTCCTTTTTCAGCCTTTGAATCAGATTTTTGCTCAGGTCCCTCAATTTCAGCCAAAAAATACCTGAAATCACAGAAAAATACACAAACTCATATTAAAATCCAGAAATATGATTTTTGAATAAAAACTAATAAAAATATAATAAAAAGTAACTAAAACATACTAAAAACTATGTAAAAATAATGCCAAAAAGGGTATAAATTATCCGCTCATCACTTTACTGAAAGCAAATTGGAGGGATTGCCAATTTGATTTCTTTGCTTTGTTTCCTTTTGGGCTTCCTTTGGATTGGCAGCCCACCAGTAGGTTCAATTTGTTCCATAATGGGCTGCAACTATATATATTGATTTTTGGCCTCATCACTCAACCAAAATAATAAAAGCTAATTTGGTAATTAGTCCAATAATCTAATGTTTGTCATCATCAATTATGTTCGTTAATTTCTTAACTCAACAAACTTATTTCAATGTATCTAAATAAAAATTGAGTTCAAACATATTAATCATGAATGCAGTAGAAAAAGTTAAAATGGGATTATTGACAAAGAAGAGTAAGTAATAAATTTTTAATATGTTTCAACAAGAAGTTGTGACAAATATTTTCTCATCTTTTTTCTTTCATAGGGAATTATATGCCCTTGCCTATGGATTAATAACATGGTGCAACAAGATTTTGGGGGCCAATTATGATTGCCCTATTTAGCTCCCTTCAACCTGCATGTTATACCTTTCTATCCCTAATTTTTCTTAGTAGTCCTCTTTACTTGGGAAGGTATGTGTTACTGCTATCACTTCAAGTTATTGTTTCATTTTTGTTTTTTGGCATCAGAAAGTGGCATTTTGGAATTATATTTTATTTCTTATTATTTTTTTGAATGACAACAGTATATTGGGAGGAACTATCATCATTTGTGGCCCCTTATATATTGTTACTTGGGGATCTTACAAAGAAAGATAAACAAGTGTCGGAGTTATTGATTATGAATGTAGCATTTCTGATCCACTAACTCAAGAAAAGACAAAAGCTCACATTGGATTAAGGAACTGAATTGATTTGTGTAATAATGTCTATAATATATTAGTGTGCATCAAAATTATTCTCTTCCTATTTTACTGCAATTTCTTTCTTTTTTAGTGTCTCAAAATAATGGACAAACAAATATAAAGGCACATGAATATATAGTTTATTTGAATGTTTAGATGCTAATAAGGAGACATAAACCAACCTTAATATTTTAACTTATATCAATGCTTAAAAAATGTGGCCATATTTGTACAGTAGTGCACGATAGCCATACTCAATAAATGTGGCCATAATCGAACAATTAGCACACTTCAAAAGCTAGCCACATCTTTAACTATTGGCACAGTTTTGAAGCATGGTTGTATGTCCACCAAAGGACACGCTTTAAAAGTGTGTCTATAGGGTTATATATATGGCCACGTTTTTAAGCATGGCAATAGATAAAAGCGTAGAAAAAGATAAGGTGTGCCAATAGATCACCAAAAGGATGGCGATAGAGCCTGGCATCCTCATAGATGTGACCCTTTCAAAAGCGTGCTAATAGTTCAAAAAGTGTGGTGAGCTGTCACTACTCTTTTTTTGACTTTTTGGCACGCTTTATAAGCGAGGCAAGAGGTTGTTTTTCTTGTAGTGTAAACCCAGTCTTAATTGGTTTGGGTATTAGTTCTGGGGTTGCAAAACCCGAACAAATCCGATTCATTTTAATTTAAAATGAAAAAATTAATTTTAA
>NC_029791.2:87051708-87053372 GCF_000816755.2 Arachis ipaensis
TATTTATATTCAATTATTTCTAAACTAATAAAATTCAAAATAAAAAAGAAAATCAACAACAATTTTCAGAACAAATACTCAGAATCTAAACCCTGCAAACCAATTCTGCAGAAACAAATTTCTAAGGTTTTAGGAAACGAAGAGGAAAAATAGTACTTGAGAAAAATTGATTAGAAATGAATTAATTGTGACTACTTGAAACATTACAAACATAAAAAACCAGCAACTCAGAATCTGGTTTTAGTAACTCAGAATTAGTAAAATTAACAAAATAACCAAACATAAATTGACGCAAAATACTCAAAATCATAAATATTATTGGGTTATTCCAGGTTCCATAATCATATAAAACTACTCCTCCAGAATGGCTGGTGGTATACAGGTATAGCTTCAAGTGTAAGTGGATTGAACGTGGTACGACTTGCCACCAAAGATCTCATCAAGATAGTTTTTTCCATCCAAATCCAATGATTCTGGAATTCTTTCGATCGAGAAAAGCGTGGTCGTTAGTGTTACTGGCCTGTTGACGAAATCGTTTTGACAAAATCCTTGAAACAGAAACGTCGATGCTATAGTTACAGTGGCGAGGGAGGGAACAAAGCAAAGAGAAGGGGAAATTAAGGGAGGATTTTGTTGGTGGATTCTGAGTATAGGAAATTTTGTTGAGGAGGTTCAGAGGAAGGAGCTGACAGTAAAGAATTAGAATGAGAGGAAGAAGAGTGTAACACCCTCACTACCAAAATGTCATGCTTCCGGCTGCGCCACTCTGATAGCAAGAAGTATTACGACTACTTTATATATTTAATATTAAAATAGGAGCCTATGACTCGACACCGTATCACTGATTTTTTTTAAAACCGGAAATAAATACTTTACCTTAAAAAAAATAAACAAGCATAGATTCATATACAAGACTTCTTACACAATAGCTTATAATGTAATACACATATAAACATAAAATTCCTATCCCTCTTATAAAAATTGTAATAACAAAGACGAGGGAAGAATAATTATCTAATTAATACAATATCATATAAACCAAAACGCAGTATAACTCTTCATAATGCTCCTTCATCAGATTCCTGAAAAGATAAAGCTGTACGGGGTGAGAACCTAACCACACGATATCACCACGAAGTTTCAGAGTTGTCATGAGAAGATACTTAATGAGGAAACTGTTTTCAAGCTCAGTGATTATCATTGCCTTATGAATCTTTTTAAACCAGTAGCTAATCATTTAGAACCTTTTCAAAGAAACAATATTTATTCTTTCAAAAATCCAAAACCCTTTTTTTTCTTATAAGAAAATATTAATCATAGACCAACCACGCAATCAATCAACACAATCATCAATTTAGCACCAAAACTCATTCTCATAAGTAGCACACCAGGACAAACACAAGCAAAACAGACAAGGAAATTAACAGGTTTAGGTAGAGTTACAACAAATAGTTCAGGTAGCAGTTAAGAACAGTTTAAAAATTAGGCACACTAAAACACATTAAAACCCAAGCAAAACATACAAATGCATATGATGCATGCCTGTCCTATGGCTAATGAGCTCATCTTCCGGTTATCCAGCCAACCTGACAAGTCCGAAAACCTTAGACTATCCCCCGACGTGCATCCCCAAGAGTCTATGCATAGCTTTTTCTCATATATAT
>NC_029791.2:87054540-87073367 GCF_000816755.2 Arachis ipaensis
AACAAGTAATTCAAGTAATATGCACATGATGCATGCCTGTCCTATGGCTGATGAGTCTCATCTGTCGGTTATCAAGCCAACTCGACAAGTCCGGTTTGCTAAATCATTGGACTGTCCCCCGACGTGCATCCCCAAGAATCTATGTATAGCTTTTTGCTCAATTGGGGGTTAACATTCCCGAGAATTTATAAGTGCCCGGTCACCCTTACGTCGTAGGGTCAACAGAGTATCGAGTTTCAACCTGGAGCAAGTGGTGGCAAGCCACTGCGTCTACCCAAGGAAACTCGTGTCTCAGATAATTCAAATTCATAAGCCATATGAATAATTCATTCATCATTCATCAATATCTAAGCCATTCTCAATTTCATCATCATTCGTCAATCCATATTTCATTTCCAAATTCATTCAATCACATTTCAAAGTCAATCTTCATCATCCTTCTTTCCATTCCATTAATAAACGATCCCAATCCAAAACATAAGTCTTTCTTTTTAAATAAATCAATCTTAAAACATATAATGTTTAAAACCTAATCTTTTTAAGTAATTACTTCAAATGAAACTTCCAATTTTATAAAATTGGCAGCATCTCCTCTAAAACTCAGACTCTGCCATCCTTTTCGGGTCACATCGAAAACATTTTTCAAACCTTTCTCAACCATTTTCAAGTCTCAATCATTTTCCAAAATTCATCCAGTTCCAATATCAAATTATTTTCAAATTGAATCACTTCCAATAATAAATCTTTTCTTCAAAATCAAACCAGCTCCAATATTAAGTAATTTATAAAATCAAACTAATTTAAAACCAAACCGCTTCCAAAAATCCATTCATTTTCATATCTCAAGTCATTTCAAAAATTGACTCAGTTACATTAGCAAACTAACTCCAAGACTAGAAAAAAGGACCCACATTTAATAACATCAAATTAAATAACATTATAAACTACTCTTTTATCAATAACCCCACATCACTGAAGCAATTAATAATTCAATACAGCAACAGGCACATCCATAGGACAAACGTAATCACAGAAATATATTTTTTTCCATCGATATCTATTTATAACAACCCTGTAGGATAAAATTAAGTTTTAGGAAAAACTCCTACCTCGATAAATCGAAACACATAGCCCAAATGCCTCACAGAGTTCCTTTCGCCTCAACCCAAATTGACGGCAACCAAAATCTCGGCTCTGCTTGCTCTCTCAAAAGCAGAAATAGCTTTAAACACCACAAACAAACTCGGATTCTAACTCCTAAAACCATTAACATCGCAAATACTTTATTACACGGAACAAAACACTAACGCAGGGACTTTTGACACAGAAATACTTATTAAACTAGTGAAACAAAGCAGCCACGAACTCTGAGCACGACATGCAAGCATCGATATACAACCCTATGACAGACAATGCCACAACACCTCAGCGTAAAATAATAGAATACTGACTGAAAGGCTTTTCGAAACAAAAACGCTTACTGCAACAAAGGAAAAGCAACTAAATCGAGTAGCGATAGCTCTGATGGTGGTCCCGGCAACACCCACGCCACGCCCGATGACCAGAACGGCGGCAACGACGATGCAGCAGTTCAGAACAACAAGCAGTGACGGCGGATGACTGAAATAAACATGCAGTGACGATAAAGGTTCCCGGAATTCAAAAGAACAGAAACCAAACTTTAAAACCCTTACCGACAGTGCGTTCTCCGGCGGCGGCAGCAGGGTTTCGAACGGCAAAAGTGGCGGTGGCTAGCGCAGGTCTCTCCTTTCTCTTCTCTGCTCCTGTGCTTTCTCTCTTTCTCACTCTGTGCGACCCAACGGCTTCCCTCTCGACGACACGGCGGTGGTAGACACGGCTAGTAGATGCGACGATCGCGGCTGGCTTCACGTTGGACGGCGGTGATGGGAATGGCGAGTAGCAACGGCGAAGATGCGGCGGCACCAAGCCCGCGACCTCCCCTCACTCACGAGCCATCTCTTTTCGCGATGTTAACGGCGACGATGACGTGGTGAGGATGAACGGCGACGGGGAACAGAAGTGGTAGCTTCCTGGACGGCTGTGGCGGCGCAAGCAGCAGGACGCAACAGCGGCGTCGGTCCGCGATGATGGCATGACCTCCTCCACCGGTTCTCCCATCTCTCGGATCACCCTTCCCTGTTTCTCTCTTTCGTTCTTTTTCTTTCTTTTCTAAAGTTGTTGCTCTGTGTGTGAAGAAGAGTGTGGTGCGTTGTGTGTGTGTTGTGCTGAGTGTGGAAAGTGGCGGCAGGTGTGGGTGAGGTGAGTGTGTGGTTAGAAATTAGGGTTAGGGATAGTTTAGTAATTTTGAATAAAATTAGGGGTAATAGAGTAATTAAAAATCTATTTTAATCCAATAATAATATTTATAAAAATACTATCTAATTATCAAATTACAATTTATTTTAACAACTCATCCGAGAGTTCTCGACATCTCCACTCCCTTCGTACGCTCACTACCGGTCTCGAATCCAACACACGCAAAACTCTTTCGCGTGAAAACTAAAACTCCACAGCTTTCTGTGATACTGTGCATTTAAAAACTTCACCTTTCCACCTTCAAGAACAGTATTCTAAAGAAACTAACATTTCGTTTGCTACGCTTAAGGGTCATACGTGATTCTAAAGCAACCCTCGAGTTTATTCAGGAAGATACAAGACTTTGAAAAGAAGGACAAGCAACAAAATAGCCTCCACAAGAGTTTTAAAAGAACTGATGAAACTACAAGTAAACAAAGATATACAAGCAATGAGGAGTGTTAAGAAAGAAATCAGTTTGGTAACCTTAAGAATAACACCCAAATAAAAGAAGTCCAATAGGAATGATAAAAGAAAAGGTAGTGTGGTAGCTTAAACAAAATTAAGTTGAGTCAAAGAAGTATAAGGTTTACAAAAGGAGAATGCCTAAAACCAAAAACCAAGCTTACAAGACTCAAGAGTATGATTAAAATACTTTCGAATGCATTGCTCATGAAGAGTGTAAAACTTTTCAAAAACTATTTCATGTTCTTAAAGAAAAGGTGCGCAACAAACACCTTGTAAAAGAATAACAAGAGTATAAATATGGCATTACTTTAATACAATTTCATGTTGAAACAGATTATGTAGAATTTTTTTAAAACAAAGTAAACACCGATTGGACTAAGAGCGAAAATATTTTCTCAAATATTTTAGAAAGATAGTTAGGTACACAACTTAACCAAAGGTAACCATAAAACTTGGGAGAAAGTCAAATGCTTGTTCAAATATTCTCGAAGTTCATATTCAAACAAACGTGTATAAAAGCTATACCAAAGATAGAAGTCAAACTCTATTTAGAAAAGAGAAATTCGAGGTAAAAATTTTCGTAAACACACTTTATCTTATATGAAAAACTTCTCAACTTCCATTCCTTTTGAATTCTCATCTTTATCTACGTTCAACTATTATCTTTGACTTCCAACAAACTTAATCAAGGTTTTAAACTCATTCATTGTTAAGCGACAATCTAAACAATCGATCTTAGTTCGAAAACCTAGCAACCTAACACATGCTCAAACACATCAGTGCAAAATCAAACGCCATAACCTGCGACATTTTCAAACCCACCAAATTCACCTCCTGCATCAACAAGCTGTGTACTAGCAAACTAACATATTGTTACCCATGTCTAGGAGTCGCACATGACACCAAAAAATTCGAGTTTACTTAGAGGGATACAACACCTAGGAAGAGCAAATCAAATGACAAGGACAATGTTCGCATGAAGTCAAAAGGATGAATAGAGTCGCAATTTAACAGGAATGTGCATTAACAATGAAATGTTCCAGAAGGAGAGTCAATTTACATCTTTCCTAGGAGATCTGAATCAAAGAACTTCAATAGGAATCATAAGAAAAGTTAACATATCTAGCCGAAACAAATTTAGGCCGAATAAAGGACATACAAAGTTTGCAAAAGAAAAGATAACATGATTCAAAATAATGTTTACAAGTTGTTAAGAGGATGACATGGAGCACACTTAATTAGGACATCCATTAACAATGGACAGAACTAAGAAAATCATTCCATCTTCTTAAAGGAAGATACGAGACAAACGTTTTTCAAAGGAAATTTTAGAAACATAAGTGTTGCATTATGCCAAGATAAGTTTAAGTCAAAATAAGGTATAAAAAGCTTGTTAATTTTAACTAGGGAAAATGCAAAATCTTGGAAGATACTCAAGTATATAATCAAGTAAGAATTTGCATAGAAGACTGTAGTATGGTTGGAAGAATTTAAGTTGTATTCAAACTACATAAAAGCTTTCAAAATCCACATAAGAAAGTGCGTGCAAAAGTAAGGGCAATCTTGTTGAGACTTTTAAAGAATAGTTGTGGGCATAATCAGATAGAGAAGAATAAAAGTGAAATTCCTTTAAAAGATCCTAAGTAAGAATTCAAAAAGAATGCTATGAGACACAACGTATCACAACAGAGCAAGATACAAATAAAATACAAAATATAGAGTAGAAGGATCAAACCGCGTAATTAGTTCACTACAACAATAACTCTCAGAGTTCAAAACCACTTAAAATTAAAGGGTTGTGCATGTACTTCTTAAGAGAGATATTTCAAAAGATTCAAGCAAACTTACAGAAATATATTAAAATAGAAAACAAATCAAATCAAACTTCTTTAGAAAAGTCTGAAACAAAATTTCTGCGAGGATTAAATAAATTATTGTACATCGCAACTGTGGAGGTTTGAGTCACTTCAAGGGTTTTCCTAGCTCATGTAAAGGAATTCAAAATCAATGACCACATTGTAAGAATCAAAAGAGAAAACTAAGAACCGATCAACTAGATTATGCGTAAGAAAATTCAAATTACTTTTCAAGATGTAGTTAAGCAAGCGATTCCAAAATGAAGAAAAGCGAAATAAATGATACGTCAGATAACATGGCACGATTCACAGCACATCTGTTGACACCATCTAGTTAGAAAGAAGTACAAAGCTCACAAGTGAGGATAGCTAAAATCAATCATTAATATTTCCAGAGATCTGTGAATCATTTGTGGCACCAGAACAAATCCAAGATCAAGTCAAGGAGTATAGAATTTATAAAGATAGCTATTAACAGTTATAAGGGTAAATATTTCAAAAGTTTCAAGCAAAAACCGAATACAGAACCGAGTGAAGGCAATGTATGAACGGTGAGATAAGGATGACAATTAAATCAATCACATTTCATAAATAAAATAATGAATAAGAATTTCCAAGGCAATTGATAGAAAAAGACATCATACTAAGCATGAATAAGAATCATACGTCGGAATGGAACTAACTTCAAAGATTAGTTTCTAATGCTTCTCCAAACCATGTAATATGTGTTACCTATTACTTCTACTTTATCTATGTTAACCCATTAACTTTCCCGTACACATAACCATCAACATTAAGTTTGCCAGACTTAACATCAGCAGATATGCAACAGTAAGCTAACATCGTTAATCAATAGACAGTCATGTGCATAAAGTTCTATTTCTTGTCATCTAGACAAGACCTATAACATGACAAAACACTCAAAGCATGCAATGAAACATAGTCAGTCCATTCCCAATGCTCTAATCAGGATAAACTACTCTGATACCATAATGTAACACACTCACTACCAGAATGTCACGCTTCCGGCTGCGCCACTCTGATAGCAAGAAGTATTACGACTACTTTATATACTTAATATTAAAATAGGAGCCTATGACTAGACACCGTATCGCTGATTTATTTTGAAAACCGGAAATAAATACTTTGCCTTAAAAAAAATAAACAAGCATAGATTCATATACAAGACTTCTTACACAATAGCTTGTAATGTAATACACATATAAACATACAATTTCTATCCCTCTTATAAAAATTGTAATAACAAAGACAAGGGAAGAATAATTATCTAGTTAATACAATATCATATAAACCAAAATGCAGTATAACTCTTCATAATGCTCATTCATCCAATTCCTGGAAAGATAAAGCTATAGGGGGGTGAGAACCTAACCACACGGTCTCACCACAGAGTTTCAGAGTTGTCATAAGAAGATACTTAATGAGGAAACTGTTTTCAAGCTCAGTGATTATCATTGCCTTATGAATCTTTTTAAACCAATAGCTAATCATTTAAAACTTTTTCAAAGAAACAATATTTATTCTTTCATAAATCAAAAACCTTTTTTTTCTTATAAGAAAATATTAATCATTGACCAACCACGCAATCAATCAACACAATCATCAATTCAGCACCAAATCCCATTCTTATAAGTAGCACACCAGGACAAACACAGGCAAAACAGACAAGGAAAACACAGGTTTAGGTAGCAGTTACAGCAAATAGTTCAGGTAGGAGTTAAGAAAAGTTTAACAATTAGGCACACTAAAACACGTCAAACCCAAGCAAAGCATACAAATGCATTTGATGCATTCTTATCCTATGGCTAATGAGCCAGAATATCGAGTTTCAACCTGGAGCAAGTGGTGGCAAGCCACTGCGTCTACCCAGGAAAACTCATATCTCAGATAATTCAAATTCATAAGCCATATGAATAATTCATTCATCATTCATCAATATCTAAGCCATTCTCAATTTCATCATCATTCGTCAATCTATATCTCATTTCCAAATTCATTCAAAAATCACATTTCAAAGTCAATCTTCATCATCCTTCTTTCCATTCGATTAATCAACGATCCCAATCCAAAACATAAGTCTTTCTTTTTAAATAAATCAATCTAAAAACATATAATGTTTAAAACCTAATCTTTTTAAATAATTACTTCAAATGAAACTTCCAATTTTATAAAATTTTGGCAGCATCTCCTCTAAAACTCGGACTCTACCACCCATTTCGGGTCCTATCAAAAACATGTTTCAAACCTTTCTCAACCATTTCCAAGTCTCAATCATTTTCCAAAATTCATCCAGTTCCAATATCAAATTATTTTCAAATTGAATCACTTCCAATAATAAATCTTTTCTTCAAAATCAAACCAGGTCCAATATTAAGTAATTTATAAAATCAAACTAATTTAAAACTAAACCGCTTCCAAAAATCCATTCATTTTCATATCTCAAGTGATTTCAAAAACCGACTCAGTTACATTAGCAAACTAACTCCAAGACCAGAAAAAAGGACCCACATTTAATAACATTAAATCAAATAACTTTATAAACCACTCTTTTATCAATAACCACACATCACTGAAGCAATTAATAATTCAATACAGCAACAGCCACATCCATAGGACAAACGTAATTGATGAGCGGATAATTTATACCCTTTTTGGCATTGTTTTTACATAGTTTTTAGCATGATTTAGTTACTTTGTATTACATTTTTATTAGTTTTTATGCAAAAATCATATTTCTGGACTTTACTATGAGTTTTGTGTGTTTTTTTTGGATTTCAGGTATTTTCTGGTTAAAATTGAGGGACCTGAGCAAAAATCTGATTCAGAGGCTGAAAAAGGACTACAGATGCAGTTGGATTCTGATCCTCCTGCACTCGAAGTGGATTTTCTGGAGTTACAGAAGTCCAATTGGTGCGCTCTTAATTGCGTTGGAAAGTAGACATCCTGGGCTTTCCATCAATATATAAAAGTCCACACTTTGTCCGAGATTTGTTAGCCCAAACTGGCATTCAAAGCCAGCCTAAAACATCTTGGCATAAAACGCCCAAACTGGCACCAGAATTGGAGTTAAACACCCATACTGGCATCAAAGCTGGTGTTTAACTCCAAGAACAGCCTATGCACGTGAAAGCTTCAATGCTCAGCCCAAGCACATACCAAATGGGCCCCAGAAGTGGATTTCTGCACTATCTGCACTTAGTTACTCATTTTCTGTAAACCTAGGTTACTAGTTTAGTATAAAAACTACTTTTAGAGATTTATTTTATATCTTTGGAACATCTTTTGACTATTGTTCACGTTTTGGGGGGCTGGCCATTCGGCCATGCCTAGATCTCCTTCTCTTATGTATTTTCAACGGTGGAGTTTCTACACCCCATAGATTAAGGTGTGGAGCTCTGCTGTTCTTCATGAATTAATGCAATTACTACTATTTTCTATTCAATTCACGCCTGCTTCTTCTCCAATATATACTCTCGTACTTAATTCAGTTAAGTCAGAATAAAGGGGTGAGCCGTGACAATCACCCAATCTTCGTTACTCACTTAGCCAATATCCGCGTGCCTGACAATCACAAAGCGGTCTACATGATGTTCAACGTAGTCATTGGATGATAGCCGGAGTATATTCTCTTGGATATCTAATACACGGACCGAGTCTGTGAGATTAGTATCTTCGTGGTATAGGCTAGAATCATTGCCAGCATTCCTGGGATCCGGAAAGTCTAAACCTTGTCTGTGATATTTTGAGTAGGATCTGGGAAGGGATGACTGTGAAGAGCTTCAAACCTGCGAATGTTGGGCGCAAGTGACAGTGTGCAAAAGGAACAATGGATTCTATTCCGACGCTAGCGAGAACCGACAGATGATTAGCCATGCGGTAGCTGTACCTGGTATTTTTCATCCGAGACAAAAAATCTGACAGTTGATTAGCCGTGTAGAAACCGTAGAGAACCATTTTCACTGAGAGAATCTTACAGCTTGCCATGTAAGGGAGTATGCATGGTTGGATGGAGGCAGTAGGAAAGCAGAGGTTCAGAAGCAACAAAGCATCTTCAAACGCTTATCTGAAATTCTCACCAATGAATTACATAAGTAACTTTATTTTATTTTATGTTTTATTTATCTTTTAATTATCAAAACCTCATAACCATTTAAATCAGCCTGACTGAGATTTACAAGATGACCATAGCTTGCTTCAAGCCGACAATCTCCGTGGGATCGACCCTTACCCACGTAAGGTTTATTACTTGGACGACCCAGTGCACTTGCTGGTTAGTTGTGCGGAGATGTGAAAAGTGTGAATCACGATTTCCGTGCACCAAGTTTTTGGTGCCGTTGCCGGGGATTGTTCGAGTTTGGACAACTGACAGTTCATCTTGTTGCTTAGATTAGGTAATTTTATTTTATGTTTAATCTTTTTATTTTTAATTTTTGAAAAATTCAAAAAAAATAAATAAATAAATATGTTCTTCAGAATTTTTAAGAATGAATTCTAGAGCTTCATGAGATATGGTGAAACCTGGCTGGCTATTAAGCCATGTCTATTCTTTTGGACCGAGGTTTCCACCTTCCATTGTAAAAAGGACATGCTTGTATGTGTTATGTTAAAGCTTGGCTGGCCACTTGGCCATGTCTAATTCTTTTAGACCAGAGCTTTAGCATCACATTGCATGAGCCTTTGGATTCTCATTCATAATTCTATGCTGAAGCTTGGCTGGCCATTGGCCATGTCTAATCTTTTGGACCGAAGCTTTAGACTAACATTAAAGGAATCCTGGAATTATTATTAAAAATTTTGTATTTCTTTATTTTCCTTTTCTAAAATAATTTTTGAAAAATAAAAAAAAATTAATAAATCATAAAAACCAAAAAAAAATTTGTGTTTTTTGTTTGAGTCTTGTGTCAAATTTTAAGTTTGGTGTCAATTGCATGTTTTAATTTTTCTTTAATTTTCGAAAATATATGCATTGTGTTCTTCTTTGATCTTCAAGTTTTTCTTGATGATTCTCTTTGTTTAATCTTGTGATTTTCTTATTTTGTGTCTTTTCTTGTTTTTCTTGTGCATCTTCAAATTCATAGTGTCTAAACATTAAAAATTTCTAAGATTGGTGTCTTGCATGTGTTTCTTTTCCTAAAAATTTTCAAAAATATGTTCTTGGTGTTCATCATGATCTTCAAAGTATTCTTGGTGTTCATCTTGACATTCAAAGTGTTCTTCCATGCATTTTTTTTGTTTTGATCTTAAAATTTTATGTTTTGTGTCACTTTTGTGTTTTTCTCTCTCATCATTAAAATTCAAAAATAAAAAATATATCTTTTCCTTATTTCAATCATAAATTTCAAAATTTTGGATTGACTTATTCAAAAATTTTAAAATTTAATTGTTTCTTGTTAGTCAAGTCAAAATTTCAATTTCAAAAACTTTATCTTTTCAAATCTTTCTCATTTTTCTTCTTAATATTTTCGAACTTCTTAAACAAATTTTCAAAATCTTTTTTTATTTTTATTTCATAATTTTTGAAATTATTGCTAACATTTAATGTTTAGATTCAAAAATTTTTAAGTTGTTACTTGCCTATTAAGAAAGGTTCAATCTTTAAATTCTAAGAATCATATCTTTTAGTTTCTTGTTAGTCAAGTAATCAAATTTAATTTCAAAAATCAAATCTTTTTAATTTCCTTTTCAAGTCTTTTTCAAAATAAATTTCAATCATATCTTTTTTAAAATTTAATTTCAAAATCTTTTTCTAACTTCTTATCTTTTCAAAATTGATTTTCAAATCTTTTTCAATTAGCTACTTGACTTTTTGTTTGATTTTAAGAGTTTACTATCTTACCCTTTTCAAAACTACCTAACTACTTTTCTCTCTCTCTTATTTTCAAAATTTTTTTTAATTAACTAATTGTTTTAAATTTTAATTTTGTTTTATTTTCCTTTTAATAATTTCGAATTCTAACTAATAATTAAAATAAAAACAAAAATATTTTTCTTTTCTTTTAAATTAATTTTCGAATACTCTCTCTCTCTCTCATCTCTTTCTATTTATTTTATTTATTTACTAACACTTCTCTTCTTCTTATAATTCGAACCCTTATCCCTCCCTCTGTGTTCGAATTCTTCTTCTTCTCCCTTCTTCATTCTATTCTTCTACTCACATAAAAGAATCTCTATACTGTGACATAGAGGATTCCTCTTCTTTTCTGTTCTCTTCTTTTTCATATGAGCAGGAACAAGGATAAGAACATTCTTGTTGAAGCTGATCCTGAACCTGAAAGGACTCTGAAGAGGAAACTAAGAGAAGCTAAAGCACAAAACTCTGGAGAGGACCTAACAGAAATTTTTAAAAAAGAAGAAGACATGGCAGCCGAAAATAACAACAATGGTGGAGATGCAAGGAAGATGCTTGGTGACTTTACTGCACCCACTTCTGACTTCTATGGAAGAAGCATCTCAATTCCTGCAATTGGAGTAAACAACTTTGAGCTAAAGCCTCAATTAGTTTCTCTAATGCAGCAGAATTGCAAGTTTCATGGACTTCCATTGGAAGATCCTCATCAGTTTTTAGCTAAATTCTTGCAAATCTGTGACATTGTTAAGACCAATGGGGTTAATCCTGAGGTCTACATACTTATGATTTTCCCTTTTGCTGTAAGAGACAGAGCTAGGACATAGTTGAACTCACAACCTAAAGAAAGCCTGAACTCTTGGAAAAAGTTGGTCAATGCTTTCTTGGCCAAATTCTTTCCACCTCAAAAGTTGAGAAAGCTTAGAGTGGAAGTCCAAACCTTCAAACAGAAGGAAGGTGAATCCCTCTATGAAGCTTGGAAAAGATACAAGCAATTGATCAGAAGGCGTCCTTCTGACATGCTTTCAGAATGGAGCATCTTATGTATATTCTATGATGGTCTGTCTGAATTATCCAAGATGTCATTGGACCACTCTGCTGGTGGATCTCTTCATCTGAAGAAGACACCTGCAGAAGCCCAGGAACTCATTGAAATGGTTACAAATAACCAATTCATATATACTTCTGAAAGAAATCCTATGAATAATGGGGTGACTTAGAAGAATGGAGTTCTTGATATTGATACTCTGAATGCCATATTGGCTCAGAATAAAATATTGAGTCAGCAAGTCAATATGATTTCTCAGAATCTGACTGGAATGCAAGCTGCATCCGGCAGTATTAAAGAAGCCTCATCTAAAGGAGAAGCTTATGACCTTGAGAATCCTGCAATGGAAGAGGTGATTACGTCGGAGAATCCTATGGAAACACCTATAATCCTTCATGGAGAAATCATCCAAATTTCTCATAGAACGATCAACAGAAGCCTAATCAAGGCTTCAATAATAATATTGGTGGAAGAAATAGGTTTGGCAATAGCAAGCCTTTTCCATCATCTTCTGAGCAACAGACAGAGAATTCTAAGCAGAGCCTCTCTGACTTAGAAACCATAGTCTCTGATCTATCTAAGACCACTCTCAGTTTCATGACCGAAACAAGGTCCTCCATCAGAAACTTGGAGGCACAAGTGGGTCAACTGAGTAAAAGAGTGGCCGAACCTTCTCCTAGTACTCTCCCAAGCAATACAGAAGAGAATCCAAAGAGAGAGTGTAAGGCCATCAATATACCCAACATGGCCGAATGCACAGAGGAGGAAAAGGCAGAGAATGCCGGTGAGGAAGACCTCAATGGACGTTCACTAGCCACTAAGGAGTTCCCTATTGAGGAACCAAAGGAATCTGAGACTCATATAGAGACCATAGAGATTCAGCTGAACTTACTGTTACCATTCATGAGCTCTGATGAGTATTCTTCCTCTGAAGAGGATGAAGATATTATTGAAGAGCAAGTTGCTCAGTATCTAGGAGCAATCATGAAGCTGAATGTCAAGTTATTTAGTAATGAGACTTGGAAGGATGAACCTCCATTGCTCATCAATGAACTGAATACCTTGGTTCAACAGAAATTACCTCAGAAGAAACCAAATCCTGAAAAGTTCTTAATACCTTGCATCATAGGCACTATGACCTTTAAGAAGGCTATGTGTGACCTTGGTTCAAGTATAAACCTCATGCCACTCTTTGTAATGGACAAATTAGAGATCTTTGAGGTACAAGCTGCAAGAATCTCACTAGAGATGGCAGACAATTCAAGGAAACAGGCTTATGGACTTGTAGAGGATGTCTTAGTGAAGGTTGAAGGCTTTTACATCCCTGCTGATTTCATAGTCCTAGACACTGGGAAGGATCACTACAAGAAAAATACCCATTCAGCCACACTTTTTTTAAGCTACATTTGAAAAGGGTAGCCTATTCTAGGAATAGGCTACGCTTTTCTCCATGTTTCCTTTTTGCGGGAGAATAGGAATCACATTTGTGGCATCACTTGAAAAGCGATGCCTTAGATATTATAAAGATCACTTATAAAGCGTAGCCTTAACTTAAGAGTTATGGGTTCACTTTTTACACCAAAGAAAACACTTTTAAAATGTAGCCTATTTATCATATTTCAGGTGCATTTTAAAAGTGTTGCCTAATGTATTTCAAGTCAAATATGTCAACACTTAGTAAATTTTTCTCACAATATTTCACCAAATATATATACAAGCACGCGTACAGTAGACACTAGACACTTAGGCAAATAAAAACAAAATAACACACTTAGGCAAATAAAAACAAAAATAACATGGCCATAGACACTTAGGCAAATAAAAACAAAATAACATGGCCACTAAACTCGCGATCCCTAGCTAGCTAATCACACTTCCTTCATCACCCCCAAATCAGAGAAGACCACTGACGGCGTCAACCCTCACGGCGTCACCGCTCACGGCGTCACCGCTCACGGCGTCAGCATCTCCACCACTCACTCATCTTCATCACTCACCTCTCACCACGCCGCCACTCGTTTTCATCACCGGTTCTCGTCGCTGCGCGCTGACATCAGGAAGATCGACTGTGTGCTCGACTAAAAGCTTCTCTTTATTCGCTCACCGTCGTGAAGAAAGGTATGTATCACCTTCATTTGGTTTCTAAAATCTGAGAGGGTAGGGTTCTGATTTTTGGGTTACAATTTGGGGGTTTGGTACAAAATCCTTTGAATTCGTGAATTGATGAACATGCATGCTAATCTTGCGGCGCAGGAGAACTCAGAATTTGCTGGGTTCATTCCGTTATTGCTGCGGCACAGCAGAACTCGTGAATTTGGGATTGTTGCGGCGCAGGAGATCGAACTCGTGAATTTGGGATTGGGGTTTCATTCCGTTTACGCAGGTACTGTATAGGCTAAAGAAAAATAGCAAACATTTTTGCACCCCAATTTGATGAAGAACGAATGATTGTAGGATCAATTTGTGGTCAAATGCTATAAATTGGTAGTAATCCATGAAAGAGTTCCCAAACTGTGAAATACATTTGTGAAACTTGATTATATGTCTTAATTCTGGGTTTGATTCTCATAATTGTCTTTCGCTTGTTGCTTATCGTTCTCTACTCTTATAGAATTCTGCTCCACATTGATGAAACAAAAATGTTTTCCTAGTTCAAAAGTTTCCTGCGCAATCAGTGTTAGTGTTTCGTATTTTTAACACACGATTTCTTAGTATATTTTATGTTGATTGCTTCTTGATCGAAGTACATTTCATGACTTGGCGATTGCCATTGAGGGAAAAATTGCTTCCCTGGTTCAAATTTTTTTGTGCAATCAGTATTAGTGTGGATACCTCTCCCTAGCATGACGCGTTTTGACGAGTGAGTGTGGGGGGCTTCGGCTATCATCCCTATCGTCAAAGGCAAAATCGTGAGGCCTTGTATGCCAAAGCGGACAATATCGTGCTAGAGGGTGGTCTGGGCTGTTACAGATGGTATTAGAGCCAGAGCCCGGATCGATGTGCCAGCGAGGGTGCTGGACTCCCTTAGGGGGGTGGATTGTAAGGCCCACATCGGTTGGAGAGGGGAACGAAGCATGCCTTATAAGGGTGTGGATACCTCTCCCTAGCATGACGCGTTTGGACGAGTGAGTGTGGGGGGCTTCGGCTATCATCCCTATCGTCAAAGGCAAAACCGTGAGGCCTTGTGTGCCAAAGCGGACAATATCGTGCTAGCGGGTGGTCTGGGCTGTTACAATTAGTGTCTAGTGTCTATGTCTTAAAGCTATGAATGTCCTATGAATCCTTCACCTTTCTTAAATGAAAAATGTTTTTAATTATAAAAGAACAAGAGGTACATGAATTTTGAATTTTATCTTGAAATTAGTTTAATTATTTTGATGTGGTGGCAATACTTTTTGTTTTCTAAATGAATGCTTGAACAATGCATATTTTTTAATTTGTTGTTTATGAACGTTAAAATTGTTGGCTCTTAAAAGAATAATGAAAAAAAGAGAAATGTTATTGATAATCTGAAAAATCATAAACTTGATTCTTGAAGCAAGAAAAAGCAGTGAACACAAAAGCTTGCAGAAAAAAAAAGGGGGCGAAAAAAAGAGAAAAAGAAAGAAAAAGAAAAAGCAAGCAGAAAAAGCCAATAACCCTTTAAACCAAAAGGCAAGGGTAAAAAGGATCCAAGGCTTTGAGCATTAATGGATAGGAGGGCCCAAAGGAATAAAATCCTGGCCTAAGCGACTAAACCAAGCTGTCCCTAACCATGTGCTTGTGGCGTGAAGGTGTCAAGTGAAAAGCTTGAGACTGAGCAGTTAAAGTCGTGGTCCAAAGCAAAAAGAGTGTGCTTAAGAGCTCTGAACACCTCTAACTGGGGACTCTAGCAAAGCTAAGTCACAATCTAAAAATGTTCACCTAGTTATGTGTCTGTGGCATTTATGTATCCGGTGGTAATACTGGAAAACAAAATGCTTAGGGTCACGGCCAAGACTCATAAAGTAGTTGTGTTCAAGAATCAACATATTGAACTAGGAGAATCAATAACACTATCTGAATTCTGAGTTCCTATGGATGCCAATCATTCTGAACTTCAAAGGATAAAGTGAGATGTCAAAACTATTTAGAAGCAAAAAGGCTACAAGTCTCGCTCATCTCATTGAAGCTAATCTTCATTGATATTTTTGAGATTTATTGTATTTTCTCTTCTTTTTATCCTATTTTGTTTTTAGTTGCTTGGAGACAAGCAACAATTTAAGTTTGGTATTGTGATGAGTGGATAATTTATACCCTTTTTGGCATTGTTTTTACATAGTTTTTAGCATGATTTAGTTACTTTATATTATATTTTTATTAGTTTTTATACAAAAATCATATTTCTGGACTTTACTATGAGTTTGTGTATTTTTCTGTGATTTCGGGTATGTTCTGGCTGAAATTGAGGGACCTGAGCAAAAATCTAATTCAGAGGCTGAAAAATGACTGCAGATGCTGTTGGATTCTGACCCTCCTGCACTCGAGGAGGATTTTCTTGAGCTACAGAAACCCAATTGGCGCACTCTCAATTGCGTTGGAAATTAGACATCCTGGGCTTTCTAGCAATATATAATAGTCCATACTTTTCTTGAGATTTGATGGCCCAAACCGGCGTCCAATGCCAGCCTAAAACATCTTGGCGTAAAACGCCCAAACTGGCACTAGAATTGGAGTTAAACGCCCAAACTGGCACCAAAGCTGGCGTTTAACTCCAGAAACAGCCTATGCACGTGAAAGCTTCAATGCTCAGTCCAAGCACACACCATGTGAGCCCCAGAAGTGGATTTCTGTACTATCTGCACTTAGTTACTCATTTTCTGTAAACCTAGGTTACTAGTTTAGTATAAAAACTACTTTTAGAGATTTATTTTATATCTTTGGAACATCTTTTGACTATTGTTCGTGTTTTGGGGGTTGGTCATTCGGCCATGCCTAGACCTCCTTCTCTTATGTATTTTCAACGGTGGAGTTTCTACACCCCATAGATTAAGGTGTGGAGCTCTGCTGTTCTTCATGAATTAATGCAATTACTACTGTTTTCTATTCAATTCACACCTGCTTCTTCTCCAAGATATACTCTCGTACTTAATTTAGTTAAGTCATAATGAAGGGGTGACCCGTGACAATCACCCAATCTTCGTTACTCGTTTAGCCAAGATCTGCATGCCTGACAACCAAAAAGCGGTCTACATGATGTTCAACGTAGTCATTGGACGACAGCCGGAGTATATTCTCTTGGATATCTAATACACGGACTGAGTCTGTGAGATTAGTATCTTCGTGGTATAGGCTAGAATCATTGGCAGCATTCCTAGGATCCGAAAAGTCTAAACCTTGTCTGTGGTATTCCGAGTAGGATCCAAAAGGGATGACTGTGAAGAGCTTCAAACCTGCGAATGTTGGGCGCAAGTGACAGTGTTCAAAAGGATCAATGGATTCTATTCCGACGCTAGCGGGAACCGACAGATGATTAGCCATGCAGTAGCTGTACCTGATATTTTTCATTCGAGACGAGAAATCCGACAGTTGATTAGTCGTGCAGAAACCATAGAGGACCATCTTCACTGAGAGGATCTTACAGCTTGCCATGGAAGGGGGTACGCATGGTTGGAAGAAGGCAGTAGGAAAGCAAAGGTTCAGAAGCAACAAAGCATCTTCAGATGCTTATCTGAAATTCTCACCAATGAATTACATAAGTAACTTTATTTTATTTTATGTTTTATTTATCTTTTAATTATCAAAACCTCATAACCATTTGAATCCGCCTGACTGAGATTTACAAGATGACCATAGCTTGCTTCAAGCCGACAATCTCTGTGGGATCAACCCTTACTCACGTAAGGTTTATTACTTGGATGACCCAGTGCACTTGCTGGTTGGTTGTGCGGAGATGTAAAAAGTGCGAATCATGATTTCTGTGCACCAGTAATCACAGAAATATATTTTTTCCCATCGATATCTATTTATAACAACCCTGTAAGATAAAATTAAGTTTTAGAAAAAACCCCTACCTCGATAAGTCGAAACATATAGCCCAAACGCCTTACAGAGTTCCTTTCCCCTCAACCCGAATTGACGGCAACCAAAATCTCAGCTCTGCTTGCTCTCTCAAAAGCAGAAACAGCTTCAAACGCCACAAACAAACTCAGATTCTAACTCCTAAAACCATTAACATCGCAAATACTTTATTACACGGAACAAAACACTAACGCAAGGACATTCGACACAGAAATACTTAAAGAACTAGTGAAACAAAGCAGCCGCAAACTCCGAGCATGACATGCAAGCATCGATATACAACCCTATGACAGACAATGCCACAACACCTCAGCGTAAAATAACAGAATACTGACTGAAAGGCTTTTCGAAATGAAAACGCTTACCGTAATAAAGGAAGAGCAACTAAACCGAGTAACGATAGCTCCAATGGTGGTCCCGGCAACACCCACGCCACGCCCGATGACCAGAACGGCGGCAACGATGGTGCAGCAGTTCGGAACAACAAGCAGCGGCATGGGACGACTGAAATAAACATGCAATGATGATAAAGGTTTCCGGAATCCAAAAGAACAAAAACCAAACTTTAAAACCCTTACCGACAGTGCATTCTTCGGTGGCGGTAGCAGGGTTTTGAGCGGCAGAAGCGGCGGTAGCTGGCGCAGGTCTCTCTTTTCTCTTCTCTGCTTCCGTGTTTTCTCTCTCTCACTCACTCTATGCGACCTGACGGCTTCCCTCTCGACGACAAGGCGGTGGCAGACACGGATGGAGGATGCGACCACCACGGCTGGCTTCACATTGGACTGCGGCGACAGAAATGGCGAGCAGAGGCGGCAAAGACGCGGCGGCTCCAAGCCCGCGACCTCCCCTCACTCGCGAGCCATCTCTCTTCGCGATGTCAACGGCGACGGCGACATGGTGAGGATGAACGGCGACAAGGAACAGAAGCGGTAGCTTCCTAGATGGCGGTGGCGGCGCAAGCAGCAGGACGCAGCGACAGCGGCGGTCCGCGATGATGGCATGACCTCCTCCACCGGTGCTCCCCTCTCTCGGATCTCCCTTCCCTATTTCCCTCTTTCTTTCTTTTTCTTTCTTTTCTGAAGTTGTTTCTGTGTGTGTGAAGAAGAGTGTAGTGCATTGTGTGTGTGTTGTGCTGAGTGAGGAGAGTGGCGGCAGGTGTGGGTGAGGTGAGTGTGTGGTTAGAAATTAGGGTTAGGAATAGTTTAGTAATTTTGAATAAAATTATGGGTAATAG
>NC_029791.2:87073936-87082653 GCF_000816755.2 Arachis ipaensis
GGAATAAAAATGACGTCGTTTTGATGCGGGGAGAGTAACACGGTACTTCAAAAAATTGGACTAGTTCACCAGTTAACTACCAGTTTAGCCAATTTTTTGGAAGCCAGTTTTAGCCATCAACCGGATGGGTTAGTAGACCGATTTTTGGTTAATCTGGTCGAATCAACCGGTCTAGTCTGATTTTCAGAACCTTGCAAAATATCTCAAATTCGAATGAATCTACACTCATTAAAATTTAATCGGTTCAGTTTTTATTTTTTTTTTTTTAACTTGAACCGATCCAACCCATAAACAGTCCTATTTAAAATTATCTCTGTATATTTCTGGCCCATCCAAAAAAGAATCTGCAATCAACTTCTTCACCACTTATAAGGCCCAACTCGATACTTCCACTCCCTGTATTCCTATATGTTCGCCCTATAACATAAATTTCCAACCTCCTCCACTTGGGACGTTTAACTCACATTAGTACTAACATATATAATACTCCGCCCACAAAGCAAAAAAATACGACTACTAGTTATAGGCCCATTATATTAACATAATAATTCTAATTTAATTGTTTTTGCTTACACAACAAAATAACCCTACTAATACCACTACCCACATGCTCCACTCCTGCAATAAACATAAGGTTTGTCTCCTTCCAATGAAGTCACACATCACATTTTACAGTCTACAGCGAGACGATTGTGCCACCATAACAACCTTATCTCCTTACACGTGTCTTCTACATTTGTAAAAAGAATCTTCCGATACATCATAATATTGGCCTTAAAATAAATGAATGAAAAAATACTACAGAGGATATCTCTGAATCTTTCTTGTTGTTATGCTAGAATTAAAATAGTATTTATTAGCTAAACAACACGGATATATTTTTTGAAATTACTATTCTCGTTTCATCTTCTTCTGCTTCGAATTTTTGTTGTGGTTGTTCTTCATTGTCTTCGAGATCAGCATTGCATTAATCTGGAACAGGAAACATATTCAACGTTGCGTGTTTTCTCGAAGCATAGAGAATCTCATATCTCTTGATTCTCACTTTATTGAGTTGCAACATTCAGCTCTTTATCATCGGCACAAAAGCGAAACTCACTTGTCCCTTCTGGCTCATGGATGAAAGCGACGAAGGAAACACTGTTGCCGCCACCACTTCCTCAACAGCTCTCTTCTTTTATCATTCTTATTGTCCAACATTTAATTAACTTTGGCGGCAGAACAATGCTGATACGAACAGTAGCGTTGTACATGGCAGTGTGCAATGTTATGCTTTCACGGCCACCAATCTCATTGTAGTTGAGTCCTTTCTTAGGTTGGAGAAGGAGAAAAAATGAAATATAAATTTTTTTCCCATATGTTGTTTCAGTTGTTTTTAAAATTGTTTATAATAAATACAATAAAAGAATCTCATACTCAACTAAAAGATTGTAAATTTGAATCTCCCTATTTTTAGTAAAATAAAATAAAATAAAATAAAAGAATGTTTGCCTCTTTAAAAAATTATAAAAATATTTTAATAAAAATAATAATATACATATATTTTTATTTATATTTTTATTATATTAATAGGTATAAATTTATTATCGTATCAAAAATATCATAAATTAATTTACCATGGTGGAAGAACATATGTATATATACTTAGGCTCACCAAATCTCCGGAAATTAATTTTATTATGGAACTAATATTGGTGCTGGACGGCGTTATGGAGAGGAGGAGAGCTTTACATTCATATGGTGTCAGTTTACATGCAAATCGGACCGAGGAACTTTGCCAAAGTAAAATAGGACTGTGCGAGAACTGCAGCAAAGAACTCAGAGGGTCCGTTTTGATTTAAAAAAAAAAAATCTGAAAACGGGGGGTCCGTTTTCTTTTAAGGAAAAAATTAAAAAAAAAATCTAAAAACGGAGGGTCCGTTTTCTTTTAAGGGAAAATTTAAAAAACAAAAATCTGAAAACGGAGGGTCCGATTTGATTTTAAATATATAAAAAAATAAAAACTAATCGGATGGTCCGATTTGTGGTCAATAAATTTTTTAACAAAGAACTCGGGCGGTCCGATTTCTCCCTGTCCCACACCTGTGTCTAACACCTATATACACCATAACCAAACACAACTCACACACTCCTCCAATATCAAAAAAAATTAGCCCAAAATCTCTATGTTCACTCAGATCACTTTATTAATTACCAATACATCTCTATGTTCATTCAGATCACTTTATTAATTATCAATACATCATTCCTATATGAATACATAGAGTTAGTTATATAAGTAAANCCTTTCTTTTCGTTTTTTTTTTTCAATCTTTTCTTTTTTCTTTTTTTGAATTTTATAAATAAAAAGTTAAAATAAAAAATTAATTTCTATTTTTGTTTTTTATCTTTTTACTTTCTTTCTCATAAAATTCAAATACAAAACATTAAAAATAAAATACAGAGCAAACAATCTCCAACATTACAAAAACTACAACATTATGAGGACTAGACTTTTTTTTATTCAAAAGTTGTGGGCAAGACAGTTCTTTAAACGGTAGTATTGAAGCCACAATTTACATCCTCTCTTGAAGATTTGGCTGAATAGGCTGGACGCGAAAGGCAAAAGGCATCTGAGAATTGAAATCTCTTACGCCCTGATCAAATCCATCGTCCATCTCCCTTGCACCTTCCATCACTGCCACGCGTTGTTGCTGATGAAAGCAATGTAGCAAAGGTACCAGAAAAAAATATATTAATGTGTATACTGATAACAAATATAAAAAATACTAAGTTTAATTTCTTTACTCTTCTAATAAGAATGATATATAAGAAGTCTTAAAATAAAAATCAAGATAATCTTCAAGATTTTTTTCCCAAAATCGTCCTAGCATTTACAATAGCTTCAAAACCATCCTTCAATTAAATCATTAACAAAAATTTTTAAATGAAACATTTTTCAATAATATTATTCCACCACCTCTTCCAATCCCAGCACTACCATCATCATTATTGCTGCCACATCATCTCCAATACCATTTTTGCCACCACCACTCCGCTTAAGCAACAACCACTGTTACCAATACCAGCAAGCATACACAACCTACCTTGAAACAACCAAATAATAATATAAAAGAAAAAAAAATCTGAGAGGGAATAATGAGGGAATCAGTGACTTGGACACCACCTCCTTTCTCTTTCAAAAAACAATATAACCACCACCTACAAAACTAAATACTATGCTTTTCTACACCAAAAGTGGATAGATGGACCATGCATGCACATCCTACGGAGTCTAGCCAGGCTAAAAAAATTTGAAACCAAAGGAAGGTGAAAATAAAATATGGTATCCATAGTAATTTGGTTATTTGAACACCGAATTTTTTAAGGAAATTTACTGTGCATATTTGACAATGCATAGTAACTCTTTTGAATTAGGATATTGCGCGCGAGATTTTATCTTTTTCACTGTACGAGAGGTAAATGAGCCAAATTCATTGACAGAAATGTAATAGTTGAATTACATAGTAAAAGAGATTTACAGAAAGGTAATGCCTGTCCAAAATTTATTAGCTACCCAAAGTTTGAGTTTACACTGCAAATATATTTGGAGTAGTATCTCTATTACTGCATGGTATAGGGATGGGTTTTACTCGAAACCACTCTTAATATTTATATCAACTTTGTTAAGCAGACAATGGCTTTTATGAATAATGTGAACAATAGACTTTAAAATTAACTCAATAAAGTAAAAACACACTACATTTTCAAATTATCCATCTAAATCTTAATATTAGAATAACTCTCCGCATACATAGTATATTAAACATCTTATATATTGATTGTTCACATTATTTAATATTTTTATTATCTGCTTATATTTTTCGATTTTATATATATACATGTGTCAGTGTGAAAATGATATTATGTAATTATTTTTAATATGAAGAATTTTGTTCAGTGTTTAGACAGGTGATTTGTACTCAATTATAATGTTTTTAAAAGTTGGATACTGCTATAATACTAATCACCTAATAGTTCTCTAATATTATTATTTGTAAATACATATAGAAAAAATTTGAGATGTGCCATTTACTTTTTTCAAAACTTCAATGTTTCATGTGCTATTAAGTTATACGTGAATTTTTGTTTTGTGCTATATAAAAGAGGACAATTATAGCGCTTCAATTACGAAGAAAAAGACAAAAATGAGTAAAGCTTAAAAGAGGCTATGCATTTTTTAGGCAGCTTGAAGAGAAGCTGCAGCTTGCAAGTGTGTTAGCGGAGCTGATTAATAGTTTTTATTTATTTTTAATAGTCCTGTGGGTGGTGATGGTGAGCAAATGTGTAGAGATTTGTTATATTGTTTGAATGTTCGTAAAGTCTCATAAACAAAGATTATTTTTTATTCAGATTTTTTTGAGTATATGCTAAAAAATAAAAACACATACAGTAATTTAAAATAAATGATAAAAAATAATAAATTTATATTACTGTAAATTATATCTTTATTTTTTGAGTAAAGTATCGTTTTTGTCCCCAACGTTTGGAGTAAGTCCTAAAGTGGTTCCTAACGTTTCAATCGTCCTATTTAAGTCCCTAACGGTTCAAAATTGACTCAATGTTGTCCTGCCATTAGGGATCCGTTAACAGAATTGACGGCGGGACAAAATTGAGATGATTTTAAAACGTTAGGGACTTAAATAGGACGAAAACGTTAGGGACAAAAATGATACATAAAAATAAATTTTAATTTATTGATACATTAGAGACAAAAGGTATAATTTATATTTTATTGTATATATATTATTTTTTTCTTTTCTACAAGTTTATATACTAGTCATTCTACAAATATTTTTTGATAACTACAAATCTTTAAGAGTAAAATTATAAAAAAAATAATTTATTTAAAATGAAAGTAATATGATTAAGTGTAATTTACTTAGATGCGATTAAAAAATAATTGAATACTATGTATAGTAAAAAAATGATTTTATTGAAGGATAAAATTAGAATTTATTTCTATGTATCATTTTTATCCCCAACGTTTTCGTCCTATTTAAGTCCCTAACGTTTCAAAATCGTCTCAATTTTGTCCCGCCGTCAATTCTATTACCGGATCCCTAACGGCAGGACAACATTGAGTCAGTTTTGAAACGTTAGGGACTTAAATAGGACGATTGAAATGTTAGGGACAACTTTGGGACTTACTCCAAACGTTGGGGACAAAAACGATACTTTACTCTTATTTTTTTTAATCTAATAAGAAAGATAAAAATTAAATAAAAATCAAGTAAATTCCTTTAACATATAAAAGTTTGAGTCAAATAAAAAAATTCTTAATAATAATTTTTAAATTTAATTAAAAATCATTGTAAACATAATTTTTCTTTTTCTTAAAAATAGTTTTATTTTATTTAAGTGCTAGAATAAAATTATTTCCTAAAAAAGTATATACTTATTAAGTAAAATAACAGAATTTGCATAAAGTTTATGAAATCGACATAAAACTTTTTGCTACTAGTTAAATTGTGTACGAAACTTCGCTGGTACGGGTTGAGGAAAGAATCAAGAATTTGCCCGTCTTGGTCATGACGTGATCGAATTTTTGGAGTGGCGGGGTGAAACCTGCAAAGACACTTCGACGCTCAAGTCAGAATGAATCTAAGAGGTATAAATGAGGGTTATGAGTATGTAACTTACCTGTTGAAGCCTCTTACTCCCTTTATATAGTTTGTGTTGTTATTTTATGTGTTGTCATCTTATCTTGTTGTCTAAGATAAGGGAGATATTCGAATTTGAATGTTATTAGTTAGAGATTTGCGATCTCTTGGCCAGTTTGGGCCGCAGAGAGAGCCTCGACCTGAGAAACCGGGTCGTTACTCTGCCATTTTGGGGGACACGATGACCGGGTCAGGAACAGTTGCCCCGAGACTGGGAGAGTACGCATGCTTAATCTCATTGCTGACTGAGTTAATTTTTTCATGGTTTCGGAGGTCATGGACCTCGTGTGGAAAGGTGGAATGCTACCCCGTGCTTTTGGCCAAGGTCGAAAATTCGTGGGTGTTCAGAACGTTTAGACGTCCCATCACTTGTTTGTTGCATTTCTCGATGGTAGGGTCTGTCGGTTGTGATTTCCAATGTGTCGTAATGACACTTAATGGGAGGAGAGAGGTTTTGATTGTTTCCTTTTTGCCCTTCGTCCCTCCGTGTTTCCATTTGACGTTGTCAGAGGGTTTCTATTTTTTTTTTTTGCTTGTAACTGCTTCTCACTATTTTCTTCAATCTATATTTCCTTTCACTTATAACTGCTCCCCTCTATCTCCTTCATTTTCTCTATCGTCTCTCACTTTCTTTTGTTCAAAAAGTGCTCTCTGTTGCGCTTTAGGGTGGCTACTAGGGTTGAATTTCTCCTGCGCTTGTGCTTCTTTGTCATTTCCCTTCGTTTTCTAAACAAGTTGGTGCTTGTATTTATCTTGGTATTTCGTACATTGTATAACTTTTGCTATCTTCATGTGTTGGGTGATTTATGTGTAGTAGTGGTAGGAACAATAGGGGGTACCACTATTTTTTGGGTTGTTTTTAGGTGCTTGGTAGATTTTAGTATAGAATTTTGTGTTCTTCCTTTTTTAGGGAGCAGGAAGATGGTAGTGCCCCCTTTGGTTATAGTATGGTTCGGCGGAGAGCGGAGGGTGCTAGGGTTTCCGTTTACCCGGCCAGAGGCGTTCCCAATGATTTCTATTGGGTGACCTTCGATGTGTTGGGTACGCCTTCCCGGCTCATAGAGGAGGACCTTCAAAAGCTTCGGGATGAGGGTGCGGTGTGTGGGGGCGGTGATGCAGAGGGGCAGTATGAGTTGGCGCTCGCCTGGGAGGATGAAAGGGTTTGCTACATCAACCCTGACTCTACTGGTTGCTGACTGGATGTGGGTTTATGAGCCCATGTTCCCGAAGTTGGGGTGTGGCTCCCTTTCTCCATCTTTGTCCAGGTCCTTTTGAACCGATGTTCGGTGGAGTCGTCACAGCTGCACCCAAATAGTTGGACAGCAGTTTGGACTTTTGAGTTTATTTATGAATATTTGGAGCTTCCTGTTCGGGTGGAAGTTTTCTTGTGCAATATCCCGATTAAAGAGGGAAAGCATAAAAAGGGTGATGTGTCCTTCTGAACTCAACCAAATCGCCGGGTGTTTGGTTTGTTTAAAGATTCCTTCCACGAGTTTAAGGAGGAGTATTTTAAGGTCCGTCCTACTCGAGGACACCACCCTTTCTAGTTGAGTTTGGAGGGTGAGCACTGATTTGCTACTTACTGAAAATTCCGCGCAGGTTCATCTTATTTGATGAAGATTACCTATGAAGGGCTGTCTCCTGAAAATAAAGATATTGACGATGTTCTGCTGGCGATTTGGGGATAGGCCGTTAAACCTCCGGGACATTATTGTACTTATGTCGGTGGTTTTTTTACTGTGTTTTGCTTTTACTTCCAGTCTTTACAAGCTTATAACTTATCAAATTTTCATTTTGGTTGTGTTTTTTAGTTGAGATGACTGGTGGGCAGATGACTCTTGCCATGTTGAAGGTTGCTTTCCTCTATGACTTTGGAAGTGGGGGTGATGGGACTTCGTCATTGACTCCTTGATCTGTGACTCAGCCGGACTCGTAGACAGTCTCTCATGAGATAGCTGCGGTGGAGGTGGCCGGTGCTGATATTGAGGTCGTGGAAATTACTATTTCGAACGCTGATAGGAAGCAGAAAAAGCCGGTTGAGGGGAGTAGCGGGGAGAATTTAGAGGAGGAGTGGTCGTTGCTTCCGTGATATACCTGGGTTTTAATGCCCCAACCTTTATTGATCAACACCTGCTGTTGGGCACTGAGGATTCATTCACGATTGCAATGTCACCGCTTAGGCAACGTCTCTATATCGTGCCCTTCTTCGCTCGGTGGCCATTGTTCAGAAGGTGGAGCCGATGTTGTCCCAGGTCCTCTTTCTTGACAGCAAGCTCCGACAGTCTCAGGCAGAGGTCGGTAAGTTGAAGGAGCAGCTGGAGGTTGCTGAGAACGCTCAGGTGAAGGCTGTGAAAAGTGCTGAGGATGCCAGTTCTGAGATTCTCCGTCTCTCCTAGTGGGAGACCTCGCTCCTTTCTTAGCTGGCACAGGAGCGGAAGCGGGCTGCTAAGGTTTAGTCAGAGGATACTTCTACACTTGCTAAAGTGGAGTCTTTCAAGACCGAGGTCACTCAGCTAAAGAAGGATATGGAGAGCTTTCTCTGTGATGCTAAGAATGCCACTTCGGCTACCGAGGATGCTACTAAGGCCTAGGTCTGGGTGTTGGCTCCCGATGTTGATGTGTCAGTCATGGGGGCCTTTCGGACAGTGAAGGATTGGGAGAAATTCTGTGTTTATTTTTTGTCATGCTAAAATTTTTGAAGTTTGTAAGCCATTTATTTGGCATATATAATTGGTTGATTTTTGGTGAAACAATTTTCTTTTATGTTTGTAAGCCGTCTAGTCGGTGACTTGAAACTGCTTTGGTGCCCTTTCTTGGCCGTTTTGTAATGAACTATTTTGTAGACTCTTGGTAGGCTGGATTGTATGCTTTATTTTATTTCTTTGGATATCAATTTTATTGGCCTCTGGGTTGATTAGACTCTGGTGGTAGCTGTCTTGTTCGTACCATCTGTTATGGTAAAAACGTTAAAATTCAAAAGGGAGATTTTATTTTAAATGCGCTTTGTATTAAAGA
>NC_029791.2:87082721-87084637 GCF_000816755.2 Arachis ipaensis
AAGCAAATAAATGTGAACTTGATAATCAATACAAAAATACAAAATGAAAAATTGAAACTGAAAGAAAAACCTAAGTTGTCGACTCAAAAGAACTTGTTTATGGGTAATAACACTGAATGTTCGTAGTGTTCCATGACCTTGGTATCTCGGTGCTGTTGACCTGCTCCAATATGTAGGCTCCCTTTCCGATTACAGATTTAACTTGGTAGAGTCCTTCCCGGTTGAGAGTTAGTTTCCCTTCTCTTAGTGTGGGAGGGCCGATGTTATTTCGTCGTAAAACTAGGTCCCCTTGCTTGAATTCTCGGTTCAAGACATCTCAGTTGTACCTCAAGCTTAGTCTTTATTTCAGGACAAGTTCTCGCAGGCGGGCTATGCTCCTAACCTCATCTACGAGGTCTCGTTCTGCCATTTCATCATGCCCTCTGACAGTCTTCCGAGGGATGGCTTCCATGATCTCCACAGAAAGAACGGCTTCTAGCTTGTATGTTATCCTAAAGGGGGTTCCCGGTCAAGCTTTGGGATGGTGTTCGGTATGACCAGAGCACTGAACTGAGCTCGTCAGCCAGTAATCCTTTGGCTTTGTCTAGTCTTTTCTTTAGCTCTTTTAGGATGATCTTGTTGGCCGCTTCTACTTAGCCGTTGGTCTGTGGGTATTCTACCGAGCTGAACTTCTGTGAGATGCCGAGTTCCTCTAGGAATTTCCTGAAATGCTTGTCAGGGAATTGGGTCCTGTTATCTGAGATCACGATATTTAGAATTCCGAATTGGGTTATGACTTGTCTCCAAAAAACCTTTTGGCATTGAATGGTTATGATTGTGGGTATGTCGATATCGTACTAAGTTGATGAGGAGCTACTTGGTGGAGGTCGACATGCACTTGACACTGCCTGCAGCTTTTGACTAGCTGGAGGGCATCCCTGATGATCGTAAGGCAGAAGTATCTAGCTCGGATGACCTTCTGAGCTAGGGTTTTGCCTCTGACATGATGGCTGCAACATCTTTCATGAATTTCACGAAGTATATAGTCTGTTTCGTTGGGTTCTATGCACTTGAGGAGCGGTTGGGACATTTCTCATTTATACAACTGTTCTGCTACCATGGTCTATTTCGTGGCTTCCCGCTTCACACGTTTCGCTTCCTTTGGGTCCTCGAGCAGGTCCTTGTTGGTAAGGTACTTGAGGATCGGGAAGGTCCATGACTGTTGACTAGACAAGGTCAGGTTTGTCAAGGATGTGGCCACAACGGATGGTGCTTTAATGACTTTTTAGATTAGTGAGCAGTTCCCTGAGACCGACTTGGTGCTCTCTAGCTTTGAGAATAGGTCGGCTCTTGTGTTCCTCTCTCTAGGGATGTCCTAGATGGATACTTTATCGAATTTGGTGACCAGCTCCTTAAACTTGGATAGGTATTGTTGCAACAGAGGGTCCCGTATTTGGTAATCCCTGTTTATTTGAGAATTAACTATCTGGAATCATTGTAGAACTCCAGTGTTCTTGCGCTGACTTCATTAGCTAACACATTAGTCTGGCAAAAAAGGTTTCATATTATGCTTGATTGTTGGAAATCGAGAAGTCGTATCGAATTGATTGCTCGATGGTGATCCCGTTCTCGTTCTCTAATATTATCCCCGCTCTGCCAAAGCTATTATATGACGAGCCATCAACATGGATTTTCCATAGTTCGGGAGCTTCGCTTCAAAGGTTCATCTCCGCAGTGAAATCTACCATGGCCTGAGCTTGGATCGCGTTTCTGGGCTCGAACCAGATTTCATACTAGGAGGGTTCCACGGACCAGGAAAGCATTCACCCCACCAAGTCTGGTTTTTAGAGGACTTGCTTGACAGCCTAATCAATTCGGATCGTGATGGGGTGGCTCTAAAAGTATTGTCACAGCTGTCGGGATGCCGTGAGTAATGC
>NC_029791.2:87084904-87090697 GCF_000816755.2 Arachis ipaensis
ATATGAAGTATTCATTTCACGAGTTCTTACGGCTCTGCACAATAAGGTCCGAGATCTTTGAGCGGATGCGTAATGAGTGCCGTAGGGCTGTCGACACTGTTATGAAAATCTCGGTTTGACCCTTTTGACCCTTGTGTTTTCTATTCGTCTTCCTGGATTAACGTCACTGCTAGTGCTTCCTCCATTGTGGATAGGTAAAGGTACAACGTTTCTCATGCTTTGGGCTTTGAAAGCACAGGGGGTTCTGCTAGCACCTTTTTGAAGTGTTGGAAGACCTCTTTGTAGTATTGTTCTCACTTAAAAATTATATCCTTTTTCATTAGTTTGAAGAAGGGGATAGCCTTCTGAGCTGAGGCTCTGAGGAAGCATGAGAGGGCGACAAGTCGTCTGGTCAATCTTTGGACGTCCTTGATATTTGTGAGACCATTTATCTCGGGGATGGCCCAACATTTTTTTCGGGTTTTCTTCCACTCTTCGTTGAGTGATCATGAAACCCAAGAATTTTTCGGCCTCTATTCCGAATGCACATTTGGCCGGGTTGAGGCGCATCTGGTATTTCCTTAAGGTGCCCAATATAGTTTTGATCAGCGATGAGCTCTTTGCCCGTTTCTATTTTGGCCAGCATATCGTCAATGTTAACCTCTAGTTTGGTTCCTGAGAAGCCTTTGAAGATTTTTGTGACAAGCCTTTGGTAGGTGGCCCCAGTGTTCTTCAATCTGAAGGGCAAGACTGTCTAGTAGCAAGTGCCTTCGGGGGGTTACGAATGCTGTTTTCTCCTTATCTGGCCTGTGCATGAGTATTTGGTTGTACCCCGAGTATGCATTCATAAAGTTGAAGTATTGGTGTCCCGAGCGGCATCTGCCAGTCCGTCGATGTTTGGCAGGGGAAAGGCGTCCTTTAGGCAAGCTTTATTCAAGTTCATGTAGTTCGACGCACATTCGCCATTCGCCGTTTGCCTTTTTTAGCAACAGCGCAGCCAAGTCGCGTAAGGGAGTTCCCAAATGAAGCTAGCCTCGAGTAAGCTCTTGACTTGCTTTTTTACTTTTGTTGCTCGGTCAGCAGACATCTTCCTTCTTTTTTGAGCTATCGGCTTAGCCTTTGGGTCTACAGCTAGCCAATGAGATATCAGGTTTGGGTCTATCCCTGGCATGTTGGCGGGAGTGATGGCGAAGAGGTCCTGTTTCCTTAAGGAGCTCCGCGAGTTTGCCTTTTAGGTTAAAGGGTAGGTTCTTGTTGATGAAGGTGCACTCATCCTTGGTTCGCCCTATATGTAGCTTTTCCATGTCTCCCTCTAGTTTTGGCCTGGGTTGGTCATCTTGTCATGCATCCATGGTCATTTCTAAAGAGCTAGGCTGGTGTTGTCACATTCCATTGCAACTTCCCTATCACCAAGTATGGTTCCTATGGTTCTGTCATCCAATTGGAACTTCATGATTAGAAACTTAGTGAATATGGCGGCGGATAGGTCATTGATTGTCTTTCTTCCCAGGATGATGTTGTAAGCCATGGAGTCCTTAAGAAACGCGAACTTAGAGAGTATGATCTTCTTTTGGCTTCCAGTTTTGATGGTGGATGGTAGTACTATAAAATCATCCGGCTTGAGAAAGATGTCTTTGAGTCCAATTATTCTGTTATAATGACTTTGTAGGTTTTTGTTTCGGAGTCCTAGTTTGTCAAAGGCTCCTCTAAAGAGGATATTGGAATCGGCTCCAGTGTTTACCAGTATGCGTTTTACTAACCTGGTTCCAACTATGGCCGAGATGACGAAGAGGGCATCTTCGGCCGAAGTGCCATTTTGGCAATCGTCGGGGAGAACGCTATCGTTGTTGGAAGGAAGGGAGTTCATCTTTGTTCTTTACGGATAGCACCCGGATATCCTTTTTCAATGCGGATTTGGATTTTTCAGATGCATCTTTCTCTTTGACAACATTTACTATTATTTGGGTCAATTTCTGGGCTTTCGCGGTGCGCCAGTCTCACCATTCTGGGATTTCATCCTTCCCACTCTGGTGACCTCTCTCTTTCAACCTTCTTGGGGTCTCAAATAATTATGGCAAACTCGGAGAGTTTGCTGTGTTGGATGACTTGTTCTAGGGCGTCTTTGAGGTTGAAAAAGTCTTGAGTCTTGTGTCCGTATCCTCTATGGTAGTCGCAATACAGGCTTTTGTTGCTGCCTATTTTTTCTTTTAATTGTCTGGCATTTGGGAGGATGCCCCTCTCTACTATCTGATGGTAGCTCTCTGTGATCGGGGCCAGTAGGGGGTGTAGTTCGTGAATTTTCCCACTTTGGAAGGCTAGTTGGGCACGGCGGTTTTGAAATTCTCCTTTGGGGTTTCTTTGGGTGGTGGGTTATATCGAGGTGCCGGGTTACCGTGGTGCAGCTTATTGCCTGCCATGACATGACTTGCCTCTTCGTCGTTTATGTACTCCCTCGTGATATTCTGGATTTCATCCATAGTCCAGACCGGTTTGGTCGTGAGGTATTTCCAGAAATCTTCATTCATGAGCCCATTGGTCAGGCATACTCTGGCCATGGAGTCTGTTAGCCTATCGACTGTCAGGCACACGTCATTAAACTTGTCAAAGTACTTCCTTGTGGGTTCGTCTAATCGTTGTGTGACTCTAAGTAGGCTGATTGGGTGCTTTGCTTTTGCGATCTTGGTGGTAAATTGTGCCATGAATTTATTGGAGATGTTGTCGAAACAGGACACGGAGCCATTTGGGATGGCATTGAACCACTTAATTGCTGGACCAGTTAGGGTTACCGAGAAAGTCCTGCACCGAACTTTGTCGGCCGTCCCTTCTAGGTTCATCCTGATCTCGAAGGCTGTTAGGTGTTCCTATGGATCCTTGGTACCATCATACTTCATGTTAGTCGGTTTGTCAAAGCCTTTCAGCAGCTTGGCCTTTAGGATTCTCTTAGTGAATGGGGTAGCTCCCATGATCACGTGTTCGCTCTTTCTTCGCTTGGATCTCTCCGATATCTCCTTTCGTCATTGTCATGATGACGTTTGGCTTCTTAGGACCTGCTGTATTTTCGGTGGCTACCATGTTATTGATTTGGCGATCTCTCATGCCTTGTGTCTCTCCGCAAAATGGTCTGGGAGATTGCTTCGCTGGTACGTTCCGGTTGGTACCGTGCTTTAGAGGTGACCTAGCCTTCCAAACTCTATACTCGCTAGTGTAGCTCTTGGATAATCTGGTACGCTTGCTCTCCCAAGCCGTCGATTGTCCTGGGTTTGCCAGATCGGCGTTCATCCACTCGTGGTTACTGATTATTGGTTGGCTGCGTGTGAACGATGCTGGTTATCCCCCCTTGGGGAGGGGGGAGGGGTAACCATGGTTCTGCGGTTCGTGAGTGGTTGGGGAATTCAGCAGGTTTGGTTCGTGGTGGTGGTTTGAGAACTGGTCATCGAGTTTGTCCGTCATTCTCCCAAGGCTTGGCCAGTCCCCACAAATGGTGTCAATGTACGAGACTTCATTGGTACGGGTTGAGGGAAGGATCAGGGACTCGCCGGTCTTAATGATGACGTGATCGGACTTTTAGAACGATGGTGAGTGGTACCTGTAAAGACACTCTGACGCTCAAATCAGAATGGATCTAAGAAGTATAAATGAGGGTTATTAGTGTGTAACGTACCTGAGGGAGCTTCTTGCTCCCTTTATATGATTTCATAATTGCATGAACACAATTATAAAATTTGTTAGATGAGCTTCTTTGACATTTCTTCTTTTATTGTTGAACATATGTCTCATTTTCTGTTTTGGGACTCTTTATTTTTAGTATATATACGTGTGTGTATGTGTGGTACATTATAATTCATTTGTTAATTGTTCTTTTTAGGGTTAACTACTTTTTTCGTCCCCAAGGTCTTGGGTCAAAATCAAAATCGTCCCCGACCTTTTTTTCTTATTAAAATCATCCTCAACGTTACAAAACGTTATAAAATCGTCCTTTTCTACCTCAATTTTAATTTTTTGACTAAATTACCTTTAATAATTAATAAAAATAATAAACAAAAACAAAAACGCCCCTCCCTCCACCCCACCCCCGATGTCTCTTCCTTACCCATTCCCTTCCTCCTATTCTCTTCGAATTCCCCCCTTCCTCTCCCTCCCCCACCCAAAAATCACAATTCTTCTTCTCTCCTTCAACAACAGCAACAACGAACTTCAGCAAACAACAAATTTAGCAAATTCACAATAGCAAATTCAGCAGCAACAACAACCACAAAAATAAACAGCAACATCCACAAAATAAATCATCAGAAATTTTAGATTTAAAAAAATTCAACAATCATCAATCGCAACTTTAGATCTAAAATCAGCAACCACATAAATTAAAAAAATGATGTTTATGTTCTTCGAAAAAAAGGAAGAGAAGAGGGAACAGAGGTTTGGCTGAAATTCAAAAAATAACAAACTAGTTATTTGACCAAGTTAACCGCAGGTACACAGTTTGGCTGTTTGTGGCGAGGACATCTCTCATGGCAGACCATCTCCCTGTTGATCCCTCCTTTCTTTTCTCCTTCCAATTTTGCTTTCCTTTCTTCCCATCTCTATTGGCATCGCAGGCTAATTCCATTAGTGGCGACGAAAAGCATTGGATGCGAACGGAGGAGAAAGAAGCGGAATGGTGGATGGTAAAGGAGATCCATGTGAGGATGAGGAGGAAGCAAAGGAGAAGGGACCCACCGCCACCTATTGCCTCAGCATTCTTCTTAATTGTAGTGACTCGATAATTGAGGCAAACAATAATGGCAGCAGAGAAAGCGGAGGTACCCCTAACTTCTGGCCACATGCCCGAGGAGGAGTGCTGCACCTCCCAGAGCTTCCTCCCATATGACCCATGGATACGGCTTCGACACCGGTTGGCTCTTTCAGAAGATCTGCATCAACTTTGCCACCTGGGGCTACGCCATCTTCGCCGCCGATCTCCTAGGCCATGGCGGCTCCGATAGTGGATGGACTTGATCTTCTCTGCACCGCATGGAAGTGAAGGAGTGTGGCGTGAAAAGGGAGACGAATATGGAGGAACCAGATCTGGTGTATATTAAGGGTATGGTTTTTTTAATTTTTGTTTAAGAGTAAAATTGTCTGAACAATGTTATTAATGGACAAAAGGATGATTTTATAATATTTTATAACGTTGAGGATGATCTTAATAAAAAAAAAAGGTCGGAAATGATTTTAATTTTGAGCCAAGACCTTAGGGACGAAAAAAGTACTTAACCCTTCTTTTTATTATCATGTATCATATACTTAGCTCCCTGTTATGTATTACCAATGATTACTATTAATATTCAAACATCAAACCTAAACGACTTTTTAGTTTTTAGAAACAAAAGTAATTTCTTTTTGGACTACAAATAAAATAATTAGGTTTCTCAAAATTATTTTCCATAAGCATTACATTAAGTAAATTTTTTATTGATTTAAATGTTTGAAAACAAGTATTTTATATATGTAATTAATTCAAACCATATATATATATATAACTTATAATATAAGTTTGTAAAATAAAAGTTTAATTTTTTAATATATACATACATACATCTATTTCTACAAACTCCATAAACTTAAACAGAGAAAAGAGATGTGTAATACAAACGTAGAAAAAAAATTTTTATATATTTTTTTAACTAATATAATCTAAATGTGATTTAGTCGATAATTTAAATCAATAGTTATATCTTATGTGTAATTTTGTATTTTATATGTTATTTTTATTTAATTTAATATGTACATAAATATGTATTTATATATTACTAATTAAAATCACAGATTTATCAT
>NC_029791.2:87090722-87091080 GCF_000816755.2 Arachis ipaensis
TATTCTATTTTTTCTTCTAATTTTTCATTAAAAGTGTATTTTAGATAATTAATATTTTTTTTATTTTTATCCTTTATTTAAATTAATGTTAGTCAACTTTTTTTTAAATTTATTTTAAATATAAGTAATTTTAATTTTTATACACTAATGGCATAAAATTATATAGCAGAAATAAAAAAATTGAAATCATAGATTCGCAATCATCTCAAAACAAAACTCGTCTTCTATTTTTTTGAGAAAATTTTCATTGTGTATGAGAAACCAATAATGTTAAATAGGATATGTCATCATTCAAATTTTGTTTTGCACTTGATATTTTGGATCCGAATAAGTAGGATAGTCAGTGATAATTTTTATT
>NC_029791.2:87092362-87096708 GCF_000816755.2 Arachis ipaensis
TAATTAATTATTAATTATTTAATTTTAAATTTCAAAATTTGAAAATTAAGATTAGTATTTAAATCCATTACACTATGTACGGTTATTTCTAATGTTACCGTAATCTCCAATATACGTCCAAAACTCACCGTTATCTTCTCCACCTCGCGTTTAAAATATCGACTAAATATTAATAAAAAATAATAAATTTTATTTGAGAAAGTATTGGGAATTAATATTAATTGTGTACAATAAATTAAAAAAAGGTAAAATTAAAATTAAAAATTATATCATTAATTAATTATTTAATTTTAAATTTCAAAATTTGAAAATTAAGATTAGTATTTAAATCCATTACACTATGTACGGTTATTTCTAATGTTACCGTAATCTCCAATATACGTCCAAAACTCACCGTTATCTTCTCCGGTTCTCACCTCGCGTTATTGAATTTCTTGCCGGCTATACTGAAGCCGCCGCATCCTCCCACCGACACCGTCCTCGCCTCCGCTGGTCAACCCGATGCGCCTCGCCCTCCGACACTTAACCTAACGTTGCTGCCGCTGTTTTCGTGCCTCTCTTCCGAAACGGCTTCGCTTTCTCCTATTCCTTCAAGCCTCTTCTCACCGATGATACCACCATGCACTTCTTCTTCTTCGGATCCAAGCATGGTTAGCTTCTTTCATGATTTGAGCCCTATACTTCACAACAGTGCCGCTTGTGTCATGACTAGTCCTTTAAAATTATGTTTCACCACAATAATAGTTTCTTCTGTTTATTCATCTTCTTCTTCTATTTTAATGGTCAATTTAGGATGGTCATTTTAGTAGGTATGCGGATGGTTATTTTATTTTTATGTAGATGATTATTTTGATTGGATTGAGTTTAGTTATATCTAATTAAAATATGTTAGATGTTCAATTCATTAGGTATGCAGATGATTATTTTTATCCTTAAGTGGATGGTTATTTTTGTTAAGGGCGAGTGGCGTGTGACAAGCCAAGTAGCGTCGGTGAAATGAGATGATTATTGATGAAGGTGGGGTGGCCGCCAGTTGAAAAAGAAGAGAGTATTGGAAGATTTATTTTTTGAAATAACTAACTGAATTTTTTAAAAATTTAAAATTTGAAATTGGAGAATTTGAAATTTAAAATTTGATGCTGAATAAGAGTTTTTAAATTTATTATTTTGTCGGTAATTTTCATTTTTAATTTATATTGGGCTAAATAAACAGTCCATTATACATATTGTATAAATACTCCATTAACTCTTTAGCGGGACTATTTTATTTATCATATACTAGTTGCATATTTGCTTGTTTCGTTTGTTTCAAACATTGTGACATAGCACGGCTCAGTTTACTCTATAATATATGGCTTGACAAATAAAAAGGCTGAAATCTTTGCAATGCAAAAATACTAACTGCACAAATACGAGATTTTGAACCATTTCAAACCGGAGAAAGAAAAGACCAGATGTAAAATTTTGTGGACTTTCCAAAATATATACCAATGCAATGTTTGCCAACTCAATCTAAATCATATGAATTTTTTAATATAAATATCAATGATTATGAGAATTGGAATACTACTATTTATCTTTATGAAGGGTATTTACAAATTTGATTAATTAATATTATTAATATTATTAATATTATTATTAAAATTAATAAACGGTTATTAACCGTTTAGTACCATTTGGTTGAAGGAACACAATCTTTTAAGGATTGCGTATGTTCAAAACATTGTGTCTATTAGCTAAAGGGACACAACTCTTTAAGAGTTGTGCATATTTAAAACATTGTTTCTATTGGCAATAGAAAAGACACAACTATTTGTATACGTAACCAATCATAATTGCTATGTGCAATATGTATAAATAAGTCCTTGTTCACTATTTCAGAAATGATGTACTAAGTGTACAAATTACTCAACCATTAAGAGATTTTCTTTGTTCAAGAGAGTTGAGAATTTCTTACTATTGCTAATTAAGAAATTCTTAGGTTTCATTGTATCCTGGGAGAGTATTGTCATCAACCATATAGCAACTAAGTGTGGGGACAAATATCTCTCTAAAGAAAGCGATCTAATCGTGCCTTGAAACCACTACATAAATATAAAATTTTGTCATCTTCTCATACTCATATACCCAACAATTTTAGAGAGATATTTCTTGAAGATGGCACAAGATCAAAACACTACGTTCAAGGTCATGAATCAAGAGTTTGTCAAATTAGATCGCTCTGATGGAACGAACTTCAACCGTTGAAAAGACAAGATGATGTTTCTTCTTTCGGTTCTCAATCTTGCATATGTGATTGACCCAAAGACTACACCAATTGCCGATGCCGCTGAAAACATCACACCGGAAGAGAAAGAAAAGATCAAAAGGAAAAACCGTACCTTAGTGGATATGGTTAATTCAATGTTACTAAATGCAAAATTGCCTTACAATTTGTGGGGTGAAGCATTATTGACATCATGTCATATCCATAATAGGATACCATCAAGACATAGAAATGTTTCTCCTTATGAAATTTGGAAAGGAAGGAAACCTAATTTAAATTATCTTAAAGTGTGGGGGTGTTTAGCCTTTTATCGAGTTCCTGATCAAAAGAGAACCAAATTGGGGCCAAGAGCCATAAAAGGGGCTTTTATAGGATATGCTCAAAATTCTAAAGCATATAGAATATTAGACTTAGTGTCTAATGTAGTTGTTGAATCAAGAGAAGTAGAATTTATTGAAAATAAATTTATCAATAATTCAACTTCTAATTCAGAGTATCTCCAAAATGATACTAATATTTCACAAGAAATAAATAATCAAAATAATAAACGTCTAAACGACAAAGAGTTGATTGAACCAAGGAAGAGCTTGAGAGTAAGAAAAGAAAAGGACTTGGGTCCAGATTTTATTTCTTCTCAGGCTATCAACTTTTTGGTAGAAGGAACTAGGAATTCTGTAACAAACAAGATTCCTATTGTGATGAACATAGAGGGTGATCCTCAAACGTTCAAAGAGGCTATGGCTTCAAGGGATTCTGCTTTTTGGAAAGAAGCAATAAACGATGAAATGGACTCAATATTATCTAACAATACTTGGGTCTTGGTTGATTTGCCTCCAGGATCAAAGCCTATAGGATGTAAGTGGGTATTTAGAAGAAAGTATAACACTGATGGTTCATTACAAACCTTTAAAGCAAGGTTAGTGGCCAAGGGGTTTAGACAACAAGAAGGTCTAGACTATTTTGATACCTACGCACCTGTGGCAAGAATGACTTCTATTAGGGCTCTTATAGCATTAGCATCTATACATAAGCTTCATATACATCAAATGGATGTTAAAACGGCTTTTTTAAATGGAGATCTTAATGAAGAAATTTATATGGAGCAACCGGAAGGCTATGTGCTACCCGGAAATGAAAAGAAAGTTTGCAAATTAATTAAGTCTTTGTATGGACTAAAACAAGCGCCTAAACAATGGCATGAGAAGTTTGATTCAGTGGTGTTATCAAATGGCTTCTCACATAATAGTGCGGATAAATGTATTTACTCAAAATTTACTAAAGATTATGGAGTAATTATTTGTTTATATGTTGATGATATGTTGATCATCGGAACAAATTTAGAAGGAATTCGTATAACGAAGGAGTATCTAACTTCTAAATTCAAGATGAAGAATTTGAATGAAGTTGATACAATATTAGGCATAAAAGTGCATAAGAATGAAGTTGGCTTTATTTTAAGTCAATCTCATTATATTAAAAAGGTATTGGAAAAGTTTGATCATCTCACAATTAAAGAATCCAATACGCCGTATGATCCTAATCTTAAATTAGAAGGAAACATGGGAAGACCTATAGCACAATTAGAATATGCTAGTGCTATAGGAAGTTTAATGTATACAATGCATTGTACTAGACCTGATATAGCATTTGCTGTGTGCAAATTATCAAGGTTTACAGGAAAGCCTAGCAATCAACATTGGAAAGCTATAACAAGAGTTCTTGGTTATCTTAAGAAAATCATAAACTTGGGATTACATTATAGTGATTATCCCGCAGTTTTAGAAGGTTATTCCGACGCAATTGGTAATTTTATGTCAAGTGAATTTTTTAAAATATTTTTTATTGTGAATTACTAATTTTTTTCAAAAAAAAAAAAATTAGAGATCAAATTTTGCTCCGAATTTTTTGTGTGCATATCTTTTAAATATTTATTCAAATATTACCACAAAAATTCGGATCAAATGGATAAGTCGTTTGTTAAAAACGAACATTTTTTTTGTCACTTGTAAAAAATATAATATTTATTAGTTATTTTATCGCATTTTCAAATCATTAAAAGTTGTTTTATCTTTATCATCTT
>NC_029791.2:87096767-87097881 GCF_000816755.2 Arachis ipaensis
ATTTTTAAATCTTTTAAAAACTTATTTATTGTTTGTATTTTTTAAAATTATTTTTGTCAGTAATATAAAATTTTAACTATTATTTTGATAGTTTATTCTTAAAAAATGTGAGATTGGAATCCTTTGATATGGGGCAGAATATTGAATATGTTAATTAATCAGTGAGTACGTAAAGTATCAAGGTGGTACCAGGATAAAATTAAGTTCCCTGTTTTCCTCCTCCAAGATCTTGTCCTGATGATGGTCAGCAATATGTGCAGAAAAATTGAAGTTAATAGTTCCTTTTGCAACTTGTAAACAAATAAAACAAATAAAAGAGAGTTCGTTGATGCACATACATTTCTCCTGAACATCCTGTACACTTCCATCTGCAAAGAAATAAGAAATACAAAAGTTTTTTTATCAACGATATTGCTTGTTGGTTTTGGGCCTTTATTTTGCCATGCACACTAGACACTATATATATAGATGTGAAAGAGACTACAAATTATAAATTTATTGAAAGCATAAATATATTTTGTTAATTAAAAGTCATATACTATATTTTTGTATTTAACATTTTATACTCTTATTTAACTCTAGTTTAATTAAAATATTTTACAAATCCAATTTTATATTTTTATATGATTTTACAAAAATTTATCTTTTGTATTTACGAAATTAAAGTTACATCGTTATTATTAATAATAAAGGAAATTAAAATATTTTGGTGTCTAGATTTCCTTTCGAATCCTGTTCCAAAATAACCATGCATCATGCTACAACATAATAACTTAGGATCATGTATATAATTTTAATTATATATAGTGGCTATTATAGATAAATTATCCAATTTAATTATAGAAGTAATACTTAGTTTTGTAACTAAAATTTTTAGTGATTGTCAAAATAGTCATTAACTTTCAAAAACAACCAAATTGATCCTTAAATTTATAAATAGTGAATTTTTATTTTTTTAATTCAACTATCATTCACATAATACTAATATAAAGTGTTATATTATAGCATCTCAAATCGTATAGCATCTCCATCAGTATGGCATGTCTAAGACTTTATTACAATTAAATAGGTATTTTAAATTAGTTAAAAGTAATATTACAGAAATAAAAAAAAG
>NC_029791.2:87098018-87138419 GCF_000816755.2 Arachis ipaensis
TTATTTATTTAATTATATATATTATATAACTTTTTTTTTTATGTTATAATCTCACTATCTTTTTTGAGAAAAAATGAATAAAAACAGTTAAATTTGTTCAAAAAATAATTGTTAAAAAAACTCAAATTATTATAGTTATTGTTATAAGATGCCTCAACTAAAAATAAACAAAAAAAAAAATCTTAAAAATTTGGAATATGAAGATTTATGCCTGTTTCTCTCGGATACTTTGGAGACCATTTTCTAAGGCCTCCTCTAAGCCCATCAGCTCCTTGTAGTTAAGTGAGTTGATATCCTCCCCTTTCAAGTGCCTGAAATGCATTCATTAGTGAGGTAAAGAGATCAAATGAGAGACGAAAGTGTAAAAATTCTTGAATATTAAGCTCTATTAGAGTTGTATACCTGAGTTCAATTTGCATGCCGTCATTCTCTTTCTTAATTCTTTCTATTTCACTGTTTAGGTTCTGTGAGTTCAACAAAAAACATTAATTTTAGAAATTCAACAATAATTTTTTTACTATCAAAATAAGGAAAAAATAATAGAGTTCAACTGCTATAGAAAATAATTAGAAATCCTCAAAAAAGAAAGCTATTAGCCTATTACTATTTAGTATTTATTAGTGGATTTGACTATGCTGATTTTAGAGTTAAAATCTTAAATTTCTATATATTCAACTCTTTCATTCTTTTGTAAGGAAAAGAAAGCATGTGAAACAATATTTTATTATCAGATCTATTCATAGAAGTTACATTTCTTGTTGTTCCTATTTATCTTTTATAATAAAAAAAAAACTATTATAATTAGACAAATATAGATCTTAAATATAGATCTACACACAAAATTCGTAGTTCATGCTTTCTAGCACATTTTTAGCAAAATATCATATCATTTTCTTTTGGACAAAGCAACATCAAAACAGATATGTCTTCAAAAGTAAAAAAAAAAAGCGAGAGATAACAACACATTAAATCAACAAAGAAAGGAAACAACGGATGAGAACCAACCTCATGCTTGGCATCCCAGAGTCTCTTACCAGAGGTCTTGTGGTATCTCTCCAGGATGTCAATTAACCTTAACCGAAAAAAAGAGATGCGAAACCATAAACGGGGAGAGAAAGAGGTGAGTTTCAAGATCAAAATAAAAGATGTTATTTTGTTGCAGTTTTGATCCCTTTGCCAAAGAGTGATACAAAGAAGAAGAAAATAGAAACCCTTACGTGGTGGAAGGGCTGATATAGTCATGCATCTTCCCAGAAGCAGCAAAGATGATTAGGGAAACCTGAGCATCACATAGAACAGTGATTTCCTTTGCCTTCTTCAGGATCCCATTCTTTCTCTTTGAGTAGGTGACTTGCCTGTTGCTTGAGTTCTCGATCCTCTTGATCTCTATCTTACCCCTTCCCATCTCAATCTTCTTTTCTAGCTTCTTTCTCCTTTGTTTTTCGTGTCTCCAAATTAATGAGGTTGTTGCTTGTAAACGGAGAAGTGGTGGGGATGGTATATACTCACATCAGGGATATATAAGAGCAATAACATAGGTATAGCTAACTTGCCATATCGGGTATGCGGATAAAGAACTTTCTTCGTAGCACAGTGGACGATGACAAAGACAAGCAAAGTAGATTGATTATATTCTAATTGATATTTGATTTGGCTTTCTTAGTTAGTTGCCGCACCAAAGTAACCATCGGTCTCCTGTCACAGTCTCGTGGTCACTTCAACGCAAAGTAGTGATATATATTTGTAAGCAAAGGAATTGACTAGTTAAGTGGGTTTCTAAAAGAAAAACAATTCTCATATTAATTTGTGTTGTTGAACAATATGAACAACCATCAATTAAATAAAAATACACTACATTTTTAAATTAATCATCTAAATTTTAATATTAAAATAATCATCGTACGCTAATAAAATGAACATCTGATATATCTATTATTTACATTGTTTAATATTTTCATTATTTATCTATATTTTTCCTAAATTTATTTATTCAAATAAGTTTAATCGTGAATTATTGCAATAGAAGAGGTTTAATCTTAACAGTGACGACATTATTTATTTCATTAATGTTATACGTATAAATCTTCTTGACAGTGAAATTCAATCAAATTAGCCTAACTACAACAAGTCAACAACTAAAAACACTCTCGGAAAAAAACTGATGCACACGCACTCCACTAACCCACAATTCAATTAGCATGCGTTATAGTTTTTGTTTTCCCCAAACCAAAATATTTTCTTTTACCATCATTCTAAACTGCAAAACCGTTCCATCTTCCGATTTAAATATTTTTTAAAAATCCAAAACCATTTACAATCGAAACCTTCTCAAATCAGAGCGTAAAAACTTCAATGTTGACCTAACAAATAAAGAAGTTGATGATTATTGAAGATAATGAACTCGATTCTACCTCATTTTATTATTGTCAAATATTTAAACCCTAATGAGCACATAAAAACTACGATTAACAAGTATATATATAACCATGCAATCACTTCGCATATGCAGACATTGTCACTCCTTGAAGTTTCTATTACTATTTTTTCTCTCATTCTTTTGTGTAACAACATGCTCATCACTCATTCAAATTGTTTGATTTTTGTTTATTTTATTATGCTTCATGTTTTTTTCACGAAAAATTACTTATAAAGAATATAAATAAAATAACAATGAAGTAGAATAATTTCACTATAAGAAATTCACTGAAAATAGTCGGAATTATCATTTATTTTGTGTAGGCCATTACCGTTGAAGTTTCCATCAGTTTTTACGACGGTAAGTGTGGTAGTTTCGTCGAGTTATAAGTTTTATTGTCGAAAAAACTACTAGAAAAAAGGCCTGTCACCACGCTTTTTTCTTCTTACGCTTCAAAAGCATGGCTAGAAGGATCAACGGCAACGCTTTTATGAGGATGACGATTGATTAAAGATTTGGCCACGCTTTTTCTTGTCACGTTTCAAAAACGTGCTGAAAAGGTTCATTGGCCACACTTTTATGAGAGTGGTGATTGATTAGAGATTTAGCCACGCTTCAAAAACATGGCCATAGAGAGCAACAGGCGTGCCAATAGTTATGTAATGGTGACGTTTTTAAAATTCTATCACCACGCTTTATATTGCCACACTTCAAAAGCGTAGCCTAAAGGTATAAATCGGCACGCTTTTGAAGCATGACTATTTTTTTTGTGTTAGTCACTTTTTAAAAGCGTACCCATTTCCTATCCTTTATGTATATATTAAGGTTCAGAAACCTTAATTCCCAGTTGCAGCACCTCCCTCTCCTCTCACTCTTCTCATTTCTTCACCCAATTCATTCATCCCTAACACAACCCTAACAACGCCGTTGTTTCCCTCTCTCAACCCGTTACATCCCCTCCCTCTAATCTCCCATAGCACCTCCGTCTAATCCTCACTTATCACTCATCCCTCGCGCTGCCATCTCCCCCTCCATCCAATTCTTCCTCGTCGCTCATCCCTCACGCCGTTGGCTTCGGTGGTGCCATTTTGCTATGCGTAGCTTTTGCCTACTTCATCTCCGGCCGCTGTTGGAAGAAGAAGAAACCGATTATGAAGAAAAGCAGAGGAGTGGTTGATGCAGTTAGCAACACTCCTTTGATTCGAATCAACAGCCTCTCCAATTCTCCTAACTGCCAAGTAATCACAATCATAATCAAATTCATTCTTTCTTGTTTCTCTGCTTTCAATTTAGCTCACATACTTGCTTTTCTCTCTTCAAATTCTTGCCAAGTGCGAGTTCCTTAACCCTAGTGTCAGCGTCAAAGATCGTGTTTCTCTTTAAATTATTCAAGAGGTACAAATTTTACTATTTTTAGGGTTTTAATTTGTCATATTCATATTTGAAGTTTGAATGAATAAAATTTTTAGATGAATTATAGTTTGTGACACATTAGGTGTGAAATCAAAGTCTTCCACTACATATTAAACTCTCTATGATTGATCATGTAAGCCTTGGAACATTCTTTTCACAAGTTTTGATCTACCATTTTATAGCATGTCTAGTAGGACTAGTGTCCTATGATAGCCTGAGACATTTTTTGTTTTCTTTTTGTAATTATGAACATCTAAAGTGAAATAAAGTTTAGATAATAACATGTTGAAATTTATTTATTTATTTTCTTTTTTATCCCCTCCAATGGTGATTATCAGAAAGATCAACCTCTAGTTCTTGAAATTGTGTTGAGAATAATTATTCATAGAACAAAAATAGTAAGTACTTGAGCTTTCAATCTTCATGGGTAACAACTGGTTTGTGAATTGTGCAACATATTTGAGTTTAGTATACTTTGACCTCTTAATTATTATATTCTGAATTTAAAAATGAAACTCTCTTACTATGTGTATATGAGGATTAACATTTTCAAGATTTGTTCTGTTTATAATTTTACTTTTTTCAATGTACACTTAATAGGTTTGTGAGGCCCACAGAAATGAGTGAATAAAGAATAAATGAATACATTGTAGGGAAGTATGGAAAATTTGGGGTTGCCAGGTATGCAATTTGTTTTTCTCCCTGCCATCTCTTTTGTTGTTCAATTGTTCATGCTTGTCATCTGTGTAAAAGTCTTCTCAGTTTTTCTCATTTCCATTTCTCCTATAAAAAGAAGTTTAAGAGGTAGAACAACTCTTCATGCTGTGCTGTTGCTTTCATACTATCATCTGTACATTATAGTTTATTGTAAACATTTTAGGAGAGTAGTTTTGACTATGATTTGATATTTGATTAACAGCAAATTTGATTTGTGAAATATGATTGACTGATTGTAATTTCAGGATGACTGAATGCAAAAAGTTATATTCATATTTGAAGTCTAAATGAATAAAATTTTTCGGTAAATTCATAGTTTGTGACAAATTAGGTGTGAAATCAAAGTCTTTCACTACATATTAAACTCTTTATGATTGATTATGCAGGCCTTTGAATCTGGCCAGCTAGGTCCAAGTGAAAACATCAAGGAAGGGAGTGCTGGTAGCACTGCCATTAGCATTGCCATGGTTGCTCCTGCATTCGAATGCAAATGCCACGTTATACCCGATGATGCTGCCATTGAGAAGGTAGGTACTTTTCCCTTTCTTTGTGTTTTTTCTTTTGTTTATTTTTTTAAAATCATTATGTAGTATTCTAATTGATGCTCATACAAAGTAATAGCAATTATTCTGTATGCGGCATTAACCTGTTTGTTTATTCGCGTATCCATTCATGTAGTTTTCAAGTATCAATTATTCTTGTTTATTCTTGTTTACAAATTTCAATGCTTTGCTATGTATTCTGATTGCTTATGGCTCACAACAGGCTCTGAACCAGTGTAACAGCCCAGACCACCCGCTAGCACGATATTGTCCGCTTTGGCACACAAGGCCTCACAGTTTTGCCTTTGACGATAGGGATGCTAGCCGAAACCCCCCACACTCACTCGTCAAAACGCGTCATGCTAGGGAGAGGTATCCACACCCTTATAAGGCATGCTTCGTTCCCCTCTCCAACCGATGTGGGCCTTACAACCAGAATCTGACGAGAAGACGACGTATTCCATTGGTACCAGGATGAAAGCATTCTTTGATTGGTTGCTGAAAACTATGGTATTGGGCAAAACTTGATGCCATATTTCCAGTTGCTACACGCCAATATGCGCCATTGATTGAGGAGTTGTGGAATGATGCAGCCATTAAGGCCATATACACAAGAAGTGAATTAGAAATGTTGCCTAGTGTTGCCAATTATTTCTTAGAGTGGGTAAGATAAGTTTTATTTTTCCTCAGTATTTTATGTGTGCTCTTAAAATTTAATTGTATATTACTGTTTTACGAATTTAGTTCTTATTTTGCATATGTCTATAACATGGCAATTCTATGCCTAGGCTGTTAAGATATTGAGGACTAATTATGAACCCTCAGATTTGGATATCTTCTATGCTGAATGGTCCTAGATCACATAGCTCTCTTAGCTGAGTTCCGCTGCTGGAAAAATAGATCATGGAAAAAGGAAGCAAAGACTATTTCTTTACAACAAAGGTTGCAAGGCTACTACTTTTTGCTGAAAAGTTCGGATGTTGTTTAGGAATTAGATTAGATTTTTTCTAATATAGAATTGTAATTTTTTTAAATATTTATTTTGGAAGTTGAATTTGTTTTTTTTAAATGTTTTCATTCATATTTTATTATGTACATAATTCAGATAAATCAATGGAAGATGAATTTTTCAGTATTTTATTTTATTTTAGAGATTAACTTTTAATATTTCTATTTTAATTTCTATTTTTTCTTTTTTTATTTGAAAAGGATTAGGCCACGCTTTGAAAGTATAATGACAAGTTTTCACTTTTTGTCACACTTTAAAAGTGTGGCTGTGTATCCATCTTTTGGCACGCTTTAAAAGCGTGGCTACAGGGTTATACATATAGCCACACTTTTAAGCGTGCCAATAGATAAAAGCATGGCAAAAAATAAAGCGTTCTAATAGATAAAAAAAGAGTGGAGATAAAGCAACCAGCACGCTTGCAGATGAGACCCTTTAAAAAGCGTGCCGGTAGTTCAAATAGCGTGGCGACAAGCTATCGACACGCTTTTTTGCACTTTTTGGCACGCTTTAAAAGCGTGGCAAAAAGCTTATTTTCATGTAGTGAAAATCTGATGATAACTATTGACGTGAATTCATATTAAAGTGGTGCCACTATTACAGTCAGAATTTGCGTCAGATAATTTCGACGGTAATGAAATTTTCAAAATGCCCGTTTTGCTTAACGAAACCAATGTTACCGTTAGATTTTTTCAATGGAAAATCCGATAGTAGAGCCTAACTAAATTCAAATTGGTGCCCCTCCCTCATTTTTACATCTTCCCCCTCTCTCTCCTCTTTTCTCTTTTCTCTCTCTTCTCTCAACGCGGCTGCCACCAATGCCATTGTCACCGCCAGTGACCTCTGCCATGGTCACCATCGTTGCCACCGTCATTGCACTTTTCTATGTGTGAGTTCTCTCTTTTGTCTGTCTTCTCTTACCACTATGAGCCTCCATTGTTTCCACCACTGAGGTCTGTATCACCACCATCTCTGCCAATGCCAGTGTCCCATCTTCTATCGTTGTAGATGGGTACTGCTACTGCCATCCTCTTCAACCACCCAACTTCAAGCACATCATGATCGCACTAAAGGTAAGACATTACTAATATGTTTTCTTATAAGCCTTAACTTAATATTATTTAGCGTATGAGCCTGCCTCGTTGTTAAAAAGCATGATCGCGATTAGGGGTAATTTTTTTAAAACGTATAGCATTGAGAGTTAATCACACACAACAACATATACGATAATAAAACATAAAATACATAAACCACAGGATATACACATATCACATATATATACACATGTCACACGTCGCCGTTTCCTTGGTGCTCCGTCCTCCACATGATCATCATCCACCTCCTAATGTGGCTCCTCCTTTGTAGCGTGGTCTACCTCCCAGTTCGGATCCTCCTCTTCTGACGAACTACTAAGATGACCATTCTCGAGAATTAGGTCATTAGCATATACTGGGGCAAGTACTTCGCCTAGTGGTCCATACTAAGCAATCAGCTGATTCATAGGATGAAGTGGAAGTTCCGAATCTAGTGGGACATCTGCTACTGGTGGGGGCTCAGGAACATATACATCGTTTAAATTAGGTTCAAGGTCCACCTAATGAAGAGGTGCTAGAGGAAAAGGGTGCAAAGGTCCTCCAGTGTGTAACCATGATAGGGAAAAGTCATATAGCATATCCGGATCAAAGTTTGACTTGAGCAGAGGGTGCAGAAAAGGTCTGTCATGTAATATGTACAATCTCATGAAGTTCAACCTAGATTAATATACTGCCAAGATCCGGCTCTTCGTAAGAAAACATCTTGAGCGTCTCATAGAAGATAACCCTCCGTCTCCATCTGCGAGTGAAAAAGGAGGTGGTGAGAACTTAAGGTTTCCAGCAGGATGTTACGCAAGCACAGCCTTAACCAATCATTTAGAGCGTTATACAGTTAGATCTCTTAATCTTTTATGTTTCCTTTTAGTTTTCTTTTCGAATCAACTCTCAGTCACATCATTTCTCATTCTTAATAAATACACAACACAAGCACATGCACATAATATACAAAACAGGAAGAATATGCTGCAAACAAGTATGATGCATGTCTAGTTCTATGCAAGCCATGAATTCATGTGTTGGTTGACTACCCACAACCTGATATTACCTGGCACAAGTCCCAAGACATGGCTTCCTAGATGCATCATTTGCATAAGTCGTATGGCTGAAGCCACATTTGTTGAATTTCAGTTTGCACGAGTCATATGGAATAACCACATCAGTTGACTTCAATTTTTGCTATAAATATGCTTGCATTTGGAAAATAGTTATCATTCTATGGGCGTTCCCACATACATTTGGCACCAGACAAGCAAAGTAAGTGTGTTTAACTTGCCAGGCCTAGTCAAATATTCAGTTCTCATTTACAGTCCTCCTTATCATTTTTCCAATTTCCAGTCTTCATTTCTCAGTTCTTAGTTCTCTCTTTTCTATTCTCATTTGTCAGTTATCAGTCTTTCAGTTCTCATTTCTCTATTTTCAGTTTTCAATATTTTCTTTTCTCCTTTACTTTTCTCTTTTCAGTCCTCAATTAATCTTTTCAGATTCTCTCACCTTACCCTAGATCTCTTTGTGAAGAGGACCGACCTTTAGGTCCTAGGCTCGAAATTATCTTTCTATTCTTCATTATTAACATTTACCGTTATGCCGTTAGCTTTTCTTCAATTTTATCATTATGCCCCAGTCCTTTATGAAAATTATCATTATGCCCTACATGTTTTGTAAAATGGCTTTTATGTCCTCAATATTTTACATAATTACTATTTTATCCCTATAATTTTCTTTAATTACCTTTTACCCTTGAACTTTTACAAAATTATATTTTTATCCCTAATAGCCGAAAGACCATTTTACCCTCATATATTTTATTAAAAGACCATTTTGCCCTTAATTTTATTTTAAGGAACACTTGTCCCCAAACTTTTTAGAAAATTACTTTGTTACCCTTATTAACTCTTTAATTCATATCCTTACCCTTTAGTTTCCTTAGGCCGAAGTGCGTATTTCTTTTCTCCATTCATTTTTCATTTCCTTTTCTCTTGAATTCTCAATATTTTCTTAAACTTTTTTCTCATATCACTTAAGGATTTCTCCTTTCTCATATTGATTTTTCATCTTTATTACCTTTACAAAATTATTAGAACAAGCTTTCTTGAAGTAACCTGGTACTTGCAAGAAACATTAAATTTCTAAGCTTGTAAAACATTACCAAACATACATTTAGATACCCAATTTTATCCATCAATCAACAACTTCATTAATCACATATCAAACACACACATTACATGGTTTAATTCAAATTAAACCCTTGCCTCTCTTCAAGCTTGTTAGCAACTTTTCTTTTAGAGCTTAGGACACCTTTCTTGCCTAGGTTTAAATCAAAATAACTTTTAGCTCAACAAAGCTGTTAAGGCCGAAACATTCATAAGGGAAAAAGTAAAAGTTTTACTCACCCTTTGAACTTGGAATTTTATGGTTCACATGCTATATGAACCATCAAAATCGAACATAATAAGGAAAGAGGATTTTCTTCACCTTTCAAGATGGAAATCAAGGGTTCCTTGCTCCATAAAGCTCCTAGATAGGATTTTCTGAGCAAGAACATAAAGAACATACAATCTTCTTCATGAATATAACATGGCTAAAACTTCAAGAGGCCAAAAAGAGAATCATACTTCAATTTACCTTAAAGATATTGATATGAGGATGTATACGAGATCAAGGGGAACACTTTAATCAGTTTAATTTTTAGAGAAGAGTTCTTATTCATGTGTTGCCCGAACTTGAAGAAACTTCAATGGAGGTGTGTGCATAATGAGTTTCTCTCTTTTCTCTCTTGAAATATTATGGAAGATGAGGGAAAAAGTGAAGTAGGAGGTGGAGGGAGGGAGGGAGGCCATGGCTTAAAGAAAGTGAAACAAAAAGGTGGTAAATGTTAAAATATCACTTGGGAGATAATTACCAAAGCTAGATGTTTTAGATCACATATATTTTTACTTTACTAGAGCAAAATTATAAGCTACTAGTATATGTGACACTAGTAATACGATTATCTCAGCCATAAAAGATATGCTAGAATATCTTAGCAAAGCTAAGTTCATCAGAGAATGTCGGCATTAATCCTTGCTAGTTGATTTTAAGCCCGATTATTATATTATTAAAGTTATCTCCAGTTTGACTTAATCTAGTAAAATAATAATATAATATTACTATTATATTATTATTTTTTTCTCTTGATATTTAGATCCGACTCACCGAGCGGAGTCTAACCGTATCACCCAGATTTTCAAAAATCTTGGCGCACACGACCCAAAAAGTCGTTAGGCACAAGTAGCCCACTGAGTTGCATGCTTGATGAATGCATATTTGATGGTAAATTCTGGTGTGAATTGAACGAATTTCATCACATAAACCCACACTTATTCACTAAAATAGCATACTTTTGTGTTTTCTCTCTAAATTACACCTAAATATGAAAATATGCGTTTTTGTGCTTAAATTGATCAATTTAATTCCACTTTATTCCATTCGATGCCGTGATATATTTTGTTAAGTGATTTCAGATCAATTAAGCAAGAATAATTTGGTAGAAGTGGAAGAAACCACGCAAAAAAGGAGAACATATGAAGAAAACAAAGGAGAAGCACACATTGCAGTGTACGCACGCACAAGTCCTGACACGTGACTTTGTTAAAAAGTCACGTGGCTCGCGATTTTGGGGGCCTCTTGGCCCAATTTTGGATTTTCTGAAGCTGAATTGGAAGGCAATATCAAAAGGGGAACATTCCATATGAAGGATGACACTAGACACCATATTAGTTTAGTTTTAGTTAGTTTAGGTTAGTTTTAGAAATTCTTTCTTAGGGTTTATTTAGATTTCATAGTAGAACTTTATCATTTCAGTTTTGATCTTGGATTTAGCTTGTTCTCATTGTAAGTACTCTTTAATTCTTCCTTTAATTACACTACATTTGCTCTTGCTTTCTTATAATATAAATTATTTTGTTAGTTTATCTAATTTTGATTACTTGAATCTTTTGTTGATGACTTTGATGTTTTATGATTTATATATACTTGATTGAGCTTTTATTATTGGTTTTGTCCATAGTTTGGTTATAGTTTTTATTTATCTCTTGCAATTTGGTATGTTTTGCTTTATTGCCCACCAAGTGTTTGTGAAAATGGCAATTACGAATATTGAGTAGGTTTTCACCCCTTGGCTTGGGAAATAAATCCCTAGGATACTAGAGTCATAATGTCCGGCATTTAATAATAATTTTTAGGTTGTTAATTGCTCTTATTTCCACTAATGCTAGCTTTTTTTTAAGTTAAAAGTTAGCTAGGACTTGTGGATTAAGGTCAATTATGCTTACTTGACTTACTCTTCAATGTTATGGGTTGACGAAATGAGATAACTCATCATAATTGCCATAGTTGTGGTTATAACAAGGATAGTGTTCCGAGGGTTACCTGAAACTGAAGGTCGATTTCGGATGAAATCTGCTGTGGTGGCCGGAGCTGTCGTGTCCGACTTGTTGGACTTGGTGGTGCTGTTGATCCTTCGTCACCGGAGGGTAGTGGTACCTGCAAGAGACTCCGATGCTTAAGTTAGCATGGGCTTTAAGCAGGTTTTTTGTAGAATCAGAGTATGAGTTATACCTGGGTGCTCCAGTGTATTTATAGTAGTGTGGGCTGACCTTTCTAGATAAGATAAGTTAGTTATCTTATCTTATCTTTAAGTGAAGTCATCTTATCTCTAAGGGGAACCGCCTTTATCTTTCTAGGCTTTAGATGCCTTTAGATTGGGCTATGTTCCTTTGTTTGGGCCTGCTTGGGCTTCTTATGGCGATTTGGCCAAACTCTTTAAAGAAGAGGTCGGGGAACCTGACATGAAGAGATCGGTCGCTTTGTCTTCAATCAGCCCGGGTCGGATAGCTCGACCCAGGGTATGAACAGTGCCCATGCTTGAGCTCGATTTTTTCCTTTAAGGTCATGTTCTTTAGACTTCGATCCTTATGAGGAAATCGAGCTCGAGCATTTTGCCTTGGATCGATCTCCAGTATGACTCCTGCTGGGACTTGAATGTAGAGCGTTTTCTTTCTTTTTTCTCTTTAATTGTAGCGCACGTTGCGCTTTCTTGGGAACGTGCAAAGGTTAAATTCTCATTAATGCCTCTTTTGCCGTTCCCTTTTTTCCCCTCTTTTTCATTTTGAATTTTTAAGCCTCATCTTTCAGTTTCTCTTCTCCTTTCTCTTCGCTTTTGCTGCTGCGGTGCTTCGTTCCTCTACCCCCTTTGTTTTCGCTTCTTCGTGCTTCCCCCTTTGCTTCGAAAGCAATTGTTGGTGTGGATTCATTGTTGTTTCTCCCTGATCCTTCCCTCGCGCTTATTTCTTCTTCCTCTACAGGTTGGTATTTTATTTCCCTTTTATGTTTTCGTTAGTCACCTTCTTGTATGTCTCCACTGTTGCATGTGATTTTTACAGATTTTGTCTCTGAGAATCTTGACCCCTTCGAAAAAAGATTGTGTCTTTCTTTTCGACATTTTGTTTTTTCGATTTTCTGAAAAAGCTTGCATCTTTGTGGTGATCCCTGCATTCTTTTGCTGTGACGTGCGCCTGATTATTTTTGCTTCCTTAGGGTTTTATTGTTTGTTATAATTTATGTCTCTTTTCATGGTTGTATCCCCCTGATCAAAGTCTTGGCTTTTGCGGATTTGGTAGATTGAGGTTATAGCTTTGAAAGCTTTTTGTAGCTTTGATGATAAACTATCAGTAGGAAAGGTTGTAACTTTGATGTTTTTTGTTGGTGATGATCACTTTCTTGCTGTTTGTGTGGAGTGTCGTTGCCAGAGAAGGATTGTGTTTTCTTTGTTGAGAGATGTTAGGTGATAGACTGTTGATTTCTTTCTTTCTGGGTTCTTGCCTTGTTATTGCCTCCAAAGGGTGCCCCTGGACTTTAGTGTGAGTCCTGGGGTTTCCCTTTTACTGCCGTATCTGACTCTTGATGTTCATATGTTATTGTCCAAGTTGTTTCCTTATTTGCCCGAGTTGTTTGGTAGTAACCCCATTTTTCTTTTTCTTATTGTAAGAATAGTTGACCCATGTCTTCTCGCAAAAATATTATTGAGATGTCTACTAAGATCCCGGATGGCATGTCCGACTGGCTGGACTCCATTATGTTGATGTGTGTTACTGTGGCTGACCCTGAGTACTGTGTGCGACTTACGAGGCATCATAGGATTTGTAGTAATCAGGACCAGGAGAAAAATTATGAGTTGGTGTCACCTGACCCTGAGGAGAGGGTTTGTTTTCCTCCATTGACTCAAGGAGAACGTCCTTTTTTCTATGCTTATGACTACTTCTTCAGTCAATTGAATATTACCATTCCTTTTACCCCTTTTGAGACCGAACTATTGTGGTCCTGCAATGTAGCTCCTTCTCAGCTCCATCCGAACTCATGGGGTTTCATAAAAATCTTCCAATTGCTGTGTCAGGAACTGGATATCCAACCTACCCAAACTCTCTTTCTTTATCTTTTTGTGTTGACGAAGCCTAGGGTAGCTAAGAAGAAATCTTCCTAGATTTCTTTCCGAGCTACCCAGGGAAAGAAAGTGTTCTCCATGTATGACGAGTGTTTTAGGGATTTTAAGAATTACTATTTCAAGGTCCGAGCTGTTGAGGGAGCTTGGCCCTTCTTTTGGATGAAAATAATGAACCTGCCTTCCCTTTGTGCTGGCAAAAGAATATGGTAGTGGCTAGGTATTCTTGGGAAAGTCTGGATGAGGTCGAGCAGGCCTTTGTGCATGTGTTAGAGGAAAATTGGGGAGAGCCTCCCCATCTCAATAGGAAGAAGTTTCTAGGAGATCCTTACCTTCTTCGGGCTGAATTGGGTAGTTGCCGACTTCTTTTTTTTAGCTTTTCTTTATTTGTTTGTTTGTTTGCCAATCTATCCCTTTCTTACTTGCGACTTGATTTTTTTTCCTTTTTCAGAAATGGTGAAGTCTACAGATTCCATGAAGGCCTACCGTCAAGCTAAGAAGGCGACTGCTGCTCAAAACATCTTGGTGAAGGCTTTTGGAGAAGGATCTACTCAAGTTCCTCCGAGGAAGCCGACCTTGGACACTTCCGAACCGAGGAAAATCATCCCAACTCCTCAGGTTTGTGTGGTTCCTTCTGCTCCTCTCCAGTCAACCTCTGGTGCTGCCTCTTGTCCTTCTCCTAAAAAACAGAAGACTCTGGATCCTTATAACTTGGATGCCCCTGATTTTGATGCTGTGGGGTTTGTTGATAATCAAATTGCTCCTTATGGTCAACTTCCAATGGATGATGTGTCCATCCTTCATCACTTGAATTTCATCACAAGTAACAGTATTTGGATGGCCCATATGGGTGCAGCCCTATTCCGTACTGTTCAGGGTTCCCCAGTCAACGCGACTAAGGCTTTTCTGGAGGATGCTCAATTGGATTTCGATAGAATAAAGGGGGTGAAGGATGAGCATGATGCCAGGGTAATTAAGATGGAGTTAGATTTGGAGAAGGAAAAGTCCCGGGCTACCAGGGCTGAGGCGGCTGCGAACTTGGCAGAGTAGATGGAAAAGAAACACAAGGAAAGTTATACCCGTACTTATGCCGAGCTGTTGGAGTTAAAGGAGAGACTTGCTTCTGCCCATGCGGATTACATCCATCTCCAGGGTCATCTGGTAGATGCTGTGATGGGTGCTTATGACAATTTAAAGGCACAGGTCCAAGTTCTAGCTCCTGAACTCGACCTGATTCTCTTCATCTTGGACAATGTGGTAGAGGATGGCTGATAAACCCCGATTTCGTGATTTATCTTGTGCTTATTTTGGGGGATTTTGTCACTTTTTCTCGCATTTATTCAATGAAATAGCATGGTTTTGTAATTCTCCCTTAAATTTTGCTTAAGTGTAAAAACATGATTTTTAGGCCCTAAATTGGTGATTTTAATTCACTTTAATTCCATTCGATTCTTTGATGTATTTGATGAGTGATTTCAGGTCCATAAGACAAGTATTGGATGGAAGAAATGAGGAGAAAAGCATACAAAAAGGGAGAATTCATGGAGAAACAAAGATTGGAAATGCACCAAAGGACGCGCACGCGCACCAGGCGCGCACGCGCAAAAGTGATTTCGCCAATGGACGCGCACGCGTACATGCCGTGTCTGCGCGGGTTGAGAATTTGCCAGCGACACGCACGTGCACATGGCGCGCACGCACCGATACTCTCACGTGGCCCACTTGAAGGCAAAATGCTGGGGGCGATTTCTGAGCTGTCCAGGCCCAAATCCAACTTGTTTCTGAGTGTATTTCATGCAGAATTGAAGTCCAAGCAAGGGGGGAGCAATTAGTTTAGCCAACATGAGCCTTTAGTTAGTTTTCTAGAGAGAGAAGCTCCCTCTTCTCTCTAGAATTAGGTTAGGATTAGATTAGATTATTTTAATTTCATGTTTAATTACTTGATCTCATCTTGTTTCTTCGATAATTTCTTCTTTCTACATCTTGATTCTCTTAGTTTTTATGTTAATTTCCCATTTTGCTCTCTTTTGTGATGATGACTCATGTTGGATTTGTTTACATTTAATGCAATTTTGATGTTGATGTTTCTTTAATTGATGAATTGAGTTGTGATCTCACTTTTCTTGCAATTGATAGTGGTAGATTTTATCATCTTGCAATTTATGATGTTGATTTTCATTGCATTATAAGTGTTTGATGAAATGCTCTCTTTAGTTCTTGAGTAGTTTTATCAACTCTTGGCCTATGCCAAGGGACTTGAGTGGTCTTGACTTTTTGGATATAATGGGTTTGGTAATTTGAGAACCCTGTGTGATCAATTTGAAGCCCATTGACGCTAACCCACTACTAAGCCAATTGGTAGGTAGGTTAGGACTTATGGGTGGATGTGATCAAGCCTGTTTGACATACTTCAAGTCTAGGAGTAAATGTTACGTACTTAAGGCTTCGAGAAGTAAACTTAATGGGTTGGCCTCTCATAATTGTCAATAATTAGTTTGTTAACTAGGATGGTGATCTCAAGTACCCAAGTCTTAGCCAAGAGTTCTTTATTTTGCTTTCTTTACTTACTCACTCAGTCTACTTCCTTGCCATCTTATAAACAAAACCCCCTTTTTACCCCATCATAGCCAATACGTATGCACTCCATTGGTTTCTAGGGAGACGACTCGGAGTCCAAATACTCCGGTAAATTTTCATTGTGGTTCGTTATTTGTGACACAAAACCCATATCTTAAATTTTTGATCGGGAGGATTGTTTGTTGGTGTCGAACTATACTTGCAACGAGATTTCAATTGAGGAAATTCTATACCGACACAACAAATTTTCCTAAATCAAAATGGCGCCGTTGCCGGGGATCCAATGGTGCTATGTTATTGGCTATTGTATATATTGTAAATAGCTTGAACTTTGGTTTGTTTGCCAGTTTTTACTAGTTAGGATTCTATTTTCTTTATTTCTTATTGCTCATTGTTTTTATTTTCTATTTCATTATGAATTCTTATCCTTTTGGCTATGAGTGTAGTTCAAACTATGTTGTAGGAAATGGAAGCTCCAATGAGGATATGCATCAAGGATTTGGGAATCAAGGATGGGAGAAACCTCAAGCTTATGAACAACCTTCATGGCAACAACCTCCTACGAACTCCTATGGGTATAATTCTGATCCTAACGTATACCAGTCCAATGTGTGTGATGACCCTTATTGTGGTTGTCAACCACAATCATCATATGCATGTGACCCCATTCCTCAATATAGCCACACGTCATACTCACAAGCCTCACATCACCATTCAACTCTACATGACCATAACTCATACACACCATATCAACCACCATTAGAATCACATATAGAATAACCACCATTCCAATACCAATATTCCCAAGAACCACAAATTCCACATACACCACCTCAAGAACTCCACCAATATTAACTACCTTTCGATTACAACAATCTTCCCCTAACCGATGAATTCTCTCTTCCACACCACCTCCCGATGAAGCCTTCATATTAGAACTGAGAGACCTTGAATCTCGCATCTTAAGGCGGCAAGAGGAGGATGAAACTAAGTTTAAGGAGTTAAGAGCAAAGATAGCTAGCATGGTAGAAGTCGTGAATCACCTAGCATCTCACCTAAGTTCATGCACCATAAGTACCCCCATTGTCGAATGTGGAGACACAATCAAGGAGCTTAGTGAGGATGTGAACTTGAAGCTCCATGGTGAAAAAGAAGAATTGAAGCAAGAAGGACAACAAGAGGAGAAGATAGAGATTAGCGAACAAAAGGACGTAGTGGGTGGATGTTTAGGATACATTGAGCACATAAAAGAATCACAAACTGAAGAATCCTTTTCCAAGGAGTTTGGAAAGGATATTGAAGAGAAAAGCAATGTTGCGGAAGTAAACAGAAAGTTGAAGGAAATTGATCAAGAAGTGGATTCCATCACTAGTGATTTTTTGCCCATGTTGATCAATTCCCTTGATGATCTTGTTGAACCCTTCCCCAGTGGACTAGAAAGCAAGGTTGAGAAAGACTTGAAACCTCCAAGACTACTGAGGGTGAAGAACTGGGAGAAGTATTCCGAGCAACAAGCACTCCTATCTATGATGATTTTGAATCAACATATGATCCTTTTGAGTTTGAAGAGTCCTTCCCCAAAATGCATAGACTTGATGATGAGGTAGATTTCACTATACCTCCTATCTATGATGAGAGTGATGGGGAAGAAATAGAAGAAATTGGTAAAGAATAATGTGAACTTGAGGAAGCTTGGCATGAGGAGGAACTTGAAGAACCTCGCCAAGTGGTGGAAACCTCTAGAAGAGGATGGACGGGAGTAGAGCATGCTTTATCAAGATATTTGGGAACTCCTCCACCTAGTTCATCATCCAATCCTCTACTTGAGTGGGTAAAACTTCTAACTCTCAGCTTTATTATCCCACTTGAGTATGGTTTGCTTGAAACGGATGGCCAACTTAGGGCGCTTTGTGGAATTAAGCAAAAGAGGAGGATGTTTAGTGGTTGGCATTCTAAATCTAGGCTCATTATGGTGGGAAGCTCGAAATTGGAGAGCATGGATTGGTGTAATGCTCAATTAAATGGGTCTAGGAGAGTAGTTTGGTGCTTCCATGAGAATTCTATTTTCTCGTCGCCCGGACAAAGTCAAGGCAATCAACTAGAAGATTGGTGCGAGGACAAGATATGAGATCCTGGATTATCCTATGATAGTCAATCTCGGGAGCTCACGTCTTGGAGAGGACCTCACCAAAGCTTAATGAAGAAGGTTGGAACTTCTGACAACCGATTGAAGAACAAGCACTCTTGGAGGTTCAAGGATGGATACAAGCATAAGCCACCTTGACAAGAAGCCTCCTAATGTCCAACTTAAGGACTTAAACTAAAAGTGCTTAGTGGGAGACACCCCACCATGGTAAACTCTTTCTATTCTCTTGTAGATATAATGAATGAATGAATTGGGTTCCATTGTATATAGTTTCTTTACTTCTTGGTATATTTTCATTTGCTTGCTAAGGTGTTTATGCATTCTATGCTTTAATAAGGGATGAATCTTTGAATTGAGTTTTTGCTTGAATTGCAAGTTTTCTCAATTTGTCTGAAAAAGCCCTTATGTTTCAAAATGCATTTAATATTGCATCTTAGCTAGTTTAGAGTCTTAGAGAAGGATGGAAAGTTAGGAGGTCTTTTGATGCTCTTAAAAAAAAAACCCAAGCCACGCACTAGCGCAAGGTGCGCGTGCGCGTAGGCTGCCCATTTCAACTATCTGGGCCAAGGACCAGAGAGTTGTGCCACTTTTGGGCTAACTCTATGTCTCAACCCACGCGGACGCACGCTGTACGTGTCCGCGCCACTCCCTGTTTCTTCATACACGCGTTGGCGTACTTCGCACCTCCACGCCCATTCCATAAGCTCATACCATCCACGCAAACGCGCACGGTGCGCACATGCGTCGATGCGTTTTAGCATCACCCAGGCCAAAGGACCTGAGAGTTGTGCCAACTCTGGGCCTCTTTTGTGCCTCTGGCCCAGCATACCCACGCGGACGCGCACTGTACGCGTCCACGCCAACCCTTAACTCATCCATATACGCGTAAGCGCGTACGGCGCCCCCGTGCCACCTCCCTATTTCTATCACCCACGCGGACGCACACGGTGCGTGCTCGCGTGAATTTAAAAAACCCCATTTAACCAGAGACGCGAAACCCTAGCGCATTCACGCAAATACCCCCCTTCGTCCCCAACATTCTATTTCCCTCTATCTTCAACCTCTCCCCTCTGTGCAACAACCACCGGCTGCCCTCCGGCGAGCGACCCGTGACCATCGCCGCCGCCGTCACCAACCCCCTCCTCCTCACTCCTTTTCTCTCCTCCACTCCACCCCTCTCTGTCTCTGCTCGCTCTCACAGCCTTAGCGTCGCCCTAGCGCCACCGCGACCACCATTGTTGCTGGCGCGAGCTTCACTTCGCAGCGACGTCGAACCACCACTCCACTTCACCTTCTTCTCATTTGCCCCGTTCAGTTTCTGCACCCCAGGTTCCTGCTTCCCCTGTTCTGCATCCTTTCTACTGTTTACTGTAATTCCATTAGTGTAGTTAGAATTAGCTTAGTTAGATAGTTTAGTTTGATTTAGGTGGTTAGCGAATCTGGGCTGAGTAGTGAATTTAGGCTTGTTTGATTTTCTGCTGCTATGTGAAATTGCTCTGTTTTGCTGCATTGCTCTGTGTTCATGTAATCTGTTAATGCTGCTTACTTGTGATGGATTGGTGAAGGAAATGCTGATTGAAGCAATTGCTTCTGCTCTCTGTGCTGTTTGAATTATTTTGTTGCTGAACTATTGGCTATCTGTTACATCCATATGAACTCATATATATGATTTTGTGTTTCTAATTATTGATGAATTCATATGGAATCTACTTTGACTATTTGAATTTGGAAAATAGCCAATATGCTGCTGAATTGCTGCCGAATTTTTCTTAACCATAATCCTTAAATTAACCTTGTTTGATGGGAGTAACAAATTCTAGTTGATGATTTCTGTTCAATTAGAATCTTGTTGCTTAAATGGTTTTGGAAAATCCTTAGGGACAAGTTTTGGTCTTGCTTAAACTCTTTGCTTGTGATGCATGATGGTTTGCATATAGGCATTGAATGGTTTGAATAAATTTTCTAATTGACCATCACTTGTGATTTCCTTAAAATTTTGTTCCTCTTTTTCATGTACTAGTGATCCTTGCATTGATTGATGGTTTGTTTCACATTAGTTGCTTTCTAGCTATATCATATTTCATCATCAATGACTTATTGCAATTCATGATTGTGAACGTGCTTACATCCTTGTTTTGTGCATTCCTTTCGAATTGAGTTATTAATTAACATATCACTGATTTTCAAACTGATTTCTAACTTTAACCTGTTTAACCGACTGACTTCTTTTGGTTTTCAACTTAACTCTTTATATCATTCTTTTGGATATGGTGCTTTCTAAGCTCAGTAAACGAATAATGTGCAAAGTATGGTTTGAACTCTTGGTTTGAAGTTTGGTTTGAATTCTGAATTATGTTTGCTTGCATTCCAAGAAATCTCCTTTCTTTATTCACTTCATGAGTATGCTTTGCTTTGGGTGCCTTATACTTACTTGGCTATATGCTTATATTATATTATCTCTGTTTTTCAGGATGTCGGATAAAGGAAAAGCTATAGCCACCACTTCCAAAAAGAGGAAGCACTCCAAGACCTCTACCTCCTCACCATATGCTAACTATGCCAAGAATCCGCTGAATGAAGAAGATATAGAAAATCAGTCACTTTCATCCACTGATTCAACCAAATTCCCCAACCTTTACTGCGAGATACGCTTTTCCCATTATACAAAGAAAAATCTGAACATTGAGAAGAAGCAGAATCTTCCCAATGACGTGAGGTGTGCCATAAACGCCCGTATTTCGGAGTTGGGATTGGATTTCATTGATAGGGACCTAGGAAAGATTAACATCTCATGGGTTAAAGAGTTTTACTGTAACTTCTTTCGAGTGAACTTGGATTCAGTGCACGTAAAGGGTAGAGAGATTATGATCACTGAGGAGGCTATAGGGGATGCACTGCTTTGCAGAGTTGGTACTCCTGAGACTTGTGCCTACCAGCAGGCAGAAGTGGCTATCCTTTCCATGACTTTTGACTATGAGGCGCTTAGGCACGTGATTGCTACACCAGACGCTCCCTGGGTGATGGACTCGAACAACAAGAAGCCTAAGGGGATGCTATCTGCATATCTATCTAGGGAGGCTAGGACCTGGCAGCAGATCTTTGCCCACTACATCCTGCCTACCACTCACTTCGCAGAGATTCCGATGGATATGCTGATTCTGATTGGGTGTGTCATGGAAGAGAAAGAGGTGTATTTCCCCCAGCTGATTAGGCAAAGCATGTGGAGAGCTCACATCCGCGGCTTGCTACCGTTTCCTACGCTGGTTACTAGTTTGGCTGAGCTAGCTGATGTCCCGTGGAAGGACGATGATGCAACACTACCACCCCCAGATGACGACGACAAGGAAGTTACTATTCCATGGGGTGGATGGGTACACGAGAAGCCCTCGACGAGACGTCGTTCTCGGGCTAGAGCGGTAGTTGAGGCAGCCAGACCCTCACCCTCCACAGCAGCAGCAGGACCCACTTCTTCCACAGCAGCCGCAGCATCCGTGCCACCACCACCACCAGTACCTGAGCCAACTTATCTGTTGGTGCAGCACCTTCTTCGCTTCATGGTGCGCTTCGAGTGTCGTGTCATGTGACGTCTTGACTGCTTAGACCAGGTATTTGCATCACAGGGTATTGAGCTTCCTCCACTCCCAAACTCTCCCGCCTCTGACGAGTAGGACCAGGAGGAGGAGCATAGTGAGGAGCTAACACAGCAGGAGGCACCACCAGAGACGCAGACCACCATTGAGGTCCAGCAGCCTCCTGAGGTCCAGCATGACATTCCTGAGCCACAGCCAGTACCACCTCCAGTCCCACAGCCCGAGTTTGAGCATGAGCCACAGCCTGGTGCGATTGTTGACCCCCATCTCGAGCTTCAGTAGTAGCATCGAGGACGATACTTAATTCTAAAGTGTGGGGAGGTCACCGTTCATGACCGGCGTTTGCATTTATGTGGTGAACTTTCAGACTTTTATTTCTATTCGCTACTACTCTATTTTGTTCTATTCCGCACTTTATGTTTTAGATCATTTTGGGATTACTGTACATATTTATGCTATTGTAGATACTCTTATTTTGGTTGTTGCACACTCTTAATATATATATATTGCATATTGGTTGTGTTTTTCATCTTAGTTGTTGATTGTGATTAGAAAATTAATGGATTGCTAAAAATCTAGTCAACCCTTTTTATATAAGAAATGTGTTTTGATTGAAAAAGGGGTAAACTAGGAGAATTTTTAAAATTTTCTAAATCACAATATTGCATTAGAATAAGCTTAATCAATATGATAAAAATTTTCAAGAAACTCATTTTTAGGGCACCACCCCAATTGGTTGAAATTTTTTTAGAACTTGCTTAAGCTATATACTTGTGGATCATGTTTTGAGCTAAGAACACAAGCATGTGAGAATTGAGCCTAATTGTGTGGTTACATCATACATAACCACTTACTTCCATTCTTGTGTGCATTATTCTCCTCTTATGATTGTAATCCTTGATTTGTTTGATTCTTTATGTCTATTAATCTGTGTATACATGCATTTATATGAGTGAGGCCATTGTTCAAATAGCTCACTTACCCAAATAGCCTACCTTTTATCTTCCATTGTTAGCCAATTTTGAGCCTATGCTTAACCCAATTGTTCGTTATTTTAGCACATTACAAGCCTAAAGTGAAAAACAATAAAAGTCCCTTGTTTGGATCTTTGATTGTCTTAGGCTAGTGAGATTGTTCATTATTCAAGTTTGGGGAGATTTAGGAACATTGGTTGGGATAAAAGGGTGCTTTGTATTTTCATATTTGGAAATTGGGTGCATTCTCATGTATTAATAAAATGTTAGACCATATGCATTGATGTTCTTGTATATAGTTTTGAAAGAGAGAAAAATGAGAAAAACAAAAGAAAAAGAGAAAAAGAAAAGAAAACAATATGGAAAATAAAAGAAAAAAAATATAGAAAAAGAAAGAAAGAAAAGAAGAAAAGAAATAAAAAATTAAAAAGGGGGGGGGACAAAATGCCCCAAAGTGAAGATTCAATAAGAATCAATGCATAAGTATTGTGAAATGAAAAAGAAAATGCATGAGTATGTGGAAAAAAGTGAAGAATGGGTAGTTAGGTTAGAACTTAACTGTATAGGCTATTATATAGGTTAGGTGGAAATTGCATCTTGGTTGTGTTTTGCATCTTAGTTGTTGATTGTGATTAGAAAATTTCTGAATTGCTAAAAATCTAGTCAATCCTTTTTATATAAGAAATGTGTTTTGATTGAAAAAGGGGTAAACTAGGAGAATTTTTAAAATTTTCTAAATCACAATATTGCATTAGAATAAGCTTAATCAATATGATGAAAATTTCCAAGAAACTCAATTTTAGGGCACCACCCCAATTGGTTGAAAATTTTTTTTAGAACTTGCTTGAGCTATATACTTGTGGATCATGTTTTGAGCTGAGAACACAAGCATGTGAGAATTGAGCCTAATTGTGTGGTTACATCATACATAACCACTTACTTCCATTCTTGTGTGCATTATTCTCCTCCTATGATTATAATCCTTGATTTGTTTGATTCTTTATGTCCATTAATTTGTGTATACATGCATTTATATGAGTGAGGCCATTGTTCAAATAGCTCACTTACCCAAATAGCCTACCTTTTATCTTCCATTGTTAGCCAATTTTGAGCCTATGCTTAACCCAATTGTTCTTAATTGTAGCACATTACAAGCCTAAGTGAAAAACAATAAATATCTCTTAATTTGGATCTTTGATTAGCCTAGGCTACTGAGAGTGTTTATCATCTGATTTTGGAAAAGTTGGGAACATTGGGTAGAGATAAAAGTGTGTTTATGTTTTTGTTGAAAAATATTGGAAATTGGGTACATACTCATGTATTAATCATGTGTAAACCATATGCATTGATGCTCTTGTATATAAAAAAAATTTTAAATAAATTTTTCATATATAAAAGAAAGAAAAAGAAAAGCAATAAAAAAGGGACAAAATGCCCCAAAGTGAAGTTCAATAAGAGTCAATGCATAGGTGTGGTGATCAAAAAGAAAATACATGAGTGTGTGGAAAAAGTGAAGAATGGGTAGTTAGGTTTATTGAGAATTGTATAGGTTGTCATAGGTTAGGTGGGAAGTTTAAGCTAATCAAAGATTCAAATCTCAAGCTCACTTGACCATGTGCATCCTACCTTGATCCTAGCCCCATTACAACCTATGGGAAAGACCTCAGGATATTTGTATGCATGCATAAAGTAACTGTTGATTGTTAGATGAAAAACAAATCTTGGAAAGCATGATTAGGGGAGAATTGAGTGAATCAACCCCATACACTTGAGTGCTTAGAGCGGATACACATCCGGCGAGGGTTCGATCTCTCAATTACATGTTTCCACCCATGATCATCTTTTCTTGCAAGTTTGTGAACTCTTTCAATGATTCAATCCAATTGTGGTTTGCTTGATTGCTAATACCTTAGCCCTTGTGCTTATATGCGTATTCTTGGAGGTTGATTTATTTTGACTAAGCCATTGCATCATGTAGATAGATTGCATTTAGTAGTTGCATTGAATAAATGTTAATACCCTTTTGCTTCTTCTTGATTTTAGCATGAGGACATGCTTAGTTTAAGTGTGGGGAGATTTGATAAACCCCGATTTTGTGATTTATCTTATGCTTATTTTGGGGGATTTTCTCACTTTTTCTCGCATTTATTCAATGAAATAGCATGGTTTTGTAATTCTCCCTTGAATTTTGCTTAAGTGTAAAAACATGCTTTTTAGGCCCTAAATTGGTGATTTTAATTCACTTTAATTGCATTCGGTGCCTTGATGTATTTGATGAGTGATTTCAGGTCCATAAGGCAAGTATTGGATGGAAGAAATGAGGAGAAAAGCATACAAAAAGGGAGAATGCAATGGAGAAACAAAGAATGGGAATGCACCAAAGGACGCGCACGCGCAAAAGTGATTTCGCCTATGGACGCGCACGCGTACATGCCGCGTCCGCACGGGTTGAGAATTTGCCAGCGACGCGCACGTGCACATGGCGCGCACGCGCCGATACTCTCACGTGGCCCACTTGAAGGCAAAACACTGGGGGCGATTTTTGAGCTGCCCAGGCCCAAATCCAACTTGTTTCTGAGTGTATTTCATGCAGAATTGAAGTCCAAGCAAGGGGGGAGCAATTAGTTTAGCCAACATGAGCCTTTAGTTAGTTTTCTAGAGAGAGAAGCTCCCTCTTCTCTCTAGAATTAGGTTAGGATTAGGTTAGATTATTTTAATTTCATGTTTAATTACTTGATCTCATCTTGTTTCTTCGATAATTTCTTCTTTCTACATCTTGATTCTCTTAGTTTTTATGTTAATTTCCCATTTTTCTCTCTTTTGTGATGATGACTCATGTTGAATTTGTTTACATTTAATGCAATTTTGAAGTTGATGTTTCTTTAATTGATGAATTGAGTTGTGATCTCACTTTTCTTACAATTGATAGTGGTAGATTTTAGCATCTTGCAATTTATGATGTTGATTTTCATTGCATTATAAGTGTTTGATGAAATGCTCTATTTAGTTCTTGAGTAGTTTTATCAACTCTTGGCCTAAGCCAAGGGACTTGAGTGGTCTTGAGTTTTTGGATATAATGGATTTGGTAATTTGAGAACCCTGTGTGATCAATTTGAAGTCCATTGACGCTAACACACTACTAAGCCAATTGGTAGGTATGTTAGAACTTATGGGTGGATGTGATCAAGCCTGTTTGACATACTTCAAGTCTAGGAGTAAATGTTACGTACTTAAGGCTTCGAGAAGTAAACTTAACGGGTTGGCCTCTCATAATTGTCAATAATTGGTTTGTTAACAAGGATGGTGATCTCAAGTACCCAAATCTTAGCCAAGAGTTCTTTATTTTGCTTTCTTTACTTACTCACTCAGTCTACTTCCTTGCCATCTTATAAACAAAACCCCCTTTTTACCCCCATCATAGCCAATACGCATGCACTTCATTGGTTCCTAGGGAGACGACCTAGAGTCCAAATACTTCGGTAAATTTTTATTGGGGTTCGTTATTTGTGACACAAAACCCATATCTTAAATTTTTGATCGGGAGGATTGTTTGTTGGTGTAGAACTATACTTGCAACGAGATTTCAATTAAGGAAATTCTATACCGACACAACAAATTTTCCTAAATCAATGACAAGATAGTGCCTGCCCCGGATGATGAAGATGACGGGCCTCCTCTTACACCGCCAGCCAAAGCTTCTGCAACCACGACTTCTTCGACTCCTTCTACTGAGGTCGACCATCCCGAACCTGATCCTGATTGTCAAATTCTTAATCGGAAGGATGGGACTGTGGACGCCACCCCCATGAAGATCATTCCTCCTTCTTCAGCCACGGATGCTACTACTGGGGAAACTTTGGACCCCTTATGATTTCTTTGTTTTATTTGTACAGCCCGATTTGTGGGCTTTTTAAACTCTATTTTTTGTAACTTTTGATATGGTAGATTTCTTCTTGACTTTTAGTTGCTTCTATGCAACTTTATTTTAAAAACAAAACACTTTTAAACTCTTGAGGTTGCCTCTTAGGTGGCTTTTTGAGTCTTTAAATATTTTTATTTTGATGGGTATATTTCTCTGATATACTGTTCATTCCTTTGCAATTTTTGAAGATCTTTATAGAGTGTTGGTACTCTGCTGTCCAACCTCTTTTTGATCAGATCCTGTTTTGTCTGTCTTCTGTTCGGGCGAGATGACCCTTGGGGCTAACTTGTCCGACAACTTTTTAGTGTTCTGGTAGAACCTTTTTAGTTAGTCTGAACAATTTTGATAGCCTTGTCGTGGAGTCATGGCTTTTTGGGCAAAGCTATGTCCCTTTTAGCGCACATTTTTCATTGGTCCGACTTCTTTTTTCGGTCCGAACTGTAGCTGTCGTTGGTCCGACTTCTCTTGTCGGCCTGAGCTGTAGCTTTCGCTGGTCCGACTTCTCTTGTCGGCCTGAGCTGTAGCTTTCGCTGGTCCGACTTCTCTTGTCGGTCCAAGCTGTAGATTTCATTGATCCGACTGCTCTTGTCGGTCCGAGCTAAGTTATTTTTAGTAGTCCATTTTTAGTTAGACCTTGTCAGGCCGCTTTTTATGGATTACTTTTTATAACTTCTTGCATTAATCTGTTTTTATCGCTTTCACCTTGCCGACCTTGTTGTCATCGGGCGATGAATTTTATTTTCACCTTGCTAACCTTGTCGTAATCGGGCGATAAATTTGGTTTTCACCTTGCCGTTCTTGTCGTAATTGGGCGATGAATTTTTGCGCTCAGATTAATGCGTCTTGGTAGGAAGCTTTTTAGGGAATCTGAAAAACTTTATTCAAGTAGAAAATAGGCATATAGACAAGAATGTATACATATAAGTACTTACCCTTTTAAATTGGGTAATTTTGTTGATCTTGGCTTGGCACCTCATTAAAAAACCTTTTCAGGAAAAAGAGTGCACCTTTATCTAAGATCTTTATTGCTTTCTAACTTTAGTACCTTCTTAGGTTACAGGCATGCCATGACCTTGGTAGCTCTCGTCCCTCGAGGTCGGACACCTTGTAGTAGTCTTTTTCCAGTACCTCTACAACTCGGTAAGGTCCTTTCCAGTTAGCTGCTAGCTTCCCTTCTCCTGATCGACCTGCTCTGATGTCGTTTCAGATTAAGATGAGATTGTTAGTGGTGAAGCTTCGCCAAATTACCCTCTGATTATACCTTGAAGTCATTCAACGCTTTAACGCTTCCTCTCTAATCCGAGCTCTTTCTCGGACTTCTGGAAGTAGGTCGAGTTCTTCCCTTTGATTTTGGGAGTTGATATATTCATTGTAGAGGATCATTCTGGGGGATCCTTCCTCTATCTCCACTGGGATCATTGCCTCCATTCCGTAAGTAAGTCAGAAGGGTGATTCTCCTATGGTGGAGTGCAAAGTTGTCCGATATGCCCATAAGACTTATGGGAGCTCTTCGGCCTAAGCTCCCTTTGCACCCTGTAGTCTTCATTTTACCCTGGCTAGTATGACTTTGTTGGCAGCTTCTTCCTGTCCGTTAGCTTGTGGGTGTTCTATGGATGTGAATTGGTGCTTTATTTTCAAGTCAGCTACCCAGTTCCTGAAACCTGTATCAGTAAATTGAGTGCCATTATCTGTGGTGATGGAGTAAGGGACCCCAAACCTTGTAATCATGTTCCTGTATAGAAATTTCCGACTTCTTTGAGCGGTGGCATTGGCTAGGGGCTCTGCCTCAATCCATTTTGTGAAATAGTCTACCCCTACAATGAGGAACTTGACTTGTCCCGATCCTTGGGGAAAGGGTCCGAGGAGGTCTAGCCCCCATTTTGCGAACGGCCAGGGTGACGTTACACTGATGAGCTCTTCTGGTGGAGTGATGTGGAAGTTAGCATGCTTCTGACATGGTCGGCATGTCTTGACGAACTCTGTCGCTTCTTTGTGTAAGGTTGGCCAGAAGAATCAGCTCGGAGTACCTTTTTGGAAAGAGCTCGTGCCCCCAAGTGGTTGCCACATGGTGCATGGAACTTTTCACAACTCCGGTACAACTAACCACCAAGTGCATTGCCGGCTTGAAGCAAGCTATGGTTATCCTGTAAATCTTAGTCATGAGATTCAAATGATATGAATGATTTTTTTTATGAAAAGTAAATAACATGAAATGAATAATACTTGTGATTCAGTAATGAGGAACAGGTTGAGGTTCCGGAGATGCTCTATCATCTGAATCTCTGCTTTCCTACTGTCTTCTTCTCCAAACACGCATGGCTTCCTTCCATGGCAAGCTGTATATTGGTGGATCACCGTTGTCAATGGCTACCATCCGTCCTCTCAGTGAAAATGGTCCAGGTACGGTTTCTGTACTGCTAATCAACTATCGGATGCACAGCTACCGCACGGCTAATCATCTGTCGGTTCTCACTAGTGTCAGAATAGGATCTCTCTATTCTTTTGCACATTATCACTGTGCCCGACATTCGTGATTTTAAAGCTCGTCACAGTCATCCTGTCCTAGATCCTACTCAGAAAACCACAGACAAGGTTTAGATTCTCCGGATCTTAGGAATGTTGCCAATTGGATCTAGCCTCTACCACAAAGGTTCTGATCTCATGGGTTTGAATGCTCTATTGTCATGAGATGCAAGTCAAACTCGTGGATTAGAAACCCAAGAGATACGCACTCAAGCTGTCGCCCAATGACTACGTTGAGCTTAGATAGAACGGGAGTGGTTGTCAAGCACACGTTCATAAATTTGAGAATGATGATGAGTGTCACGGATCATCATATTCTTTACATTGAAGTATGAGTGAGTATCTTAGAATAGAATTAAGCGTGATCGAATAGAAAACAATTGTAATTGCATTAATCCATTGAGACACAGCAGAGCTCCTCACCCCCACCTATGGGGTTTAGAGACTCATGCCGAAGAAGATACAATATGAGATGTAAAATTTCATCCCCAAAATGAATCTCTAAAAGTAGTTTTCATACTAAACTAGTAAGCTAGGTTTACATAAAATGAGTAACTAAGTGCAGATAGTGCAGAAATCCACTTTCGGGGCCCACTTGGTGAGTGTTTGGGCTGAGCTTTGAAGCTTTGACGTGCATAGGCCATTCTTGGAGTTAAATGCCAGCTTGGGTGCCAATTTGGGTGTTCAACTCCAATTTGGTGCCAGTTCTGGTGTTTTACGCCAAAAAAGGGTCTCTGGCTGGCGTTTAACGCCAGTTTGGGCCATCAAATCTCGGGCAAAGTATGGACTATTATACATTGCTAGAAAACCCAAGATGTTAGCTTTCTATCCCAATTGAGAATGTGCCAATTGTACTTCTGCAGCTCCAGAAAAACGCGTTTGAGTGCAGGGAGGTCAGAATCTAACAGCATCTGTAGTCCTTTCTCAGCCTATGAATCAGATTTTTGCTCAGGTCCCTCAATTTCAGCCAGAAAATACCTGAAATTACAAAAACAAATACACAAACTCATAGTAAAGTCCAAAAATGTGATTTTTGAATAAAAACTGATAAAAATATAATAAAAAGTAACTAAAACATACTAAAAACTACCTAAAAATAATGCCAAAAAGCGTATAAATTATCCGCTCATCACAAAACCAAACTTAAATTGTTGCTTGTCCCCAGGCAACCAAAAACAAAATAAGATAAAAAGAAGAGAAAATACAATAAACTTCAAAATATCAATGAAGCTTAGTTCCAATTAGATGTGCGGGACTAGTAGCTTTTTGCTTTTGAACAGTTTTGGCATCTCACTTTATCATTTGAAGTTCAGAATGATTGGCATCCATAGGAACTCATAATTCAGATAGTGTTATTGATTCTCCTAGTTTAGTCTGTTGATTCTTGAACACAACTACTTTATGAGTCTTGTCCGTGACCCTTAGCATTTTGTTTTTCAGTATTACCACCGGATACATAAATGCCACGGACACATAACTGGATGAACCTTTTCAGATTGTTACTCAGCTTTGCTAGAGTCCCGAGTTAGAGGTGCCCAGAGTTCTTAAGGACACTCGTTTTGCTTTGGATCACGACTTTGACCACTCAGTCTCAAGCTTTTCACTTGGACCTTCATGACACAAGCACATGGTTAGGGACAGCTTGATTTAGCCGCTTAGGCCATGATTTTATTCCTTCGGGCCCTCCTATCCATTAATGCTTAAAGCCTTGGATCCTTGCCTTTTAGTTTAAACGATTATTGGCTTTTTGCTCTTGCCTTTTGGTTTAAAGAGCTATTGGCTTTTTCTGCTTGCTTTTTCTTTTTCTTTCTTTTTCATTATTTTTTTCGCAAGCTTTGTGTTTTTCACTGCTTTTTCTTGCTTCAAGAATCAATTTTATAATTTTTCAGATTATCAATAACATTTCTCTTTTTTCATTATTCTTTCAAGAGCCAACAATTTTAACATTCATAAGCTTCACTATAAAAAATATGCACTGTTTAAGCATTCATTCAGAAAACAAAAAGTATTGCCAACACATCAAAATAATTAAACTATTTTCAAAATAGAATTCGAAATTCATGTACTTCTTTTTCTTTTTCAGAAAACATTTTTCATTTAAGAAAGGTGAAAGATTCATGGAACATTCATAGCTTTAAGACATAGAGACTAAACACTAATGATCATGAAATAAAAACAAGACTTAGACAGAAAATAAACATAAAAACAGACAAATAACAATAAAAGCAAGGAAATTAAGGAGTGGGTCTACCTTAGTGATGGCGGATACTTCTTCCTCTTAATGGTTCAATGGAGTGCTTGAGCTCCTCTTGTTTGCTGATGAGCGGATAACTTATACGCTTTTTGGCACTGTTTTTACATAGTTTTTAGTATGTTTTAGTTAGTTTTTAGTATATTTTTATTAGTTTTTATGCAAAATTCATATTTCTAGACTTTACTATGAGTTTGTGTGTTTTTCTATGATTTCAGGTATTTTCTGGCTGAAATTGAGGGACTTGAGCAAAAATCTGATTCAGAGTTGAAAAAAGACTGCAGATGCTGTTGGATTCTGACCATCCTGCACTCGAAATGTATTTTCTCGAGCTATAGAAGTCCAATTGGCGTGCTCTCAATTGCGTTGGAAGGTAGACATCCTGGGCTTTCCAGCAATATATAATAGTCCATACTTTGCCCGAGTTTTGATAATGCAAACTGGCATTTAAATGCTAACTTTCTACCCTATTCTAGCGTTGAACGCCAAAACTGGCATAAAAGCTGGAGTTAAACGCCCAAACTGGCATAAAAGCTGGCGTTTAACTCCAAGAAAAGTCTCTACATGTGAAAGCTTCAATGCTCAGCCCAAACACACACCAAGTGGGCCCCGAAAGTGGATTTCTGCACTATCTATCTTAGCTTACTCATTTTCTGTAAACCTAGGTCACTGGTTTATTATAAAAACCACTTTTAGAGATTCATTTTGTACCTCATGACATTTTTTACATTTGAATTTTGTATCTTCTACGGCATGAGTCTCTAAACTCCATGGTTGGGAGTGAGGAGCTCTGCTGTGTCTCGATGGATTAATGCAACTACTACTGTTTTCCATTCAATTACGCTTGTTTCTATTTCTAAGATATTCACTCGCACTTCAACATGATGAATGTGATGATTCGTGACACTCATCACCATTCTCAACCTATGAACGCGTGCCTGACAACTACTTCCGTTCTACCTTAGATTGAGTGTGTATCTCTTTGATTCCTGGTTCACGAGTTTGATTGCCTCTCTTGACAACAGAGCATTCAAATCTGTGAGATCAAAGTCTTCGTGGTTTAAGCTAGAATCAATTGGCAGCATTCTTGAGATCCAGAAAGTCTAAACCTTGTCTGTGGTATTTCGAGTAGGATCCGGGAAGGGATGACTGTGACGAGCTTCAAACTCACAAATGTTGGGCGCAGTGACAGTGTGCAAAAGGATCAATGGATCTTATTCCAATACTAGTGAGAACCGACAGATGATTAGCCCTACGAAACCCGTAGATGGACCATTTTCACTTAGAGGATGGATGGTAGCCATTGACAATGGTGATCCACCAACATAAAGCTTGCCATGGAAGGAGCCTTGTGTGCGTGAAGAAGAAGATAGTAGGAAAGCAGAGATTCAGAAGACAGAGCATCTCCAAAACCTCAACCTGTTCTCAATTATTGCATAACAAGTATTATTTAATCCATGTTCTTTTACTCATTCCAATTAAAATTGAGAAATATTATTGATATCCTGACTAAGAGTTACAAGATAACCATAGCTTGCTTCAAACCGACAATCTCCGTGGGATCGACCCTTACTCACGTAAGGTATTACTTGGACAACCTAGTGCACTTGCTGGTTAGTTGTGCGGAATTACAAAAGTGTGATTGTAATTTCGTGCACCAAGTTTTTGGCGTCGTTGTCGGGGTTGTTCGAGTTTGGACAACTGACTGTTTATTTTGTTGCTTAGATTAGGAAAAATTTTTCTTTTTGGGTTTAGAGGCTTCTATTATTGTTTTTGGTTAAAATTTTAAAATTCTTATTTTATTTTTCTAAATTGTTTTCGAAAATTTTCAAAACCAATAACTTCATAATTTAGTCTTCTGTTTGAGTTTAGTTTCATATTTTAAGTTTGGTGTCCTTTGTTGTTTCTATTTTCTTAAAAATTTTTCAAAAGTTACTCTCAGTGTTCATCTTGATATTCAAAGTTTTCCTATTTATTTTCTTTATTTGATCTAAAAATTCTAAGTTTGGTGTCACTTTATTATTTTTCTCTTTTCTCATTAAATTCAAAATCCCTTTCAAAAATCATATCCAAAGTTTCTCAAATCTTCTTAATTAAGTAATTATTCTGGTTTTCGAATTTATTTTTCCTTTTTCTCTTAGTTTTTGAAATTTATATTTTAATTTCTAATTATTTTATTTTATCTTATTTTTTATTTATTCGGTTTGTTTTTAATTAAATAAAATTAAAATAAAAATATATTTTATTTGCAATTCACATCAATTCTCTTTTATCCATCATGGACCTAAGTGGAAATGAACAGTCCAGAAGGACTCTAGGGTCATATGCTAACCCCAATACTGCTGCATACGGGAGTAGTATCTGTATACCTCCCATCAAATCAAGTAGTTTTGAGCTAAATCCTCAGCTCATTGTCAAGGTGCAGCAAATTTGCCAGTATTCCGGTCTTTCGCAGGAAGAACCTATTGAGTTTCTGGCACGGTTCTTGCAAATTACTGACACAGTACGTGACAAGGAAGTATATTAGGATGTCTACAGATTATTACTGTTTCCATTTGCTGTAAAAGATCAAGCTAAGAGGTGGTTAAATAACTAACCCACAGCAAACATAAGAACATGGAAACAGTTATCAGATAAATTCCTGAATCAATATTTCCCTCCAAAAAGGATGACATAGCTAAGGCTGGACATCCAAAGCTTTAAACAAGAGGATGGTGAATCCCTTTATAACGCTTGGGAGAGGTACAAGGGGATGCTAAGGAAATGCCCCTCTGAAATGTTCTCAGAGTGGGTGCTGTTCATACCCTGGGTTGAGCTATCCGACCCAGGATGTTTAAGCGACAAGGCGACCGATCTCTTCAGGTCCGACTATTTGACCTCTTCTCAAAGAGCTCGGCCAAACTACCAGGAAAGCCCAGTAAAGGGCCCAAATAGAGGAACACGACCCAAGTCCAAAGGCAGTCCAAGCCTATAGAGATAAAGGCAGTTCCTTTGAAGATAAGCTGACCTCACCCAAAGATAAGATAAGATTAGATAACTAACTTATCTTATCTAAGAAGGTCAGCCCACGCTATTATAAATACACTGGAGCACCTAGGTATAACTCATACTCTGATTCTACTAAAAACCTGCTTAATACCCTTGCTAACTTAAGCATCGGAGTCCCTTGCAGGTACCCCCCACCCTCCGGTGGCGAAGGATCAGCAGTGCAGCCAGTCCAACAAGTTGGACACGACAGCTCCAGCCGCCACTCACCAGCCGGACATGTCAGCACGGACCAGTACAGAAGATCTCGACCGAGATCGAACTCCAGTTTTAGGTAACCCTCAGAACATTGGCGCCGTTGTTGGGGACTGGAAGTCATCCCATCACCATGGCGGACGACCATTACAACGACCACGATTCAGATCTAGAGGATAGAACGCCGCACAAAAACGTGGACACTACATCGAAAGATACCCCGTAATCTAACGGGGACAAAAACTCACCAAATCCGGGAGCAATAGAGGCACTTTAAGATCATTTAAAGCAACTTGAAAAAGAAGCCCATCATCAGCGAGAAGCTGGGAAGGATCTACAAAGGGAGATAAGGCGACGCTGAGAATTGGAAGATAAACTTCTAAAACTCGAAGCTGATCTCAAATCCAAAGCTACTCGATCCACCCTTGAGGACAACTCTCGCAAGGATCAAGACCCATTCACTAGGGAAATCATGAAGACCAAAATCCCTAAGGACTTCAAACTTCCAGACATGATTCTGTACGATGGCACTACAGATCCCGGCCATCATCTCAGCAATTTCAGAAGTAGAATGTATCTCACCGATGCCTCAAATGCAGTTCACTGCAAAGCCTTTCCAACTACTTTAACACAGATAGCAATCAGGTGGTTTGACAATCTACATCCTAGGTCCATCTCAAGCTTTGACGACTTAGCCAAAATACCAATAAAGAGTCCAAAAAGAAGGAAGATCGACATAGGGAAAAAATAAAAAAATACCACAATTACACCCCTCTTCGGGTGTCTCTTGTGGATGTCTACAGAGAAGTTTGCCACACTGAAAAAATACCCCCAGCTCGACCACTCAAAGGCAAAAAAGGAGGAGGAAATCGGACCGAATATTGTGAATATCTTCGAATCCGCGGGCATTCCACCAACGAATGTTTTGACTTAAAAAATGTCATAGAAAAATTAGTAAGAGAGGGAAAACTAGATCGGTACGTGGCCACCCGGGACGATGAACAAAGAAAAAGAAGAAGAGACGAAGATGTCGGACGAACCGAGTGATCACCTCGCATACCAGAAAGACACGTCCACATGATACACGGCGGATTTGCGGGAGGAGGAATCTCCAAGTCATGTCGCAAAAGATATCTCAAAGAAGTATATCATGTTGAGAGGAAAGACGAAGCACTCGACATCCCCGCAATCACTTTCACCAAAGAAGACGCATCCGGTATCATCTTAGGACACGATGATCCCATGGTCATTACTATTATATTGGCAAATGCAAATCTCCACTGCACACTGATAGACCAAGGGAGCTCCGCCGACATCTTGTTCAAAACTGCCTTCGACAAGCTCGGCCTGGAAGAAAAAAAACTTAGAGCATATCCAAGCAGTCTGTTCGGACTGGGGGACACCCCAGTTCAACCATTTGGATACATCTCACTACACACTACCTTCGGAAAAGGAAACCAATCCAGAACACTCAAGATAGACTACATCGTGGTCGACGTGAGTTCAGCCTACAATGCCTTAATAGGTCAGACAACATTGAATCAACTCGGCACAATAGTCTCAACTCCATATTTATGCATGAAATTCCCAACTGCGGAAGGGATAGCTACAATAAAAGCAGATCAGAAAGATGGCACGCCACTATTACAACGAAAGTCTAAACTTCAGAGGCAGTGGAGAGGAATTCCACACAATCGAACTGGGGGAAGTTCAGAGGCGAGAAGAACTCTGCCCACAACCCGAAGGTGAAGTAGAGAAAATCCAGATCGGAGACACCCTAGACAAAATAACCAATATTGGTACGATTCCAAGAGGAGACATAAAAGAATTACTCGTACAGTTCTTACGAGATAACGTCGACCTCTTTGCATGGAAAGCTGCAGACATGCTAGGAATAGACCCCAAATTAATGTGCCACAAGTTGGCGGTCTACCCAGGATCTCGGCCAGTACAACAGAGACAGAGAAAGCTCAGACCAGAACGATCCCAAGCTGTGGAAGAGCAGGTGCAAGCTCTACTAGAGGCAGGATTCATAAGAGAAGTCAAGTACCCACTTTGGCTAGCTAACGTCGTCTTGGTGAAAAAATCAAACGGGAAGTGGCGAATGTGCACCGACTACACTAATCTCAACAAAGCCTGCCCAAAAGATCCTTATCCACTCCCAAGTATCGACGCTCTGGTGGATGCCTCCTCCGGATATAAATACCTATCGTTCATGGACGCGTATTCAGGATACATTCAAATCCCAATGCATCCACCCAATCAAGAAAAAACCTCATTCCTAACCCTAAAAGCAAACTACTGCTACATCGTAATGCCTTTCGGTCTTAAAAACGCGGGAGCTACTTACCAAAGTTTAATGAATAAAGTCTTTTTGGATCATATCAGAAAAAATCATGGAAGTCTATGTGGACAATATGTTAATAAAGACACAAAGTGAAGAGACGCTGTTGTCCGACCTAACCCAAGTGTTCGACACTATAAGAAGGCATGACATGCGACTCAATCTTGCAAAATGCACCTTCGCAGTAGAAGCCGGCAAATTCCTGGGTTTTATGCTCACACAAAGAGGAATCGAAGCAAATTCAGATAAATGCCGGGCCATACTCGACATGAAAATCCCGACTTGCATCAAAGAGGTGTAACAACTCAACGGGAGGTTGGCAGCCTTGTCCAGATTTCTAGCCGGATCGGTAATAAGATCTCTCCCCTTCTATGCCACTCTAAGGAAAGGAAAAAAGTTTGAATGGAGAACGGAGTGCGAGCAAGCCTTCCAAGAGTTCAATAGATTCCTGGGACAACCACCTATCCTAACTCGGCCACGGAAAGGAGAACCACTCATATTATACCTTGCGGTAGGAAGTCGAGCAGTAGCCTCAGCACTAGTTCGAGAAGACGACAGTGGGCAACAACCCGTATACTTCATCAGTAAAGCATTACAAGGATCTGAGCTAAACTACCAAAAAATAGAAAAATTTTCCTACGCCCTCATACTAAGATCTCGACGACTTCGTCCATACTTCCAAGCTCACACCATTAGGATTCGGACCGACCAGCCCATAAAGGGGATTTTGCAGAAAACAGACTTAGCAGGTAGAATCTTGCAATGGGCCGTCGAGTTGTCCGAATTTGATCTTCAATACGAAGCTCGGACAGCTGATGAGCGGATAATTTATACACTTTTTGGCACTGTTTTTAGTATGTTTTTAGTATATTTTAGTTAGTTTTTATTATATTTTTATTAGTTTTTATTTAAAATTCACTTTTCTGGACTTTACTATGAGTTTGTGTGTTTTTCTATGATTTCAGGTATTTTCTGGCTGAAATTGAGGGACCTGAGCAAAAATCTAATTCAGAGGCTGAAAAAGAACTGCAGATGCTGTTGGATTCTGACCTCCCTGCACTCGAAGTAGATTTTCTGGAGCTACAGAAGCCCAATTGGTGCGCTCTCAATTGCGTTGGAAAGTAGATATCCTGGGTTTTTCAGAAATATATAATAGTCTATACTTTGTCCAAGATTTGATGGCCCAAACCGGCATTCCAAGTCAGCTTAAGAATTCTGGCGTTTAACGCCAGAACTAGCATAAAAACTGGAGTTAAACGCCCAAACTGACACAAAAGTGGGCCCCGGAAGTGGATTTTTACACTAAACACCCTAGCTTACTCATTTTCTGTAACCCTAGGTCACTAGTTTACTATAAAAACTACTTTTAGTGATTCATCTTGTACGGGATGACATTCTACACGTTTCATATTATATCTTCTACGGCATGAGTCTCTAAACCCTATTGTTGGGGGTGAGGAGCTCTGCTGTTCTTCATGAATTAATGCAATTACTACTGTTTTCCATTCTATCATGCTTGCTTCTATTCTAAGATATTCATTCGCACTTTAATCTGATGAATGTGATGATCCGTGACAATCATCATCATTCTCATCTATGAACGCGTGCCTGACAACCACCTCCGTTCTACCTTAGATTAAATGGATATCTCTTAGCCTCATGATTCAGATCAGAGTCTTCATGGTATAAGCTAGAATTATTGGCGGCCATTCCTGAGATCCGGAACGTCTAAACCTTGTCTGTGGTATTCTGAGTAGGATCTGGGAAGGGATGACTGTGACGAGCTTCAAACTCACGAGTGTTGGGCGTAGTGACAGATGCAAAAGGATCAATGGATCCTATTCTGACATGATCGAGAACCGACAGATGATTAGCCGTGCGGTGACAGCGTATTTGGAACATTTTCACTGAGAGGATGGGAAGTAGCCATTGACAACGGTGATGCCCAACATAGAGCTTGCCATGGAAGGAGCCTTGCGTGCATGAAGAAGAAGACAGTAGGAAAGCAGAAATTCAGAAGACAAAGCATCTCCAAAACCTCAACCTGTTCTTCATTACTGCATAACAAGTATTTATTTCATGTTCTTTTACTTTTTACAATTAAATATGAGAATTATTGATATCCTGACTAAGAGTTACAAGATAACCATAGCTTGCTTCAAGCCGACAATCTCCGTGGGATCAACCCTTACTCACGTAAGGTATTACTTGGACGACCCAGTGCACTTGCTGGTTAGTTGTGCGAAATTGCAAAAGTGTGATTGTGATTTCGTGCACCAAGTTTTTGGTGCTGTTGCCGGGGATTGTTCGAGTTTGGACAACTGACAGTTTATCTTGTTGCTTAGATTAGGAATATTTTATTTTTGTTGGTTTAGAGTCTTTTATTTGAGTTTAGTTTCATATTTTATGTTTGGTGTCAATTGCATGCTTTTATTTTCTTTTAATTTTTCGAATTTGCTTGTTCCTAGTCCTTTCTTGATCTTTAAAAATTCTCAGTTTGGTGTCTTCTTTGTGTTTTCCTTTAAAATTTTCGAAAATTTGTGTTTTATATTCTAAAAATTTTAAGTTTGGTGTCCCTTGTGCTTTTATTTACTTAAAAATTTTTCAAAAATTTGTTCTTGGTGTTCATCTTGACATTCAAAGTGTTCTTGTTTGTTCTCTTTGTTTTGATCTAAAATTTCTAAGTTTAGTGTCGTTTTGTTGTTTTTCTCTTTCCTCATTAAAATTTAAAAATAAAAAAAATATCTTTTCCTTATTTTACTCATAATTTTCGAAATTTAGTATTAATTTAGTCAAAGATTTTCAAAATCATATCTTTTTTTTAGTCAAGTCAAAATTCTAATTTCAAAAATTAATCTTTTCAAATCTTTTTCAAAAATCAAATCTTTTTAATTTCTTCAATCATATCTTTTCAATCATATTTTTTTTAAATTGCAATCATATCTTCTCAATCATATCTTTTTCAAAATAATTTTCAATCATATCTTTTTTCTTTATAAATTGCAATCATATCTTCTCAATCATATATTTTTCAAAACAATTTTCAATCATATCTTTTTGATTACTTTTTCCAAAATCTTTTTAATTAATTAATTAATTTAGTTTTCAATTTGCTTTTATTTTCAATTTCTTCTAATTTTCAAAACTTTTATTTTATCTTCCATTTATTTT
>NC_029791.2:87138539-87145239 GCF_000816755.2 Arachis ipaensis
TTATTTATCTTCCATTTATTTTTTATTTTATTCGGTTACTTTTAATTAAATAAAAAAAATATTTTTTTAAAATATAATTTAATTGCAATTCATATCAATTTCCTTTTCGCCATTATGGACATAAGTGGAAGTGAACAGTCCAGAAGGACTTTGGGGTCATATGCTAACCCCATTACAGTTGCATATGGAAGTAGCATCTGTATATCTCCCATCAAAGCAAGTAGTTTTGAGCTAAATCCTCAGCTCATTATCATGGTGCAGCAAAATTGCCAGTATTCTGGTCTTCCACAGTTCTTACAAATTACTGACACAGTACGTGATAAAAAAGTGGATCAGGATGTCTACAGATTATTACTATTTCCATTTGCTGTAAAAGATCAAGCTAAGAGGTGGTTAAATAACCAACCCACAGCAAGCATAAAAACATGGAGACATTTATCAGACAAATTCCTGAATCAATTTTACTCTCCAAAAAGGATGACACAGCTGAGGCTGGACATCCAAGGCTTTAAACAAGAGGATCATGTATCTCTTTATAATGCCTGGGAGAGGTACAGAGGGATGCTAAGGAAATGCCCATCTGAAATATTTTCAGAGTGGGTACAGTTAGACATCTTTTACTATGGGCTTACAGAAAGAGCTCAAATGTCTCTAGACCACTCTGCTGGTGGATCTATACACATGAGAAAGACAATTGAAGAGGCTCAAGAACTCATAGATACAGTTGCTAGAAATCAACATTTGTACTCAAGCAGTGAGCCCTCCATAAAAGAAGAAGATATGACAGCAACTACTGATCATAATCCTCAAGAACAGATTGTTGAACTTAATTAGCAATTACTCCTTATGACAAAACAATTAGCAGAATTTAAAGAGATGCTCCAAGACACTAAAAATGCTAACAAAAATATAGAAGCACAATTGAATCAGAAAAGACAGCAGCTATCTAAACAGATAACAGAAGAATGCCAAGCTGTCCAACTAAGGAGCGGGAAGATATTGAATAATTCAGTTCAAAGTAGCAAAAAGTCAAGAAAGGAACAAATGACAGAGGATGATCAAACCACTGCCCAAAATCCCTCTGAGGACAGCAAGCGCCCAGAGAGGAATAATTCTGGCGTTCAAACGCTAGAAAAGGGAGAAAAGTTGGCATTAAACGCCCATTCCTTGCCCAGTTCTGGCGTTCAAATGCCAGAAAAGGGTGGGAAGCTGGCGTTAAACGCCCATCCTGCACCCAATCCTGGCGTTCAAACGCCAATGAGGGATCAGACACCTGCAAGTGCTGATAGTAACCCCTCTAAGAAGGCTTCTCCAACTACCTCTGTAGGGAATAAACCTGCAGCAACTAAGGTTGAAGAATATAAAGCTAAGATGCCTTATCCTCAGAAACTCCGCCAAGAGGAACAGGATAAACAATTTGCCCGCTTTGCAGACTATCTCAGGACTCTTGAGATAAAGATCCCGTTTGTAGAGGCACTTGAGCAAATACCCTCTTATGCTAAGTTCATGAAAGAGATCTTAAGTCATAAGAAGGATTGGAGAGAAACTGAAAAGGTATTTCTCACTGAAGAATGCAGTGCAGTCATTCTGAAAAGCTTACCAGAGAAGCTTCAAGATCCAGGAAGCTTTATGATACCATGAACATTAGAAGGTGCTTTGATGCCAGGGCATTTTGGCCAGTTTCACTGACCTTTTCTTTACTGTTTTAGGGTAGTTTCATGCATTTTCTTAGGAAATAAGCAAGTTTTGGGTAGAACTTCACTTACATCTTGATTTAAGCATACATTGAGCACTTTACATGATTTCATGAGAATTTTACATGAATTAGATGACAAATTGGATGATGCATGTCTCATGATGTGGATTAGAACTTTGATGCACTTTATTGCTTGATTTCAGGACAAAGGAAGCAAGAAAGAGCCACGTTAGCAGCCACGTTAGTCTAACTAACGTGACCACCAATGTGGAATGGGAGCTAGCTTGCAACGTTAATGAGAAAAGTAATCGCCAATAACGTCCTCGAAAGCCATCATAGCCCACGTTAAGAGTCACGTTAACTAAGTTAACGAGAACTCTAACGTGGAAGAAAGAAATAAGGCCAACGTTAGTGACACTTCCCTTTGTCACTAACGTTGGACCAAGCTCATAAGTGGCCACGTTAAGAGCCACGTTAACTAAGTTAACGAGAACTCTAACGTGGAAGAAAGAAATAAGGCCAACGTTAGTGACACTTCCCTTTGTCACTAACGTTGGACCAAGCTCATAAGTGGCCACGTTAAGAGCCACGTTAACTAAGTTAACGTGAACTCTAACGTAGGGGGAGGGAGGACTCTCAACGTTATTGGAAAAGGCGAGTCCCAAAAACGTGTGCGAAGGATCAAGAGGCAACGTTAGAGGTCACGTTGATGCCACTAACGTTGACGTTAACGTGGATCATCCCTGGGTGAAGAACGTTAGTGAAAAAGGTGATTGCCACTAACGTTCTCGAACCCACACTCTCACTTAACGTTAACACTACTAACGTCCTGAGCTAAACACCCTGCCTACTGCACACTTTCTCTCTGCAAGTAAAGCTAAGCCCACTGAAGAGTATAACTGCTTCAAACTCAAGATCCAAGGGCCCATATCCAAGACTTGAAGAACCAACTAGAAGATCAGAAGAGTAGTATATATAGGGGTAGTTTTGAATTACAAAGAAGCTTTTGGGGGATGGGAAATTGAGAACTACTCTCTGTATAATTTACTTTCTCTGCACTTCTAGTCCTAGTTTTCATGATGTATTCTCCATCTTTGTTTTCCATTTTCAGAGCTATGAACAACTAAACCCCTTTCATTGGGTTAGGGAGCTCTGTTGTAATTTGATGGATCAATACTAATTTTCATTACTCTTCTTCTATCTTTTCCATTGATTTTACTAGAAAGCTTTCAATCTTCATCCAATTGGGTAGTTATCTTGGAAAAGAAGCTATTCATACTTGGATCTCTTCTGAACCTTGGAAGAGAAATGAAGAGATCATGTTAGAAATGCTTTCTCATGTTGGACCAAATTGGGTTTGGTTGGGTATGGTGACTATAATCCTACCAACACTTGATTTGGGAATGCATGTGGTATAATCAGTGACCATACTTCATCTCTTCTCATGAGCAATTGACCAAGGAATTGGCTATTGATCAAGATTTGAGAGATTGAATTACCAAGAAATTGGAATTTGATCACTTAAGATTGCCAAGGAGATCAATGAATGCATTGATTGAGGAAGAGATAAAAATGAACTTGATCCGGAGAATGCAACATCTCCTCAGCCCAATGAATCCCCATTTCTGATCTTACCCATTCTCTTTAATTTCTGCAATTTACTTTTATGAGCATCTTCCCCATTCCCATTTACAATTCTGCAATTTACTTTCCGTCATTTACTTTCAGCTCTTTACTTCCAGCATTTACATTTTCTGCTATTTACTTTCCCGCCATTTAATTTCCTGCAACTCTCAAACCAAATTCTGCTTCGCTCAACTAGAACATTCCTCTAATTAAAGTTGCTTGACCAATTGGTGCACGAAATTGTGATCTCATGCAACGGCGCCAAAAACTCTGTACGCACGTCTTAATAAATCGTTTTTCATTCACAACTTCGATACAACTAACCAGCAAGTGCACTGGGTCGTCCAAGTAATAAACCTTACGTGAGTAAGGGTCGATCCCATGGAGATTGTTGGTATGAAGCAAGCTATGGTCATCTTGTAGATCTCAGTCAGGTGGATATCAAATGGTTATGGAGTTTTAAAAAATAATAATAAATAAACAGAGAATAAAGATAGAAATACTTATGTATATCATTAGTGAGAATTTCAGATAAAGGTATAGAGATGCTTTCGTCCCTCTGAACTTCTGCTTTCCTGCTGTCTTCATCCAATCAGTTCTACTCCTTTCCATGGCTGGCTTTATGTAAGGATATCACCATTGTCAATGGCTACTTTTCATCCTCTCTGTGAAAATGGTCCGATGCACTGTCACTGCATGGCTAATCATCTGGAGGCATCACCGTGGTCAATGGCTGCATCCTATCCTCTTGTGAAAATGGTCCAAATGCTCTGTCACAGCACTACTAATCATCTGAGGTTCTCGATCATACTGGAATAGGATTCACCCTCCTTTTGCGTCTGTCACTACGCCCAGCACTCGCGAGTTTGAAGTTCGTCACAAACATTTAATCCCAGAGTCCTACTCGGAATACCACAGACAAGGTTTAGACTTTCCGGACTCTCATGAATGCCGCCATCAATCTAGCTTATACCACAAAGATTCTGATTAAGAGATCCAAGAGATACTCATCCAATCTAAGGTGGAACGGAAGTGGTTGTCAGGCACGCGTTTGTGGGGGAATGATGATGATTGTCACGTTCATCACATTCATATTGAAGTGCGAATGAATATCTTAGAAGCGGAATAAGTTAAATTGAATAGAAAAACAGTAGTACTTTGCATTAATTCATGAGGAACAGTAGAGCTCCACACCTTAATCTATGGAGTGTAGAAACTCTACCGTTTGAAAATACATAAGTGAAAGGTTCAGGCATGGCCGAATGGCCAGCCCCCATGATCTAAGAACCAGACGTCCCAAGATCATAAGATGTCTAATACAATAGTAAAAAGTCCTATTTATACTAAACTAGTTACTAGGGTTTACAGAGATAAGTAATTGATGCATAGATCTACTTTCAGGGCCCACTTGGTGTGTGCTTGGGCTGAGCTTGAATGTTACACGTGCAGAGGCTCTTTCTGGAGTTGAACGCTAGGTTGTAACGTGTTTCTGGCGTTCAACTCTGGTTCGTGACGTGTTTCTGGCGTTCAACTCCAGACTGCAGCATAGAACTGGCGTTCAACGCTCTTTTGCGTTGTCTAAACTCGGCCAAAGTATGGACTATTATATATTGCTGGAAAGCACTGGATGTCTACTTTCCAACGCAATTAGAAGCGCACCATTTTGAGTTCTGTAGCTCCAGAAAATCCACTTTGAGTGCAGGGAGGTTAGAATCCAACAGCATCAGCAGTCCTTCTTCAACCTCTGAATCTGATTTTTGCTCAAGTCCCTCAATTTCAGCCAGAAAATACCTGAAATATCCTTGAGCTCTTCTATGTCTCTTCCTTGTCTTTGTTGCTCCTCCCTCATTGCTCTTTGATCTTCTCTAATTTCATGAAGGATGATGGAGTGCTCTTGATGTTCCACCCTTAGTTGCTCCCTATAATTATGTGGGGGAAAATGTATCCCCTGAGGTATCTCAGGGATCTCTTGATTTGTAGTCAAATGTTCTACCACTGAGCTATAGATCCTTTACATGAATCTCTCCATCTCCCATGACTTGGAGGTGGAAGCTTTTGTCTTCCCTTTTCTCTTCTATCTCCTTTTTTTTTTAGGTTTCTCTGGCCTTAGGTGCCATCAATGGTTATAGAAAAGCAAAATAAGCAATGATTTTACCACACCAAACTTAGAATGTTGCTCGCCCTCGAGTAGAAGAAGAAAGAATAGATGAAGAAGAAGATGTGAAAAAAAAACTAGGATTATGAGGAGGTAAGGTGGGGATCCTGTGGGGTTCACAGATCCTAAGATGATCCTGTGAGGTCCACAGATCTTGAGGTGTCAAGGATTTACATCCCTGCACCAATTAGGCATGTAAAATGCCTTTGCATGCAATTCTGGCGTTTAAACGCCGAACTGATGCTTGTTCTGGGCGTTCAACGCCCAGATGCAGCATATTTCTGGCGTTGAACGCCAGCTTCATGCTTGTTTTTGGCGTTCAGCGCCAGCTCCATGCTCTGTTCTGGTGTTGAACGCTAGCCAGATGCTCCTTACTGGCGTTTGAACGCCAGTGAACTCCTCCTCCAGGGTGTGCTGTTTTTTTATGCTATTTTTTATTTTTCTTCAATTTTTTCAGTTATTTTTGTGACTCCACATGATCATGAACCTATGAAGACATATAACTAATAAAAAATATAATTAGATAAATAAAAATTGGGTTGCCTCCCAACAAGCGTTTCTTTAATGTCAATAGCTTGACAGTGGGCTCTCATGGAGCCTCACAGATGTTCAGAGCATTGTTGAGACTCCCCAACACCAAACTTAAAGTTTGGATATGGGAGTTCAACACCAAACTTAGAATTTGGTTGTGGCCTCCCAACACCAAACTTAGAGTTTGACTGTGGGGGCTTTAGTTGACTCTGTTTTGAGAGAAGCTTACTTTGCCTCTTTCCCATGTTTACAGAAGGATGTCCTTGAGTTTTAAACTCAAGGGAGTCCTCATTCAATTGAAGGACTAATTCACCTCTGTCAACATCAATCACAGCTCCTGCTGTGGCTAGGAAGGGTCTTCCAAGGATGATGGATTCATCCTCATCCTTCCCAGTATCTAGGATTATAAAATCAGCAGGGATGTAAAGGCCTTCAACCTTTACTAATATGTCCTCTGCTTGTCTATAAGCCTGTTTTCTGGAATTGTCTGTCATCTCTAATGAGATTTTAGCAGCTTGTATCTCAAAGATTCCCAGTTTCTCCATTACAGAGAGTGGCATGAGGTTTATTCCTGACCCCATGTCACATAGAGCCTTCTCAAAGGTCATGGTACCTATGGTACAAGGTATTAGGAACTTTCTAGGATCCTGTTTCTTCTGAGGCAATCTCAGTTGATCCAATGCATTTAGTTT
>NC_029791.2:87145262-87151954 GCF_000816755.2 Arachis ipaensis
GTTTCAGTGATCTTCTTACTCAGCTGGCCCACTTGTGCCTCCAAATTTCTAATTGAGGACCTTGTTTCATTCATGAAACTTACAGTGGCCTTAGATAGATCAGAGACTAAGTTTGCTAAATTAGAGGTACTTTGTTCAGAGTTCTCTGTCTGTTGCTGAGTGGATGATGGAAAAGGCTTGCTATTGCTAAACTTGTTTCTTCCATGAGAGATTTGGGTGATTTCTCCATGAGTGATTATAGGTGTTTCTATATGGTTCACCCATGTAATTCACCTCTGCTATTGCAGGGTTCTCAGGATCATAAGCTTCTTCTTCAGCAGATGCCTCTTGAGTACTATTGGATGCAGCTTGCATTCCATTCAGACTCTGAGAAATTATATTGACTTGCTGAGTCAATATTTTATTCTGAGACAATATGGCATTCAGAGTATCAATTTCAAGAATTCCCTTCTTCTGAGGCATCCCATTACTCACAGGGTTCCTCTCAGAAGTGTACATGAACTGGTTATTAGCAACCATGTCAATGAGTTTTTGAGCTTCTGCAGGCATTTTCTTTAAGTGAATGGATCCACCTGCAGAAGTATCCAATGACATCTTAGCTAATTCAGACAGACCATCATAGAATATATCCAGGATGGTCCATTCTGAAAGCATGTCAGAAGGACACTTTTTGGTCAGTTCCTTGTATCTCTCCCAAGCTTCATAGAGGGATTCACTTTCCTTCTGTCTGAAGGTTTGAACATCCACTCTAAGCTTACTCAGCTTTTGAGGAGGAAAGAACTTGGCTAAGAAAGCCGTGACCAGCTTATCCCAAGAGTTCAAGCTATCTTTGGGTTGAGAGTCCAACCACACTCTAACTCTGTCTCTTACAGCAAAAGGGAAAAGCATGAGCCTGTAGACTTCAGGATCTACTCCATTAGTCTTAACAGTATCACAGATCTGCAAGAATTCAGTTAAGAACTGAAAATGGTCTTCAGATGGAAGTCCATGGAACTTGTAGTTCTGCTGCATCAGAGAAACTAATTGAGGTTTCAGCTCAAAATTGTTTGCTCCAATGGTAGGGATGGAGATGCTTCTTCCATGTAAATTGGAATTAGGTGCAGTAAAGTCACCAAGCATTCTCCTTGTGTTATTATTATTTTTGGCTGCCATCTCCTCTTCCTGTTCGAAATTTCTGAAAGGTGCTTGCTGGATTGTTGTAATTTAGCTTCTCTTAGTTTCCTCTTCAGAGTTCTTTCAGGTTCTGGATCTACTTCAACAAGAATGTTCTTGTCCTTGCTGCTGCTCATATGAAAAAGAGGGAACAGAAAAATAATAATAATAATAGGGATCCTTTTTGCCTAGGTATAGAGGTTCCCTTATGTGAGTAGAAGAAAAGAAGAAGAGAAAATCTGAACTCAGAGAGAGAGGGTTCGGATTTTTTTGGTGAGTGAGGGAGAGATGTTAGTAGATGAATAAATAAACAGAAGGAGATGAGAGAGAAGGATATTCGAAAATTATTTTTGAAAAATGGTTAGTGATTTTCAAAAATTAAAAGAAGAAACAAATTAAAATTGAATTTTGAAACAATTAGTTAATTAAAAAGAATTTTTGAAAAAGAGGGAGATATTTTCGAAAGTTAGAGAGAGAGAGTTAGTTAGGTAGTTTTGAAAAAGATAAGAAACAAACAAAAAGTTAGTTAGTTAGTTGAAACAAATTTTGAAAATCAATTTTTTGAAAAGATAAGAAGATAATAAGTTAGAAAAGATATTTTAAAATCAAATTTTTGAAAAAGATAAGATAAGAAGATATTTTTGAAAAGATATGATTGAAATTAGTTTTTGAAAAAGATTTGATTTTTAGAATCACAATTAATGACTTGATTCACAAGAAATCACAAGATATGATTCTAGAACTTAAAGTTTGAATCTTTCTTAACAAGTAAGTAACAAACTTGAAATTTTTGAATCAAAACATTAATTGTTGATGATATTTTCGAAAATATAATATAAAATTAAGAAAAAGATTTTTATAATTTTTGAAAATAAATAAGAAAAATGAAAAAGATTTGATTTTTGAAAAAGATTTTTGTAAAAGATAGGATTTTTAAATTGAAAAATTTGATTTGACTCATAAAAAAAACAATTGAATTTTAAAAATTTTTGAAAAAGTCAACTCAAATTTTCGAATTTATGAGAAGAAAAAGGGAAAGATATTTTTTAATTTTTGAATTTTTAATGATGAGAGAGAAAAACATGAAAAATGATGCAATGCATGAAAATTTTGGATCAAAGCATGTGATGAATGCAAGAACACTATGAATGTCAAGATGAACACCAAGAACACTTTGAAGATCAAGATGAACATCAAGACTTATTTTTGAAAATTTTATATGCAAAGAAAACATGCAAGACACCAAACTTAGAAATCTTTCATGTTCAGACACTATGAATGCAATAATGCATATGAAAAACAAGAAAAGACACAAAACAAGAAAATATGAAGATCAAACAAGAAGACTGGCCAAGAACAACTTGAAGATCATGAAGAATGCAATGCATGAATGTATGGATTTTCGAAAAATGCAAAGAATTTTTTTTAGAAAAAATGCAATTGACACCAAACTTGAAAGTGACTCAAGACTCAAAAGAAACACAAAATATTTTTGATTTTTATGATTTTATGATTTTTTTTTGGATTTTTCGAAAATTATTTGAAAAAGAAAAATAAGGATTCCAAAATTTTTTTAATATGAATTTCAGGAATCTTGCACTCTTAGTCTAAAGCTCCAATCTGAGGGTTAGACATGGCTTAATAGCCAGTCAAGCTTTAGCATGTAAATCAGGTGGATCAGGAACAGCAGCAGGTGGATTAGCAACAACTAGCTTGCTCTTGATAATGTTGGGTTGGAAGCCCCAGTCCAAATGGATTTAGACATGGCTTTACAGCTAGTCAGGCTTCAACATGCTTCATGAAACACTAGAATTCATTCTTAAAAAAATTTTAGAATAATTTTCGAAAACAGATGAGAAATTTTTGAAAGATTTTTGAAATTTTTTTTTGAAAATAAAACAAAAAGAAAATTACCTAATCTAAGCAACAAGATGAACCGTCAGTTGTCCAAACTCGAACAATCCCCGGCAACGGCGCCAAAAACTTGGTGCACGAAATTGTGATCTCAGGCAACGGCGCCAAAAACTTTGTATGCACGTCTTAATAAATCATTTTTCATTCACAACTTTGATACAACTAACCAGCAAGTGCACTGGGTCGTCCAAGTAATAAACCTTACGTGAGTAAAGGTCGATCCCACGGAGATTGTTGGTATGAAGCAAGCTAGGGTCATCTTGTAGATCTCAGTCAGGCGGATATCAAATGGTTATGGAGTTTTCGAAAATAATAATAAATAAACAGAGAATAAAGATAGAAATACTTATGTATATCATTGGTGAGAATTTCAGATAAAGGTATAGAGATGCTTTCGTCCCTCTGAACTTCTGCTTTCCTGCTGTCTTCATCCAATCAGTCCTACTCCTTTCCATGGCTGGCTTTATGTAAAGATATCACCATTGTCAATGGCTACTTTTCATCCTCTCTGTGAAAATGGTCCGATGCGCTGTCACTGCATGGCTAATCATCTAGAGGCATCACCATGGTCATAGGCTACATCCTATCCTCTTGTGAAAATGGTCCAAATGCTCTGTCACAGCACGGCTAATCATTTGAGGTTCTCGATCATACTGGAATAGGATTTACCCTCCTTTTGCGTCTGTCACTACGCCCAGCACTCGCGAGTTTGAAGTTCGTCACAGTCATTCAATCCCAGAGTCCTACTCAAAATACCACAGACAAGGTTTAAACTTTCTGGACTCTCATGAATGCCGCCATCAATCTAGCTTATACCACGAAGATTCTGATTAAGAGATCCAAGAGATACTCATCCAATCTAAGGTGGAACGGAAGTGGTTGTCAGGCACGCGTTCGTTGGGGGAATGATGATGATTGTCACGTTCATCACATTCATATTGAAGTGCGAATGAATATCTTAGAAGCGGAATAAGTTGAATTGAATAGAAAAATAGTAGTACTTTGCATTAATTCATGAGGAACAGCAGAGCTCCACACCTTAATCTATGGAGTGTAGAAACTCTACCGTTTGAAAATACATAAGTGAAAGGTTCAGGCATGGCCAAATGGCCAGCCCCCATGATCTAAGAACCAGACGTCCCAAGATCATAAGATGTCTAATACAATAGTAAAAAGTCCTATTTATACTAAACTAGTTACTAGGGTTTACAGAGATAAGTAATTGATGCATAGATCCACTTCCGGGGCCCACTTGGTGTGTGCTTGGGCTGAGCTTGAATGTTACACATGCAGAGGCTCTTTCTGGAATTGAACGCCAGGTTGTAACGTGTTTCTGGCATTCAACTCTGGTTCGTGACGTGTTTCTGGCGTTTAACTCCAGACTACAGCGTAGAACTGGCGTTCAAAACCCTTTTGCGTCGTCTAAACCCGGCCAAAGTATGGACTATTATATATTGCTGGAAAGCCCTGGATGTCTACTTTCCAACGCAATTGGAAGCGTGCCATTTTGAGTTTTGTAGCTCCAGAAAATCTTCTTTGAGTGCAGGGAGGTCAGAATCCAATAGCATCAGCAGTCCTTCTTCAACCTCTGAATCTGATTTTTGCTCAAGTCCCTCAATTTCAGCCAGAAAATACCTAAAATCACAGAAAAACACACAAACTCATAGTAAAGTCCAGAAATGTGAATTTAACATAAAAACTAATGAAAACATCCCTAAAAGTAACTAGATCCTACTAAAAACATACTAAAAACAATGCCAAAAAGCGTATAAATTATCCGTTCATCACCAATCAATCCCTGTGGGATTCGACCTCACTCTATTGTGAGTTTTTACTTGATGACAATTCGGTATACTTGCCGAAGGAAAATTGTTGAGAGACAAGTTTCCATGCTATCAAGTTTATGGCGCCGTTGCCGGTGATTGATTTTGTATCAACAATGATTAAATTGGAGGATAACTAGATTGAGCATTTTTCTTTTGTTTGATTTAAGTTCATTTGAGTAATTTACTTTCTGTTCAGTTATTTTCTTCTCCTTCCCCTACCCATTTTCTTAGTTATTTACCATTCAGTTCACTAACCCACTAACTGTTTGATATATTGCATTACTCACACTAACAGCAATTTTAACAAGAGTACTTTCTGAATACGTTTCCTTGCTTGTGCCTTGTTGGGTGTATGACAGGGAGAAGAAGCGGGGCTTCAACTTTCTTTGATTCTGAACCTGAGAGAACCTTCCTTAGATTAAGGAGGGAAGCAAGAGGAAAGAGAGTAGTTGGTGCTGAGGAAGAGGAGGAGTACTTTGAACCAGACATGGATGAAAACATGGAGAACCATCATGAAGAAGAGGCTCACAACCATGGCAGAGAAGGTCTAGCAAATCATGCTGGGCAAGAGAGAAGAGTTCTAGGCTCTTACATCAACCCAAACCCAGGAAACTGTGGAAGCAGCATCCAAAGGCCAACCATACATGCCAACAACATTGAACTAAAGCCACAACTCATCACCCTTATTTAGAACAATTGTTCATTCGGAGGAGGTGTCCAAGAAGAGCCCAATCAACATCTAACCACCTTCTTGAGGATATGTGATACTGTGAAGTCTAATGGTGTTCATCCTGACAGCTATAGACTACTTCTGTTCCCTTTCTCACTTAAGGACAAGGCATCTAAATGGCTGGAATCCTTCCCAAAGGAGAGTTTAGTAACCTGGGAAGATGTGGTGAACAAATTCTTGGCAAGATTCTATCCTCCTCAACGGATCAACAGGCTGAGAGCTGAGGTGCAAACATTAAGGCAGCAGGATGGTAAGACTCTATATGAAGCATGTGAGAGGTTTAAGGACCTGACAAGAAGGTGTCCACCAGATATGTTCAATGAATGGGTGCAACTACACATTTTCTATGAAGGCCTCTCTTATGAATCAAAGAAGGCAGTAGACCATTCATCTAGGAGATCTCTTAACAAGAAGAAGACCATTGAAGAAGCCATAGATGTCATTGAGACTGTAGCGGAGAATGACTACTTCTATGCTTCTGAAAGAGGCAACTGCACTGCTGGCCCAAAACAAGCTTATTACCAAGCAGCTGGCTGACCTCACCAAGAAGATGGAGAGGAACCAAGTGGCAGCAATCACCACCTCATCAGCAACCCAAGAGAAAGTGAAAGCTGAAGCAGAGGAGGAGCAAGAACAAGCCAATTACATTGGAAACTCACCCAGGCAGACCCATGATCCTTACTCCAAAACGTACAACCCTGGTTGGAGGAATCACCCAAACTTTGGGTGGAGAAATCAACAAGATCAAAGCCAAGATCAGAGATGTCACAACCCCAATAACCATGCAGCTCACTAACATTCCACACAGAGATCATATCAGCACCACCCTAACAATACCTCTAAACATCCATACCAAAACCAAAATGACCCAACTCACCCATCCACTCTCAACTCACCATCATCTAAAGAAAGACTCTCCAAAATTGAGACTCTGCTTGAAGGTATATGCAAAGAGATTCAAGATAATAAGGTATTCAAAGAGGAGGTGCAAGCTAGTATCAAGAACCAGGGGGACACCATCAAGAGGCTGGAATTTCAAGTGGGATACTTATCTGAAAAGATTCCCAAAT
>NC_029791.2:87151976-87157888 GCF_000816755.2 Arachis ipaensis
ACCAGGAAAAGCTCACTCAAGGGAGGACAAAAAATAGTGATGAATAAGGAGTGCAGTGCTCTCATTCAACCAGAGTTGCCTATAAAAAGGAAGGACCCAGGGAGTTTTCAAATCCCCTGTGCCATAGGAGAAACAATGTTTGATAAAGCACTCTGCGATTTAGGAGCAAGCATCAACTTAATGCCTTTATCCCTTATGAAGAGGCTGCAGATTAATGAGATAATGCCCACAGATGTAGTCATTAGGCTGGCTGATAAAACTCAAAAACGAGCAGTAGGAGTGGTTGAAAATGTGCTGGTGAAGGTTGGAAAATATTTCCTTCCCACAGACTTTGTCATATTGGACATGGAAGAAAGTCACACTCACCCAATCATATTGGGAAGACCATTCTTAGCTACAGCCAGAGCACTCATAGATGTGGAGCTAGGGGAGCTAATTTTGAGGATCCATGATGAACAACTTAGCTTCAATGTCTTCAAATTCTCACAAGAAACAGATCAAGAGAACAAAGAACCAAGCAAAGATCATAATGAGGTACTGAGGGAGGAAGCAAGCACCAAAGCACAACCAACACCTCTGGGAAACCACTTGGTTGAAGAACAAGGCAATCAACAACTGTCACAGCTCAAGGAAAATAAGGAGGAACCTAAACCACCAGAGTCATATGAGACCAGTAACAAAATTCCCTTAGAAGAAGAGGTCACAAAGAGCAAGGCAACATCAAAAGGGACAAAGAAGAAGGCACCAAGGGGGTGGAGGAACAAGAAGATCCCTACAGAGGACTTCTTTCCAGAGGATAAAGTAATCTCAGCTTACTTCCCAGCTTTTCCCCCCGATCTCCCCACCATCCCATCTCAGCTACCTAAGGTCTTTACCATCAATAGAGTTCTCTCTCTAGAACATGTAGAGATCCTTGATGAAGCCAATGGATATAAGTCTACTGCAAGAGGGGAAGATCTGAAGCATTACCAACCACCATGACAAAGGCAAAACGTCAAGCTAGTGACGCTAAAGAAGCGCTTCATGGGAGGCAACCCATGTTTTATATGCTTTTAGATTAGTTAATAATGCAAGGTTCATGAATTTCAAATCAACTTGATATGCACTTGCATGAGTCATTGTGTACAACATATAGTGAGGAACAAGTTTGGTGTTCAAGGCACACTAAGAGAACATATATGTAACCCACATAATGTCACTCTTAGGGGGCCTTGAACAAATCTTTTACATCACATGGCACCAAACTAAGTTTGGTGTTGCAAATGTTGCACACATGGATGTTGAGTTAGTCAGTTGGTTTGCACTAATGAATGGCACTTAGTTAGTTAAAACATAAACTTTAAAAATTAGTTATTCTTTTATTTTTGCCGCCACTTTCCACACATTTTTTTAAACACATTTCTTGTATTTTGTAGGAGAGAAGAAAGGGGTATTGAAGTGGATTGAGTGGACAATTAATTGAAAGGAGAAGTTTCGGCCACTTCATGAAGGGGGAGTACACTCTTGTCTTCAAGGGGAATACATTGGAAAATATGGCCATGCAACATTGGAAGAAGGATACTCTTGGAGACCGAACCAATTCCCTTCATAAAGTTGATGATCCTTGTCCTTTTCCCATGATAAACCCCATCCGTCCATCACACAACAACTCCATCAATCCACACCTTCTATTCACTCACCACCTTTCTATATAAGTAATCCTTATTCCGTACCCCACCTTCACATTCCACTCCCACTCTTCACACCTCTCCTTTTTGGAACCAAGCACATCCTACCCCATTAAAAACACTCTGACCAACCCCCTTCATTGCACCAAATCCTAATCAACCGAAGCCCATTCTCCACACCCTTTCCTTTCAAAAGTCACTCATGGCATCATCAAGCTCTAAAAGAAGAAAGGGAAAGGAGCCTATGGAGCAACGCCCTTTTGATGAAAAGAAGTTCAGAACTTTTTATCATGCATTACAGTACGGATGGATGGTTGATAAGGAGATCGTCTATGAGCTGAGCTTTCAAGTCAGAAAAACTGAGTGTCCCGAAATCACAAAGAAGGTGGAAAAGAGAAGATGGGAGCTCCTCATTGATCCGGTCACTAGGGTAAATGCAAATCTTGTAAGAGAATTTTATGCAAATGCTGTTCGATATGATAAGAAAGATGAGTCTTATACAAGTTTCGTAAGAGGAAAGACCGTGGATTTCAGTCCCATGAATGTCATGAGAGCATTAAAGTTGCGGTCTATACCATTTGAGGAAGAGAGCTATCATTCAAGAATTGATAACAGCCCAAATTATGACCAGATTGTACGAGATATATGTGTACCAGGTGCTGACTGGGTGCGAGATTCCGAAAGGAAACCCAAGTTCATTAAGAGAGGGGACCTCACTCCTGAAGCAAAGGGGTGGTTCGAAATTGTAAGGAGATCCATCCTCCCCGCAGAGAACAACTCAGAGGTGAATCTCAAAAGAGCCACAATGGTACACTGTATACTCAAAGGAGGAGAGATCAAGGTTCATGAACTCATAGCCCAAGGCATTAGGAAGAGGGCTGAAAATAGCGATTCTAGAGGAAAGTTAGGCTACCCCAGCACTATTTTCCGACTCTGCGACAAGGCTGGGGTGGTGTTTGAAGATGAAGACCCCGAGTGGATCAAAGAGAGCATTCCCATTACAGTCCGAAGGATGAATGCTGTTGCATCCCCCCTACCTCAACGGAAGCCAAGAAAGAGGCCAGCCTATCAAGTAGTAGAAGGACAAGACCTAGAAGAGCAAGCTCCAGCCACCTTGAACATGCACCAATTACAAGAAGCCATTGATGGCTTATCTAGGCAAAATTGGGAAAATCAAGAGGCACAAAAGGAGCTCTAGCTACAAATGATGAACCGTCAAGAAGAATCATTTTCTAGATGGACGAATCAACAAGGGGAGTGGGAGAAGCAAATGATGGAGCAGCAATTGGAACAAGGAAAACAATGGGTGAATCTTTCCACAGGATAGAACAAAGGCAAATTGAACAACAAGAATCTATCCAGAAGCTAATCAACATCCAAGCACATCAAGGTGCACACATACATGAGATGCATCGAAAACAAATAGAACAAGCAGAACTCTTTGACGAGCACAGGGCATTCTCTGAAGGGGTTTACATGAGTGAAAGTGGAAATCATGTAAACATGCTAGCAAGGCTTGGATACTTAGTTGGATAGCTACCTAATGTACATCCGGGAATCACAAAATATGACGAAGTGAAGGATGAGTTAGCACGAGAAGAAAGAGTAAGGATGGAGAAGAGTCATGAATCAGTAAAGAAGGCACTTGAAGACTGGAAAAGAAGTAAAGAAGGCACTTGAAGACTGGAAAAGAGCCAGACTAGCACGGATGCAAGGAAGCACAAGTAGACACAAAGAGGACAAGTAAGAGGAAGAGCATGGGCAACCCCATGAGTAAAAGGTGGTGGAGTTCCCTCTTTGTTCCATCTTTTTCAAGCATTAAATAAGGAAAATCATGTATGAAATAGAACATGCTTCCATGATAGTTTAGGATTTTCAATTCTGTTTTTAGTATTCTCCTTGCCTAGGTCTATGATTACTAGTCAAGTTGCATGTTTTTAATTCCATCCTGCTTATTGTGTTGCTTGTCTCCTTTTGAATCAAATAAAAAGAGAATGTTTGTTATCAAAGACCAGAGTAAAGTTCATATGTGGAGTAAGTTCCTTAGTGTGTGATGTGGTCATAAGTTAGCTAAGTTGGCTCACCAACAAGGGTGGGAAGACAACTATCTGTCCTGAATCATATGCTTGAAACACACCCCATGAGACTAGCTAAATAACAAGATCCTAATAAGAAAAAGGGGAAAAGAACAACAAGAGTTGAAAAAGAAAGAAAAGTTAATAAAGAATAAGGCTAGGCACCAAGGGTTTGAAACATGAGAGATGTGTCTGTGGTGCTCCTGTACCAAGGATCTGCTTGGATGAATAAGTTCGTAGGAGTGCTTCATCACTTGGTAACTTGGGTTAACTAATCCGGGATTTTCAACTGAAAATCCACTATCAAGAGCAACCTTGCTACAGAACATTTAGTAACCCAAAGAGGTGCTGGACACCAAGGTCTCAAGAAAGAAAATAAACAAACCATGTGCCTGTGGTGTGTATGTATGGGGGGAAGAGACTTGAGGGAGTAAGTCCTTAGGGGTGTCTTAACACCTAGCACCTTGAACCAACTGGTTCGGGAGTGCTGGCTGAAAGCTTATCTTAAAGAGTCGCCCCCTCACAGAGCACTTAGCCTAAGAACACAAATAAGCCCTGAAAATAATAAAAGGATCAATGAATAAGAGTCTCATAGGGTGCAATCAAGTGAGTATTCCAGGACATGATAAAGGTCTGAAAGCCAATGAAGGAATGAACCTAGGTTGCTATGCATGAAACCACCATAAAACCAAGGATATGACCTCCACAATAATGACTCATTCCTCTTGGCATTCCATTCATCATTCTCTTGTTCCAGTACTTGCTTAGGGACAAGCAAGCTTTAAGTTTGGTATTGTGATGCCAAGGCATTTTGGCCAGTTTCACTAACCTTTTCTTTACTGTTTTAGGGTAGTTTCATGCATTTTCTTAGGAAATAAGCAAGTTTTGGGTAGAATTTCACTTAAATCTTTACATTGAGCACTTTACATGATTTCATGAGAATTTTGCATGAATTAGATGACAAATTGGATGATGCATGTCTCATGATGTGGATTAGAACTTTGATGCACTTTATTGCTTGATTTCAGGACAAAGGAAGCAAGAAAGAGCCACGTTAGCAGCCACGTTAGTCTAACTAACGTGACCACCAACGTGGAATGGGAGCTAGCTTGCAACGTTAATGAGAAAAGTAATCGCCAATAACGCCCTCGAAAGCCATCATAGCCCACGTTAAGAGTCACGTTAACTAAGTTAACGAGAACTCTAACGTGGAAGAAAGAAATAAGGCCAACATTAGTGACACCCACCTTTGTCACTAATATTGGACCAAGCTCATAAATGGCCACGTTAAGAGCCACGTTAACTCAGTTAACGTAGACTCTAACGTTGGGAAGCAAAAGAGAAGCCAACGTTAGTGACACTCACCTTTGTCACTAACGTTGGAGATGGCTATCATTACCATGTTAGAAGCCACGTTAACTTAGTTAACGTGGAAGCTAACGTGGAGGATAGGATGATGAGCCAACGTTAGTGACACTCGCCTTTGTCACTAACGTTGGAGATGGCTATCATTACCATGTTAGAAGCCACGTTAACTTAGTTAACGTGGAAGCTAACGTGGAGGATAGGATGATGAGCCAACGGTAGTGACACTCACCTTTGTCACTAACGTTGGAGATGGCTATCATTACCATGTTAGAAGCCACGTTAACTTAGTTAACGTGGACACTAACGTGGGAAGTAGGGGCACCTTGGAACGTTAGTGACAAAGGTAAGTGTCACTAACGTTCTCGAAGAATTGGCAAGCTTACGTTAAGAGCCACATTAACTAAGTTAATGTGAACTCTAACGTAGGGGGAGGGAGGACTCTCAACGTTATTGGAAAAGGCGAGTCCCAATAACGTGTGCGAAGGATCAAGAGGCAACGTTAGTGGTCACGTTGATGCCACTAATGTTGAAGTTAACGTGGATCATCCCTGGGTGAGGAACGTTAGTGAAAAAGGTGATTACCACTAACGTTCTCGAACCCACATTCTCACTTAACGTTAACACCACTAACGTCCTGAGCTAAACACCCTGCCTACTCCACACTTTCTCTTTGCAAGTAAAGCTAAGCCCACTAAAGAGTATAACTGCTTCAAACTCAAGATCCAAAGACTCATATCCAAGACTTGAAGAACCAACTAGAAGATCAGAAGAGTAGTATATATAGGGGTAGTTTTGAATTAGA
>NC_029791.2:87158977-87190934 GCF_000816755.2 Arachis ipaensis
GATAACTGCTTCAAACTCAAGATCCAAAGGCCCATATCCAAGACTTGAAGAACCAACTAGAAGATCAGAAGAGTAGTATATATAGGGGTAGTTTTGAATTAGAAAGAAGCTTTTGGGGGATGGGAAATTGAGAACTACTCTCTGTATAATTTACTTTCTCTGCACTTCTAGTCCTAGTTTTCATGATGTATTCTCCATCTTTGTTTTCTATTTTCAGAGCTATGAACAACTAAACCCCTTTCATTGGGTTAGGAAGCTCTGTTGTAATTTGATGGATCAATACTAATTTTTATTACTCTTCTTCTATCTTTTTTCTTGATTTTACTAGAAAGCTTTCAATCTTCATCCAATTGGGTAGTTATCTTAGAAAAGAAGCTATTCATACTTGGATCTCTTCTGAACCTTGGAAGAGAAATGAAGAGATCATGCTAGAAATGCTTTCTCATGTTGGACCAAATTGGGTTTGGTTGGGTATGGTGACTATAATCCTACCAACACTTGATTTGGGAATGCATGTGGTATAATCAGTGACCATACTTCATCTCTTTTCATGAGCAATTGACCAAGGAATTGGCTATTGATCAAGATTTGAGAGATTGAATTACCAAGGAATTGGAATTCGATCACTTAAGATTGCCAAGAAGATCAATGAATGCATTGATTGAGGATGAGATGAAAATGAACTTGATCCGGAGAATGCAACATCTCCTCAGCCCAATGAATCCTCATTTCTGATCTTACCCATTCTCTTTAATTTCTGCAATTTACTTTTATGAGCATCTTCCCCATTCCCATTTACAATTCTGCAATTTACTTTCAGCTCTTTACTTCCAGCATTTACATTTTCTGTTATTTACTTTCCCGCCATTTAATTTCCTGCAACTCTCAAACCAAATTCTGCTTCGCTCAACTAGAACATTCCTTTAATTAAAGTTGCTTGACCAATCAATCCCTGTGGGATTCAACCTCACTCTATTGTGAGTTTTTACTTGATGACAATTCGGTATACTTGCCGAAGGAAAATTGTTGAGAGGCAAGTTTCCGTGCTATCATGCTTGTACCAAGACAGCTTTATGTGACCTTGGAGCAAGTATCAACCTAATACCAGCATCCACTATTAGAAAGCTTGGCTTGACTGAAGAAGTCAAACCAACCCGGATATGTCTTCAACTTGCTGATGGCTCCATTAAACATCCATCAGGCATAATTGAGGACATGATTGTTAAGGTTGGGCCACTTGCCTTTCCCACTGACTTTGTAGTGCTAGAGATTGAGAAGCACAAGAGTGCAACTCTCATTCTAGGAAGACCTTTCCTAGCAACTGGACGAACTCTTATTGATGTACAAAAAGGGGAAGTGACCGTGAGAGTCAATGAGGATGAGTTCAAGTTAAATGCTGTCTTGGGTGGTCCATAAGTGATCTTAAGGGCATTAGCCCAGCAAGATGCATGCACAAGATCCTATTGGAGGATGATGCTAAGCCAGTGGTTCAACCACAGAGGCGGCTAAATCCAGCCATGAAGGAGGTGGTGCAGAAAGAGTTCACTAAGTTACTAGAGGCTGGGATTATTTATCCTATTTCAGATAGCCCCTGGGTGAGCCCTGTCCAAGTCGTCCCCAAGAAGGGAGGCATGACAGTGGTTCATAATGAAAAGAATGAACTGGTTCCTACAAGAACAGTTACAGGGTGGCGTATGTGTATTGACTACAGAAGGCTCAATACAGCCACCAGAAAGGATCATTTTCCTTTACCATTCATAGACCAAATGCTAGAGAGACTAGCAGGCTATGAATACTATTACTTTTTGGATGGCTATTCAGGCTACAACCAAATTGCAGTGGATCCTCAAGACCAAGAGAAAATAGCATTCACATGTCCATCTGGGGTATTTGCTTACAGAAGAATGCCTTTTGGTCTGTGCAATGCACCTGCAACCTTTCAGAGGTGTATGCTCTCTATCTTCTCTGATATGATAGAGAAGTTCCTGGAAGTCTTCGTGGATGACTTCTCAGTATTTGGAGACTCATTTAACTCCTGTCTTGATCACTTTGCACTTGTCCTGAAAAGGTGCCAAGAGACTAACCTGGTCTTAAACTGGGAAAAATGTCACTTTATGGTGACTGAAGGAATTGTCCTTGGGCACAAAATTTTAAGCAAGGGAATAGAGGTTGATCAAGTCAAGGTAGAGGTAATTGAAAAATTACCACCACCTACCAATGTCAAGGCAATCAGAAGCTTTCTGGGGCATGCAGGATTCTATAAGAGGTTTATAAATGATTTTTCAAAAATTGCAAAACCTCTGAGCAACCTGCTAGCTGCTGACATGCCATTTGTGTTTGACACAAAGTGTCTGTAGGCATTTGAAACCCTGAAAGCTAAGTTGGTCACAACACCAGTCATCTCTGCACCTGACTGGACATTACCATTCGAATTAATGTGTGATGCCAGTGACCATGCCATTGGTGCAGTGTTGGGACAAAGGCATAACAAGGTTCTGCACGTCATTTACTATGCCAGTCGTGTTCTAAATGACGCACAGAAGAATTACACAACCACAGAAAAAGAGCTGCTTGCAGTGGTTTATGCCATTGACAAGTTTAGATCCTATTTAGTAGGATCAAAAGTGATTGTGTACACTGACCATGCTGCTCTTAAATATTTACTCACAAAGCAGGATTCAAAACCCAGGCTCATAAGATAGGTGTTGCTTCTGCAAGAGTTTGATATAGAAATAAGAGACAGAAAAGGGACAGAGAACTAGGTAGCTGATCACCTGTCCCGGATAGAACCAGTAGCTGGGGCGTCCCTCCCTTCTACTGAGATCTCTGAGACCTTTCCAGATGAGCAACTCTTTACCATTCAGGAAGCACCATGGTTTGCAGACATTACAAATTATAAAGCTGTGAGGTTCATACCCCAGGAGTACAGCAGGGTGCAAAAGAAAAAACTAATTTCTGATGCAAAGTACTACTTGTGGAATGAACCATATCTCTTTAAGAGATGTACAGACGGAATGATCCGCAGATGCATCCCTAGAGAGGAGGCACAGAAGATCCTATGGCATTGCTATGGATCACAGTATAGAGGATATTTCGGATGTGAGCTCACAGCCACTAAAGTCCTCCAATGTGGCTTCTACTGGCCTACTCTCTATAGAGATGCCCGAGAGTTTGTGTGTAACTGTGACAGTTGCCAAAGAGCTGGCAACTTACCTCATGGTTACGCCATGCCTCAACAAGGGATCTTGGAGATTGAGTTGTTTGATGTATGGGGTATTGACTTCATGGGTCCTTTCCCACCATCATACTCAAACACTTACATTCTGGTGGCAGTAGACTACGTATCTAAATGGGTGGAGGCAATTGTCACACCCACTAATGATACCAAGACTGTGCTGAAGTTCCTTCAGAAACATATTTTCAGCAGATTTGGTGTTCTCAGAGTGCTAATCAGTGATGGAGGCACCCATTTTTGCAATAAATAGCTTTACTCTGCTATGGTCCGATATGGAATTAGCCACAAAGTAGCAATTCCGTATCATCCACAGACAAATGAGCAAGCTGAAGTCTCTAACAGAGAGCTAAAAAGAATCCTGGAACGGACTGTAATTGCCCGTAGAAAGGATTGAGCAAAGAGTTTGGATGATGCTCTGTGGGCATACAGAATAGCATTCAAGACTACTATAGGAACCTCTCCATACCAGCTTGTGTATGGCAAGGCCTGTCATCTGCCCGTGGAATTGGAACATAAAGCCTACTGGGCAACCAGATTCCTAAACCTGGATGCTAAGTTAGCTGGTGAGAAAAGATTGCTCCAGCTAAATGAGCTAGAGGAGTTCAGACTCAATGCTTTTGAAAATGCAAAAATTTATAAGGAAAAAGCAAAAAAGTGGCATGACAAGAAATTGTCATCCAGAGTTTTTGAGCCAGGACAAAAAGTTTTGCTGTTCAACTCTAGGCTTAGATTATTCCCCGAAAAATTAAAATCCCGGTAGAAGGGACCATATATGATTACAAGAGTGTCACCATATGGATATGTTGAGCTTCAAGATATTAATTCTGACAAAAAGTTAATTGTTAATGGACAGAGAATCAAACATTATCTTGAAAGCAATTTTGAGCAAGAATGCTCAAAACTGAGGCTTGAATGAAGCTCAGTAAAGGTCCAGCTAAAGACAATAAAGAAGCACTTGCTGGGAGGCAACCCAACCATTAGCAGGTTATTTGTTGTAACTAATACTTGTAAAAATTTGATATACATTTTCTTCAAAGGCTAATCATCAAAATTGAAGGAATTCACAGAGTTACAGAAGGATTCAGTGCAAAAAGCAGAGAAAAGGAGCTTGCTGACAAGAAAACGCCAGTAAAGGGCATTTTGGGTGTTAAATGCCAGAATGGGTACCATTCTGGGCGTTTAACACCAGTAAAGGTACCATTTTGGGCGTTAAACACCAGAATAGGTACCATTCTGAGCGTTTAACACCAGAATTGCAGCATCCTGGGTGTTCAGCAAAATGCCCAGTGATAAAGGGGTTTCTGGCGTTTAACGCCAGCCAGGGTACCTGGCTAAGCATTAAACGCCCATAATGGCCAACAATTGGGCGTTAAACGCCAGAATGGATACCATTCTGGGCGTTTAACGCCAGAAAGGCAGGGGGAGGATATTTTGTTTCCAAATTCAAATTTTTTTCAAATTTTCATGTTTTAACTCATTATTTTCTGCATAAACATGTTTCAAACTTTCATTATTCACCCTCAATTTTCAAAAATTCAACAATTCTCTAAATCTCTTTTCAATTTTCTTTCAAATTCTTCCCAAATCTTCTTCAAAAACTCAAGTATCTTTTCAATTTCTTTTCAAATCTTTTCAAACCCATCATATCATCTCTTATTTCTTAGATGCATAACCAAATTTTCAGATTTAACCTCTTTATATCTTTTTCAATTTAAAATCTCATCTTTTTCATATCATGATTTTATTTTCTTCCACCAATCATATCTCTATGGCATATCTCTTTCAAAATTTTCGAAATCCCTGCCCTCCTCTTATAAATACACATTCGGCCACCCCCCTCTCCACCATTCGAATTTGCCTCTTCTCCTCTCTCTCCCCTTTCCTTTCTTTTGCTTGAGGGCAAGCAAACCCCTAAGTTTGGTGTGTTTTTCCGTGATCACTGAGCTAAGACTCATCAAGATCATGGCACCTAAGGGAAAACAAACTAAATCAAGAGGCAAGAAAGAGAATACTCCAAAGAGTCTTTGGAATCAAGAGAGGTTCCTAACCAAAGAACTTGCAGACCATTACCACAAAATAATGGGCCTGAGGTCAGTGATCCCGGAAGTTAAATTCAATCTGAAAGAAGATGAATATCCGGAGATCCAAGAGCAAATTCGAAACAGAGGATGGGAAATTCTAGCTAATCCTAAAACAAAGGTTGGAAGAAACATGGTTCAGGAATTCTACTCAAATCTATGGCTAACAGATAAGCAGAGAATAACTGGAACCACCTTTCATACCTACCGAACCATAGTCAGAGGGAGGCTTATTTACTTCCATCTGGACAAAATAAGAGAGGTCTTCAAACTGCCTCAACTACAAGATGATCCAGAATACTATAATAGGAGAATGCTGAGAGTAGATAAGGGGTTGAATTAAGTTCTAGAGGACATATGCCTCCCTGGAACTAAGTGGATAACCAATTCAAAAGGTGTCCCAAACCAACTCAAGAGGGGAGATCTCAAACCAGTTGCAAGAGGCTGGTTGGACTTCATTAGGTGTTCTATATGGCCCACTAGCAACCGCTCTGAGGTCACTGTCAAAAGAGCAGTGATGATTCATTGTATTATGCTTGGAAATGAAGTGGAGATTCATCATCTAATTTCTTGTGAGATTTATACAATTGCAAACAAGAACTCCACTGAAGCCAAACTGGCCTACCCAAGCTTAATTTCTCTGCTATATAAAGATGCTGGGGTGAGGATGAGAGTAGATGAATTCATCCCAATCGAACACCCAATCACCAAGAAGTCAATGGAAGGACAAGTGCAAGACAAGTCCATAAAAAGGAGGGCACAGGAGTTCCTCCCAGAAATTCCTGAAATTGACTACTGGACCCGCCTAGAAGCATCTGTTACCAAGCTGCAAGAAGCTATGGAACAACTTAAGGAAGAACAACAGAATCAAAGCTGCATGCTCTGCAAACTGCTGAAGGAACAAGAGAAGCATGGGCGTGAGCTACAGGAGCTGAAGCGCCAGAAGCTCTCCCTTGAAGGACCAAGCACCCCACAGATTGAGGGAGCATCCACTTCTCAAAATTAAGGTTCTTGAGTCCTAACTCTATGATAACCTTTATTATTAAGAGTCTATTTCAAGAGTCATTTATTTTTCTTTTTTTTTTATTTTCTGTCTTCTATTATTATTGGGTTGCTCTTATATTTATTTTTGAGTCTTATTGTCATTCCATGATTAATAAAATTTAAAGTTTATGTCTTAAAGCTATGAATGTCCTATGAATCCATCACCTTTCTTAAATAAAAAGTGTCTTTAATTAAAAAAGAAAAAGAAGTACATGAATTTCAAATTTTAAAACAGTTTAATTATTTTGATGTGGTGGCAATACTCTTGTTTTCTGAATGAATGCTTGAACAGTGCATATGTTTGAATTTGTTATTTATGAATGTTAAAATTGTTGGCTCTTGAAAGAATGATGGAAAAGGAGAAATGTTATTGATAATCTGAAAAATAAAAAAAATTGATTCTTGAAGCAAGAAAAAGCAGTGAATAGAAAAAAAGAGGATGATATGCGAAAGAAAAAGAGAGAGAGAGAGAAAAAGAAAGAAAAAGCAAGCAGAAGAAGCCAATAACCCTTTAAACCAAAAGGCAAGGGTAATAAAAAGGATCCAAGGCTTTGAGCATCAGTGGATAGGAGGGCCCTCAGGAATAAAATCCTGGCCTAAGCGGCTAAACCAAGCTGTCCCTAACCATGTGCTTGTGGCGTGAAGGTGTCAAGTGAAAACTTGAAACTGAGCGGTTAAAGTCGTGGTCCAAAGCAAAAAGAGTGTGCTTAAGAGCTCTGGACACCTCTAATTGGGGACTCTAGCAAAGCTGAATCACAATCTGAAAAGGTTCACCCAGTTATGTGTCTGTGGCATCTATGTATCCGGTGGTAATACTGGAAAACAAAATGCTTAGGGTCACGGCCAAGACTCATAAAGTAGCTGTGTTCAAGAATTAACATACTTAACTGGGAAAATCAATAACACTATCTAGATTCTGAGTTCCTATAGAAGCCAATCATTCTGAACTTCAAAGGATAAAGTGAGATGCCAAAACTGTTCGTAGGCAAAAAGCTAAAAGCCCCGCTCATCTAATTAATACTGATCTTCATAGATGTTTTTGGAATTCATTGTATATTCTCTTCTTTTTATCCTATTTGATTTTCAGTTGCCTGGTGACAAGCAACAATTTAAGTTAGGTGTTGTGATGAGCGGATAATTTATACGCTTTTTGGCACTATTTTTAGTATATTTTTAGTATATTTTAGTTAGTTTTTATTATATTTTTATTAGTTTTTATTTAAAATTAACTTTTCTGGACTTTACTATGAGTTTGTGTGTTTTTCTGTGATTTCAGGTATTTTCTGGCTGAAATTGAGGGACTTGAGCAAAAATCTGATTCAGAGGCTGAAAAAGGACTGTAGATGCTGTTGGATTTTGACCTCCCTTCACTTAAAGTGGATTTTCTGGAGCTACAGAAGCCTAATTGATGCGCTCGCAATTGCGTTGAAAAGTAGATATCCTGGGCTTTCCAGCAATATATAATAGTCCATACTTTGCCCAAGATTTGATGGCCCAAACCGGCGTTCTAAGTCAGCTTAAGAATTCTGGCGTTTAACGCCAGAACTGGCATAAAAGCTGGAGTTAAACGCCCAAACTGGCACAAAAGCTGGTGTTTAACTCCAAGAAAAGTCTCTACACATGAAAGCTTCAATGCTCAGTCCAAGCACACACCAAGTGGGCCCCGGAAGTGGATTTTTACACTAAACACGCTAGCTTACTCATTTTCTGTAGCCCTAGGTCACTAGTTTATCTTGTACGGGATGACATTCTACATGTTTCATATTGTATCTTCTATGGCATGAGTCTCTAAACCCCATTGTTGGGGGTGAGGAGCTCTGCTGTTCTTCATGAATTAATGCAATTACTACTGTTTTCCATTCTATCACGCTTGCTTCTATTCTAAGATATTCATTCGCACTTCAATCTGATGAATGTGATGATCCGTGACAATCATCATCATTCTCATCTATGAACGCGTGCCTAACAACCACCTCCATTCTACCTTAGATTAAATGGATATCTCTTAGCCTCATGATTCAGATTAGAGTCTTCGTGGTATAAGCTAGAATTATTGGCGGCCATTCCTGAGATCCGGAACGTCTAAACCTTGTCTGTGGTATTCTGAGTAAGATCTGGGAAGGGATGACTGTGACGAGCTTCAAACTCGCGAGTGTTGGGCGTAGTGATAGACGCAAAAGGATCAATGGATCCTATTCTGACATGATCGAGAACCGACAGATGATTAGCCGTGCGGTGACAGCGCATTTAGAACATTTTCACTGAGAGGACGGGAAGTAGCCATTGACAACGGTGATGCCCAACATAGAGCTTGCCATGGAAGGAGCCTTGCATGCATGAAGAAGAAGACAGTAGGAAAGTAGAGATTCAGAAGACAAAGCATCTCCAAAACCTCAACATGTTCTTTATTACTGCAAAACAAGTATTTATTTCATGTTCTTTTACTTTTTACAATTAAATATGAGAATTATTGATATCCTGACTAAGAGTTACAAGATAACCATAGCTTGCTTCAAGCCGACAATCTCCGTGGGATCGACCCTTACTCACATAAGGTATTACTTGGACGACCCAGTGCACTTGCTGGTTAGTTGTGTGGAATTTCATAAGTGTGATTGTGATTTCGTGCACCAATAGCCATTAAATCACAATACCTGGCCGACATCATTGCAGAATTTACAGACACCCCGGAAACCCCACAGAATGGAACCTCTACGTGGACAGTTCCTCAAATAAAAATGGAAGTGGCGTGGGTGTGATAATTGAAAGCAACCAAGGGACTCAAATTGAACTTTCTCTCAAATTCAGGTTCCCTGCCTCAAACAATCAAGCGGAATATGAGGCACTATTAGCTGGTTTGAAGCTGGCTAGGGAGGTTGAAGCCCAAAAGCTTACCATCTTCAGCGAATCACAAGTAGTCACTTCACAAATAACAAGGAGCTACCAAGCCAAAGACCCCACCATGAAAAAGTACTTGGATAAAACCAGGGAACAGCTCAGACAACTCAGAGAATATGAGGTCCGTCACATACCCCGAGAACAGAATGCCCGAGCTGACGCACTCTCAAAGCTAGCCAGCACCAAACCAGGGGGCAACAATAGAAGCCTCATCCAAGAAATACTGCAGAGTCTGTCAATCTCGGAAGAAGAAAAAGTCCTAGCCATAATAGGTCAGGATCAAGGATGGATTACTCCCATAATTAACTACCTCAAAATAGAAACACTCCCTACAGACGAAAAGGAGGCAAAGAGGTTAAAACGAGAGGCACAACATTACACCATCATAAACAATACTCTATACAAGAGAGTGATTTCAATCCCATTATTAAAATGTGTGCCGACTTCCAACACAAAATAAGTTCTAGAAGAAGTACACAGCGGCATTTGTGGAAATCATCTCAGAGCACAAGCTCTCACCAAAAAGGTACTCCGAGCAGGATTCTATTGGCCAACTCTACAAAAGGAAGCCACAGAGTTTGTAAAGACATGTATACCATGCCAGAAACATGCCAACTTTCACATCACCCCGCTAGAAGAACTCATCAGCGTAACCTCACCATGGCCCTTTGCAAAATGGGGACTCGACCTTCTCGGACCCTTCCATAAGGGACCAGGACAAGTTAAATTCCTTATAGTAGGAGTAGACTACTTTACAAATTGGATCGAGGCAGAACCCCTAGCTAATGCCACTGCTCAAAGAAGTCAAAAATTCCTATATAGGAACATTGTCACAAGGTTTGGGGTTCCATACTCCATCACCACATACAATGGCACCCAATTCACAGATGCAGGCTTCAGAAAGTTAGTGGCCGACTTGAACATAAAACAACAATTCACTTCCGTAGAACATCCCCAAGCCAATGGACAAGCCGAAGCTGCCAACAAAGTTATATTGGCTGAGATAAAGCGGAGATTACAGAACACCAAGGGAGCTTGGGCTGAGGAGCTTCCACAAGTCCTATGGGCATACCGAACAATGTCACATTCCACCACAAAGGAATCACCCTTCCGATTAACATACGGAATGGAGGCAATGATCCCAGTAGAGATTGAAGAAGGGTCGCCTAGAGTGATCCACTATAATGAAGAAGCCAACTCCCAATTTCAAAGGGAAGAACTCGACCTACTCTTGGAAGTCCAAGAAAGAGCTCGGATCAGAGAAGAAGCACTAAAGCATCGAATGGATTCAAGATATAATTAAAAAGTAGTGCCACGAGGTTTCACTGAGAATGACCTCATCCTAATCCAAAATGATATCGGAAAAACTCGACTTGGAGAAGGAAAGCTGGCAGCAAACTGGAAAGGACCCTACCGAGTCGTAGAAGTACTCAGAAAAGGCTACTACAGACTGTCCGAACTCGATGGACGAGAGCTTCCTAGGTCGTGGCACGCCTACAACCTGAGAATGTACTATAGTTAGGGATGATAAAGGATCTCAGCATAAGGTGCACTCTTTTTCCTGAAAAGGTTTTTTAATGAGGCACCAAGCTAAGACGTACAAACAATTTGACTTAAAGGGATAAAAACTCCCGTATGTATATATGTGCATTTTCTTTTGAAATATGATTAGATATTCTACCAACTCTCAAGCCGCATTAATCTGAAACATTCATCGTCCGATTATAAAGCAACAGATCGGTAGAAAGTGAAAATCAAATTCACTGCATGTTCTGAGGGTTACCTGAAACTGTAGGTCGATCTCGGACGAGATCTTCGGTACTGGTCGGAGATGACGTGTCCGGCTGGTGGATGGCGGCCGGAGCTGTCGTGTCCGACTTGTTGGATTGGCTACACTACTGATCCTTGATCATCGGAAGGTGGGGGGTACCTGCAAGAGACTCCGATGCTTAAGTTAGCACAGGTATTAAGCAGGTTTTTAGTAGAATCAGAGTATGAGTTATACCTGGGTGCTCCAGTGTATTTATAATGGTTGTGGAGTGACCTTATCAGATAAGATAAGTTAGTTATCTTATCTTTATCTTTATCTTTGGGTTGAGGTCAGGTTATCTTTGAACTGCCTTTAGATTTGGGTCGTGTTCCTTTATTTGGGCCATTTACTGGGCTTTTCTGTCGATTTGACCGACCGCTTTTGAGAAGAGGTCGGATAGCCTGACCTGAAGAGGTCGGTCGCTTTATTACTGAACATCCCGGATCGGATGGCTCGAACCAGGGTGTGAACAGTGCCCCTGCTTGAGCTCGGTCTTCTGCTTTGAGGTCGAGTTTTTGACTTCGAACTTTTTATGGTGAAGCCGAACTTGAGCATTTTGTCGATTCCTTTTGTAGAACCTTTTTTGAATGTGGAACATTTTCCTCTAAAAGCGCGCGCTTCACATCAGCGCTCTGTTCTTGGGAATGCACAAGGGTTTAATGCCCTAATTAATTAGCTTTTAATGCTCCGTTTCCCTTTTATTTTGAACCTTTACACACAGAAACGGTTTCTCTTCTCTGTTTGTAACTTTCCCTTTCTTTCTCCTTTTCTGTTTCCTGGAGTTTGCAATTTTCACCTTTCTTCCCTGCGACGTCGTTTGGTGATTTCTTGGTGTTTCTACTTGCTCAAAAGGTGATTCTGTCCTACGTCTTTGATCTTCTTCAAAAACTTCTTCCTTTGTTCAGGTTGGTTCTTGTTCTCATCCTTTTTTTCTGATAATGCCTTGATTTTAAATGTACGTTTGGAAAAGCTTGATCCTTTTTGTAACCTTGTGCTTGCTTGTTACTGTGGCGTATTTTTTCTGGTTTTGCTTTTTTGTTTTTGCGCATACTCCTAGTGTTTCTGTTTGATGCTTCCTAGGGTTTTGCATGCTCTATTGTTGCTTCTATCTCGTTCTTTTGAAAAGATTGTATCTTGTAATAATGGTAGTTTTCAAAATAATAGCTTGACTTTTGCCCTGTTGATAGTTTTTCTCGTCGCTTGTTAAGATTTTCTTTGTTTGCTTGGGGTGCCTCTTTGATGACTACTTCTCCTGAACATTTTGCTGCTATCTGCCTTCGTTTTTTATTTTGAACTGGGACGGTGAGTCTGGGAGGTAGCTCGTTTGGATGGCCGTGTTTGATTTGTGGCTTGTTGCCTTCGAGGTGTCGTTTTGGTTGTAGAACAGAGAGGTTTTGTTGTTTTCTTGCATCGAGACGTATGCCTGTTTTCCCGAATCCTTGTCCTGTTAACTGCCTCCAAAGGATGCCCCTGGATCTTTTTGGTATGGGTCCTAGGGATTCCTTTTGTTGCTTGTTCTGTACTGGGTTATGTTAGCCGAGTTATTCTGATTTTGTCCAGGATCTTTTTATTAATCCAATATTCTTTTCTTGTTTGTAGGACTAGTTTGGATATGTCTTCTCACAATAACATTGTAGAAATGTCTTCTAAAGTTCCCGAAGGGATGTCCGATTGGCTGGACTCCCTTGTCTTGATGTGTGTCTTTGTGGTGGATGCTGGGTTTTGTGTAGAGCTGAGGAAACGTCATAGAGTTTGTGGTGGTGGTGCCCGGGAGAGGGACTATGAGCTTGTAGCGCCCGACTCTGACGAGAGGGTTTGTTTTCCTACTTCGGTCGAGGGGGAGCGTCCCTTCTTTTATGCCTATGAATATTTCTTCAGCCAGTTGGAGATTACTTTTCCTTTTACTGCTTTCGAGACCGACTTGTTGTGGTCGTGTAACATTGCCCCATCCCAGCTTCATTCAAATTCCTGGGGTTTTATCAAGATCTTTCAGCTGTTTTGTCGAGAGTTAGGCGTAACACCTTCTCAGACTCTTTTTCTCTATCTGTTTGTTTCTGCCAAGCCTGGAGCTTCTTCTAAAAAGAAGGCTTCCTGGGTTTTTTTTAGGTCTGCCCAGGGGCATAAAGTTTTTGCCATGTACGATGAATCTTTTAAGGACTTTACGAATTATTTCTTTAGAGTCCGTGCTGTTGAGGGGGTCCACCCCTTTTTTCTTGATGAAAATGATGAGCCTGCTTTCCCTCTAGAATGGTAAAAGGATGTGAGAATGTCTTGTTATACATGGGAGATGCTTGACAAGGTTGAGCGGGCTTTTGTAATTGTTCTTGAAGATTTATGGGGGGAACCACCCCATCTTGATACAAAAAAGTTTTTGAGTGACCCGTCCCTGGTTCGAACTGCTTTGGGTACTATCTGACTTGTTTCTATACTTGTTTCTTAGCTTTGCTTCCTCTTTCTATGATTGTAACCCCTTATTGTGGTTGATTCTGTATTTTCAGAGATGTCTAAGAACAATGATTCCATGAAGCCTTCAAAAAGGCAAGGAAAGCTGCTGCTGCTCAAAATATCTCGGCCAAGGTGACAGGAGAGGGATCTTCTCAAGTTCTGGTGAAACTGCCCGTGCCGAGTTCTCCTGGGCCGAGGAAGGTGATCCCCACTCCTCGGGTTCATCCGGCCAACCCTCCACAGACTTCTGCCGCTACTTCTGGTGCTCCTCCCAACAAGAAACAAAAAACAATTGAGCCTTTCAACCTTGATGCTCCTGACTTCGATGCGGTGGAATTTGTTGATCAACAAATCGGTCCTTATGGCGTCCTCCCTATGGATGATGTATCGCTCCTTCGCCATTTGGACTTTATAACTCGAAGTAGTGTTAAAATGGCACATATGGGGGCTGCCCTGTACCGAACTGCTCAAAATCTTCCTCTTCATGCCACCAAAGCCTTTATGGAGGAGGCTAAACAAGAGTTTGATCGGATGAAAGGGTTGAAGGAGAAGTTTGAGGTGAAAGTGTCCAAATTGGAGAAGGAGCTGAAGAATGAGAAAGCTAGCTCCCTTGCTTTAGCGGCTTCTATGAGGTTGGCCGAGGACACGGCATTGAGGCATAAATGCAGCTATGTTACATCCTATCGGGAGGTGATACGTCTGAGGGAGGAATTGGAGTCTGCTCGGGCTGATTACTCCTAGCTCCAAGGTCATCTTGTCGGCAGCGTGAATGCTGCTTACGAGAATCTGAAGGAGCATGTTCGAATTCTGGCTCCTGAGGTCGACCTTTCTCTCTTCAGCCTGGACAATGTTGTGAGGGATGGTAAGATTGTTCCTGACGACCCGGATGATGATGATGTCGAACCTCCCCCTGCGCCTGCTGTCAAAGTGTCCACTTCTATAGTTCCTTCGGCTGAGGTCGGTAATCCCGTATCCGATCCGGATTGTCAAATCCTGAATAGAGATGATGGGACCGTGGATGCTGTGCCCATTCAGACTCGCCCTCCTTCACCCCGTATTGATGCTACTGAGAAGGCTCCTGATGTTTAACTGAACTCTTTATCTTTGTTGTGCAGATAGCCCGGCTTGTGGGCTTTTAAAATCTCTTATTATATAAATGATGTTTTGGTGACTGTTGATACTTTCCTTAGTTGCTTGTTTAGCAACTTTTATTTTGAAAAACAACAAGTAGCTTTTCGAGCTTTTGGGGCTGACTTTGATGGCCTCTGAAGATGGTTATAATATTATGCTTGTTTGCGCTTGTCTTGGCACCTTTCTAGGTTTTTGAGAATGTTAGCATCTTCTAAGTTATTTTTGTAATCCTCTTTTTTGGACCTTGTACCGGTCTCTTTCAAGGATTACTTTATAACTTTATGCTTTGGGCCGACTTTGTCATGTCGGGTTTTTCCTCATGTTGACCGACTTCGCCATGTTGGGTCAAATTATTTTGTAATCCTCTTTCTTGGACTTTGTTTAAGTCTCTTTCAGGGATTACTCATAATTTGTGGGCCGACTTCGTCATGTTGGGCCCTTCTAAGTTATTTTTGTAATCCTCTTTCTTGGACCTTGTTCAGGTCTCTTTCAGGGATTACTTTTATAACTTTATGTTTTTGGCCGACTTCGTCATGTTGGGCCCTTCTAAGTTATTTTTGTAATCCTCTTTCTTGGACTTTGTTCAGGTCTCTTTCAGGGATTACTTCTATAACTCTATGTTTTGGGCCGACTTTGTCATGTCGGGCCCTTCTAAGTTATTTTTGTAATCCTCTTTCTTGGACCTTGTTCAGGTCTCTTTCAGGGATTACTTCTATAACTTTACGTTTTGGGCCGACTTTGTCATGTCGGGCCCTTCTAAGTTATTTTTGTAATCCTCTTTCTTGGACCTTGTTCAGGTCTCTTTCAGGGATTACTTCTATAAATTTATGTTTTGGGCCGACTTTGTCATGTCGGGCCCTTCTAAGATATTTTTGTAATCCTCTTTGTTGGACCTTCTTCAGGTCTCTTTCAGGGATTACTTCTATAACTTTATGTTTTGGGCCGACTTTGTCATGTCGGGCCCTTCTAAGTTAAAGTAATCCTTTTTTATAGGGTTGGCCAGACCTCTTTCCAGGGTTTATTTATAACTTGGTTTGACTTGGTCCGACTTCTTAACGTCGGCCAGGCATTTAAGTTATTATTTAGCAATCCATCAGGACCTCGTCAGGTCCTTTCTCCGGATCACTTTCGATAACTTCTTGCATTATTCTGTTTTCATCTTTGCCGATTTGTAGAAGGTGGGTTAAATCCTTGTTTAGTCGACCTTTAGATGAATCCGATTTTCATCTCTGTTGGTCTTTATCGTGATTGTGCAGTGAATTTGTTTTTCACTTTTTGCCAATCTGTCGCTTTATAATCGGATGATGAATGTTTTAGATTAATGTATCTTGAAAACTTTGTAGAATGTCTAATATATTTTATTTAAAAGAAAATGAAAATATGTACATATAGAGTTTTTATCTTTTTGAGTCAGACAATTTCTGGATCTCAACTTGGTGCCTCATTAAAAAACCTTCTCAGGAAAAAGAGTGCATCCTATGATGAGATCTTTTACCTTCTCTAGCTATAGTACCTTCTTAGGTTGCAGGCGTGCCATGATCTGGGAAGCTCTCGTCCGTCGAGTTCGGATAGTCTGTAGTAGCCCTTCCCAAGTACTTCTATGACACGGTAGGGTCCTTTCCAGTTTACTGCTAGCTTTCCTTCTCCAGGTCGAGTTGTTCCAATATCGTTTCGGATCAGAATGAGATCATTCTCAGCGAAACCTCTTGGCACTACCTTTTGATTATATCTGGAAGCCATTCAACATTTTAGTGCTTCTTCCCTGATCCGAGCTCTTTCTTGGATTTCAGGAAATAGGTCAAGCTCTTCCCTTTGAAGTTGGGAGTTGGCTTCTTCATTGTAATGAACCACTCTAGGCGACCGTTCCTCGATCTCTACTGGGATCATTGCTTCCGTTCCGTATGCTAGTCGGAAGGGTGATTCCTTTGTGGTGGAATGTGGCATCATTCGATATGCCCATAGGACTTGTGGAAGCTCTTCAGCCCAAGCTCCCTTTGCGTCTTGTAATCTCTGTTTTAACCCAGCCAATATGACTTTGTTGGCAGCTTTGGCCTGTCCGTTGGCTTGAGGATGTTCGACGGATGTGAACTAGTGCTTTATGTTCAAGTCGGCTACTAATTTTCTGAAGCCTGCGTCTGTGAATTGAGTGCCATTGTCTGCGGTGATGGAGTATGGAACCCCGAACCTTGTGACAATGTTCCTATATAGGAATTTTCGGCTTCTTTGAGCAGTGGCATTGGCTAGGGGCTCTGCCTTGATCCACTTTGTGAAATAGTCTACCCCTACTATGAGGAATTTAACTTGTCCGATCCCTGGGGGAAGTGTCCGAGAAGATCGAGTCCCCATTTTGCAAATGGCCAAGGTGAGGTTACGCTGATGAGCTCTTCTGGCGGGGCGATGTGAAAGTTGGCATGTTTCTGGCATGGTGGGCATGTCCTTACAAATTCTGTAGCTTCCTTTTGTAGAGTTGGCCAATAGAATCCCGCCCGGAGTACTTTTTTGGTGAGAGCTTGTGCTCCGAGATGATTACCACAAATGCCACTGTGTACTTCCTCTAAAACTTCCCTTGTGTTGGAGGTCGGCACACACTTTAGTAGTGGTATTCAAATCCCTCTTTTATATAGGGTGTTGTTTATGATAGTGTAGTACTGAGCCTCCCGTTTTAACCTCTTTGCCTCCTTTTCATCTGTGGGGAGTGTTTCTGTTTTAAGGTAGTTAATTATGGGAGTCATCCATCCTTGATCCTGACCTGTTATGGCTAGGACTTTCTCCTCTTCTGAGATTGATGAGTTCTGTAGCATTTCCTGGATGAGGCTTCTATTGTTGCCCCCTGGTTTGGTGCTGGCTAGTTTTGAGAGTGCGTCAGCTCGGGTATTTTGTTCGCGGGGTATGTGGCAGATCTTATATTCCCCGATTTGTCTGAGCTGTTCCTTGGTTTTCTCCAAATAATTTTTCATGGTGGGATCTTTGGCTTGGTAACTTCCTGTTATTTGTGAGGTGACTACTTGTGAATCACTGAAGATGTTGAGTTTTTGAGCTCCAACCTCCTTAGCCAGCTTCAAGCCAGCTAGTAATGCTTCATATTCTGACTGGTTGTTTGAGGCCGTGAACCCAAATTTGAGGGAAATCTCAACTTGGGTTCCTTGGTTGCTTTTGATTATCACACCTGCACTGCTTCCCGTCTTATTCGAGGAACCGTCCACATAGAGATTCCATTCTGTGGGGGTTTCCAGGGTATCTGTGAATTATGCAATGAAGTCGGCTAAGTACTGTGACTTGATGGCTGTCCAAGCTTCATAGTGGAAGTCGAACTCGGATAACTCGACTGCCCATTGTAAATTTCTGCCTGCTAGATCTGTTTTCTACAATATTCTTTTTATGGGCTGGTTGGTCCGAACCTTAATGGTGTGAGCCTGGAAGTACGGGCAAAGTCGTCGAGATGTCAGTATGAGAGTATAGACAAACTTTTCTATTTTTTGGTAGTTCAACTCGGATCCCTGCAGCGCTTTACTAATGAAGTATACATGTTGTTGCCTTTGTCGTCCTCTCGAACCAGTGTTGAGGCTACTGCCCGACTTCCTACCGCAAGGTATAATACGAGTGGCTCTCCCTCTCGTGGTCGAGTTAGGATAGGTGGTCGTCCCAGGAAACTTTTGAAATTCTGGAAGGCTTGCTCGCACTCTATTGTCCATTCGAACTTCTTTCCTTTCCTTAAAGTAGCATAGAAGGGGAGATATCTTATCGCTGATCCTGCTAAGAATCTGGATAAGGCTGCCAATCTTCCATTGAGTTATTGTACCTCTCTGACACAAGTTGGGCTCTTCATGTTGAGTATGGCCTGGCATTTATCTGGATTTGCCTCAATTCCTCTTTGTGTGAGCATAAAACCTAAGAATTTGCCTGCTTCTACTACAAAGGTGCATTTTGCCGGATTGAGTCGCATGTCATGCTTCCTTATAGTGTCGAACACTTGGGCCAGGTCGGACAATAATGTCTCTTCACTTTGTGTCTTTATTAACATATTGTCGACGTATACTTCCATGATTTTTCCGATATGATCTGAAAAGACTTTATTCATTAGCCTTTGATAAGTAGCTCCTGCATTTTTGAGACCAAAAGGCATCACAATGTAGCAGTAATTTGCTTTTGGTGTTAAAAACGAGGTCTTTTCTTGATCTGGTGGATACATGGGGATTTGATTGTATCCGGAATATGCATCCATAAACGAGAGGTATTTATATCCGGATGAGGCATCCACCAGAGGTCGATACTTGGGAGCGGATAAGGATCTTTTGGGCAGGCTTTGTTGAGATCGGTGTAGTTGGTGTACATTCACCACTTTCCATTTGATTTTTTCACCAAGACGACGTTGGCTAGCCATAGTGGGTACTTGACTTCTTTTATGAATCCTACCTCCAGTAGTGCTTGTACCTGTTCTTGCATAGCTTGGGATCGTTCTGGCCCAAGTTTTCTTCGTCTCTGCTGTACCGGCCGAGATCCTGGATAGACCGCCAACTTGTGACACATTAGCTTGGGGTCTATGCCTGGCATGTTTGCAGCTTTCCATGCGAAGAGATCGGCATTATCTCGTAAGAACTGTACTAGTAATTCTTTTGCGTCTCCTTTTAGGATCGTGCCAATATTAGTTGTTTTGTCTGAGGTGTCTCCGATTTGAACTTTCTCTACTTTACCTTTGGACCGGGGACGGAGTTCTTCTCGTCTCTGAACTCTATGAAGCTTAATTGTATGGAACTCTTCTCCTCTGCCTCTGAGGTTTAGACTTTCATTATAATAGCAGCGTGCCATCTTTTGATCTGCTTTTATCGTAGCTATTCCTTCTGTAGTTGGGAATTTCATGCATAGATGTGGAGTTGAGACTATTTGCGCCGAGTTGATTTAGTGTTGTCCGACCTATTAAGGCATTGTAGGCTGAGCTTACGTTGACCACAATGTAGTCTATCTTGAGTGTTCTGGATTGGTTCCCTTTTCCGAAGGTTGTATGTAGTGACACGTATCCCAGTGGTTGTACTGGGGTGTCTCCCAGTCCGAACAGGCTGTTCGGGTATGCTCTAAGCTCCTTTTCTTCTAAGCCGAGCTTGTCGAAGGCAGTTTTGAATAAGATTTCGGCAGAGCTCCCTTGGTCTATTAGTGTGCGGTGGAGATTGGCATTTTCCAGTATGATGGTGATGACCATGGGATCGTCGTGTCCTGGGATGATATCGGATGCGTCTTCTTTGGTGAACGTAATTGCAGGGATATCGAGAGCTTCCTCCTTTCCTTCAACATGATATACTTCTTTAAGATATCTTTTGCGGGATGATTTGGAGATTCCTCCTCCTTCAAATCCTCCGTGTATCATATGAACATGTCTTTCTGGTGTACGAGGTGATCGCTCAGTTCGTCCGACCTCCTCATCCCTTCTCCTTTTTCTTTGCTCATCGTCTTAGGTGGCTAAATACCAATCTAGTTTTCCTTCTCTCACTAACTTTTAAATGACATTTTTTAGATCGAAGCATTCGTTGGTGGAATGTCCACGGACACGATGGTATTCACAATACTCGTTTCGGTTTCCTTCTCCTCTTTTGCCTTTGAGTGGTCGAGCTGGGGGTATTTTTTCTATGTGGCAGACTTCCTTGTGCACATCCACAAGTGACACCCGAAGGGGGGTGTAATTATGATATTTTTTAACTTTTTCCCCTTGTCGATCTTCCTTCTTTTTGGACTCTTTATCTTTGTCTCGGTAGGGGAATCCGGACTTTGAGGTTTCTCCTAACCGAGAGTTTTCTTCCATGTTGATGTATTTCTTCGCTCGCTCTTGTACTTCATCTAGAGATGTGGGGTATTTCTTTGATATAGATTGGCTAAAAGGTCCCTCTCGTAGGCCATTGATGAGGCCTATGATGGCGGCCTCTGTTGGCAAGCTTTGTATATCTAGGCATGTTTTGTTGAATCTTTCCATGTAATTGCGAAGACTTTCCCGATCTCCTTGCTTGATCCCTAGTAGACTGGGGGCGTGCTTAGCCTTGTCTTTTTGGATGGAGAATCTGGCCAGGAATTTTTTGGCTAGGTCGTCAAAGCTTGAGATGGACTTTGGAGGTAGGTTGTCGATCTATCTGATTGCTGTCTTCGTGAGAGTTGTTGGAAAAGCTTTGCAGCGAATAGCATGTGAGGTGTCAATGAGGTACATTCTACTTCTGAAGCTACTGAGGTGATGGTTGGAATATGTAGTACCATCATACAAAGTCATATTCGGGAGTTTGAAGTCTTTAGGAATTTTAGTTTTCATGATTTCCGTAGTGAATGAATCTTGATCTTTGCGTGAATTGTCTTCAGGGGTGTTCCGGGTAGCTTTTGCTTTGATATTGGCTTCGAGTAGTAGGATTTTATCTTCTAATTCCCGACGTCGCCTTACCTCTCTTTGTATATCCTTGCCAACTTCTCGTTGATGTTGGCTTTCTTTTTCAAGTTGCTTTAAACGATCTTGAAGTGCTACTATTACTCCCGGATTTGATGAGTTTTTGTCTCCGTTAGATTCTGGGGTATCTTTCAGCGTAGTGTCTGCATTTTTGTGCAGTGTTCTATCTTTTAGATCTGAATTGTGGCTATTGTCATGGTCGTCCGCCATGGTGGTGGGATGACTTTCAGGTTCCCCGGCAACGGCGCCAATGTTTCGAGTGTTACTTGAAACTGTAGGTCGATCTCGGACGAGATCTTCTGTACTGGTCGGAGATGACATGTCCGGCTGGTGGATGGCGGCCGGAGCTATCGTGTCCGACTTGTTGGACTGGCTGCACTACTGATCCTTGATCACCAGAAGGTGGGGGGTACCTGCAAGAGACTCCGATGCTTAAGTTAGCACGGGTATTAAGCAGGTTTTTAGTAGAATCAGAGTATGAGTTATACCTGGGTGCTCCAGTGTATTTATAATGGTTGTAGAGTGACCTTGTCAGATAAGATAAGTTAGTTATCTTATCTTTATCTTTATTTTTGGGTTGAGGTCAGCTTATCTTTGAGGGAACCGCCCTTATCTCTATAGGTTTGGACTGCCTTTGGATTTGGGTCGTGTTCCTCTATTTGGGCCCTTTACTGGGCTTTTCTATCGATTTGACCGACCTCTTTTGAGAAGATGTCGGATAGCCTGACCTGAAGAGGTCGGTCGCTTTATTACTGAACATCCCGGATCGGATGGCTCGAACCAGCGTGTGAACACTGCACGATCACGATAAAGACCAACAGAGATAAAAACCAAATTCATCAAAACGTCGACCAAACAAGGATTGAACCCAACTTCTATAAATCGGCAAAGATGAAAATAGAATAAGGCAAGAAGTTATCGAAAGTGATCCAGAGAAAGGACCTGACAAGGTTTTGATAAAATGGGTTGCTAAATAATAACTTAAACACTGGCTGACGTTAAGAAGTCGGACCAGTCGCAATAACAAAAGTTATTAGTAAATCCCTAGAAAGAGGTCTGGCCAGCCCTATAAAAGAGGATTACTATAACTTAAAAGGGCCCGACATGACGAAGTCGGCCCAAAGCCCAAAAGTTATAAAAGTAATCCCTGAAAGAGACTTGAACAAAGTCCAAGAAAGAGGATTACAAAAATAACTTAGAAGGGTCTGACATGACGAAGTCGGCCCAAAACCCAGAAGTTATAAAAGTACTCCCTGAAAGAGACTTGAACAAAGTCCAAGAAAGAGGATTACAAAAATAACTTAGAAGGGTCCGACATGATGAAGTCGGCCCAAAACCCAGAAGTTATAAAAGTAATCCCTGAAAGAGACTTGAACAAAGTCCAAGAAAGAGGATTACAAAAATAACTTAGGAGGTCTTGACATGACGAAATCGGCCCAAAACCCAAAAGTTATAAAGTAATCCCTGAAAGAGACTCCAACAATGTCCAAAAAAGAGGATTACAAAAATAACTTAGAAGGGCCCGACATGATGAAGTCGGCCCAAAACATAAAAGTTATAAAAGTAATCCCTAAAAGAGACTTGAACAAAGTCCAAGAAAGAGGATTACAAAAATAAATTAGAAGGGTCCGACATGACGAAGTCGGCCTCCATAAGATACTAAAGTTATAAAAAGTAATACCTAGCAAGAGACCTTATATATGGTCCAAACAAGGCAGGATTACTAGAAATAACTCCCGAAGCCTCAAAGGAATCAAAGCCACAAACAGGAAATACAAAGGCAATCCAGAGAGGTCGAGCAACAAGGCTCCAACACTACCGAAAACCTAAAAAAGGGGTACCAAGATAGATAAGGACCGACATGATATTAAATGCATAATAAGAACAAGCTCAAAGAGGCTACCCAAATCAGCCCCAAGAACTTGGAAGCTATTTTTTGTTTTTCAAAATAAAGTTGCTAAACAAGAAACTAAAAAAAAAAGAGTCAACGGTCAACAACATTACAAAAAGAAAGTTTTAAAAGCCCACAGGCCGGGCTATCTACACAGAACATTTACATAATCAGGGAAGATCTGAAGGCTTCTCGGCGGCACAAGGTGAAGGAGGGCGAGTCTGAAGGGGCACTACATCCACTGTCACGTCATCCCGATTTAATATCTGACAGTCAGGCTCTGGTTCGGGATGACTAACCCAAGCGGGAGGAGTTGAAGAAGTCGGCATACAGTGGCTTTGGCGACCGGCACAGGAAGGGGTTCAACATGATCGTCATCAGGGACAATCTTGCCATCCTTTACAATATTGTCCAGGATGAAGAGAGTAAGGTTGGCCTCAGGTGCAAGAACTTGAACCTGCTCCTTCAGGTTCTCATAATCAGCATTTACGCTACCTACAAGATGCCCCTGGAGCTCGGCATAATCAACCCGGGCAGACTCCAAATCCTCCCTAAGATGCATCACCTCCCTGTAGGCCGTATCATAACTATCCTTGTGCCTCAAAGCCGTGTCTTCAGCCAACTTTATAGAAGCTGCCAAGGCAATAGAACTAGCCTTCTCATCCTCCAACTCTTTCTCCAGCTTGGTCACCTTCACCTCAAGCTCCTCCTTCAAACCTTTCATTCGATCGAACTCTAATTTGGCCTCCTCCATAAAGGCCTTTGTAGCATGAAGAGGAAGATCTTGGGCAGTCCGATATAAGGCCGCCCCCATATGTGCCATCTTGACAATACTCCGAGTTATAAAGTCTAAATAATGAAGGAGTGACACATCATTCAAAGGAAGGGCACCATAGGGACCGATCTGCTGGTCGACAAACCCAACAGCATGGAAGTCAGGGGCATCCAGATTAAAGGGTTCAACAGTTCGAGGTGTTTTAGAAGGTGGAACGACCGGAGGAGAAGATGCAGCAACAGCAGAAGACGGCGGAAGATCCACTACACGAACTCGGGGAGTGGGGATTGTTCTCCTCGGGCCGGGAGAGCTCGGCACGGATGGTTTCGACGTCATCTGTGAAGATCCTTCCCCATCCATTTTGGTCGAGATGTTCTGAGCGGCAGCAGCCTTTCTCGCCTTCTTGAAAGCTTTCATCGATTCATTATTCTTGGCCATCTCTATAAAATAGAAACCAGCAGTTTTACAGACCAGGAAAAAAGAGGAAAGCAAAGTAAAAACAAGAAGCAATATACATCAACTAATACCCAGTGCAGTTCGAACAAGGGAGGGGTCCCCCAAGGATTTTTTAGTATCTAAATAAGGAGGTTCCCCCCAAAGGTCCTCCAAAACAGTTACAAAAGCCTGCTCAATCTCGTCGGACATTTTCCACATATATCGGGACACTACTACATTCTGCTGCCAACACAGAGGAAAAGATGGCTCATCATTCGCTTCCAGAAAAAAGGGGTGAGCTCCCTCAACAGCTCGAATCTTGAAGAAATAATTCTTGAATTCCCTAAGGGACTCGTCGAACATGGTAAAAACCTTATGTCCTTGTGTAGACCTAAAAGAAACCCACGAGGCTTTTTTTTCCGAAGAAATCCCGGGCTTAGTTAAAACAAACAAATAAAGAAAAAGAGTTTGAGAAGGGGTAACATCCAATTCTTGGCAAAGAAGCTGAAAAATCTTAATAAAACCCCAGGAGTTCGGATGAAGCTGGGACAGAGCTACATTACACGACCATAGCAAATCGGTCTCAAAAGAAGTAAAGGGAAAAGTGATGTCCAACTGGCTGAAAAAATAGTCGTAAGCATAAAAGAAAGGGCGCTCCCCTTGGATCGGGACAGGGAAGCAAACCCTCTCCTCAGAGTCAGGTGCCACCAATTCATAATTCCTCTCTTGATCTCTACTCTTGCAGAGACGGTGATGTTTTCTAAGCTCTATGCAAAATTTAGAATTGGCTAAAGAAAAACACAGCAACACCAGGGAGTTCAACCAATCAGACATCCCCTCGGGGACCTTAGAAGATGCCTCAACAATATTTTTGCGAGAAGACATGGTCAACTAGTCCTACAAACAAGAAAAAAAGTTTGGATTACTAAAAAACATCTCGCACAAAATACAAAACAACTCGGCTAGTATGATTCAGACAACACAAACAACAAAAGGAAAACCCCAGGACCCACACAAAAGGTCCAAGGGCATCCTTTGGAGGCAGTCAGGGAACAAGGATTCAGGAAAACCTACAAAACTAACATCCCAACAAAACTCGCATCAAGGACAGAGATAAACCCTTTCAAAAAAAAAAGCAGCATCCCCAGAAAGCTACAAATCAAACAAAACCAAAGTAGCTACCTTCCAAATTCGCAGTCTCAGCTTATCAACAAAGATAGCAAAACATATAAAGAAGAAGTCATCAAAAATTGCCACCCTTTTTCAGAGAAGTAAATTCCCCCAGAAAAAGTAAAACAACACGAAGAAATAGTCATTATCTTTCATGGAATTCATCAGCAAAAGCTATCAGCATGACAAAAAGGAACAATCTTTCGAGAAAACAAGCAGTATGGACCCTAGAATACAAAGGAACCATTCCAAAAGCAAGAGAAATCCCCCAAACAGTAAACAAACAGGCACACAGTGATACAAAAAGATTCAGATTTTCCAAGTCGAGACGTCAAGAGAAAAATCGAAACTCTATCAAAAGCCGAAGGCAAAACGACGAAAGAAGTACAAGGAAAGAAAAACCAACCTGAACAAAGGAAGAAGCTTCGAAAGGAGATTGAAGATGGAGAGATGGAATCGTCCAGAAATTGCCAAATGACACCGCAACGCAAAAAACGCAAATTTCAGGCAAAAATAAAAAGCGAGAGAGTACAGGGGGAAGTTACAAAAACGAAGAAGAGAAACCATTTTTTGTGTGTGAGATTCAAAATAAATGAGCTAAGGGAAACGGAGCACTAAAAAAGTAATTAATAAAGGTATTAAACCCTTGCACGTTCCCAAGAACAGAGCGCTAATATAAAGGCGCCCGCTTTTAGAAGAAAACGTTCCACATTCAAAAAAGGAAGACTCTACAAAGAAGGAAGTCGACAAATGCTCGAGTTCGGCTTCACCCGAGAAGGATCGAAGTCCTAAAATTAAGACTCGACCTCAAAAAGAAAGACCGAGCTCTAGCAGGGGCACTGTTCAAACCCTGGGTCGAGCTATCCGACCCGGGATGTTTAAGCGACAAGGCGACCGACCTCTTCAGGTCCGACTATCCGACTTCTTCTCAAAGAGCTCGGCCAAAATGCCAGGAAAGCCCAGTAAAGGGCCCAAATAGAGGAACACGACCCAAGTCCAAAGGCAGTCCAAGCCTATAGAGATAAAGGCGGTTCCCTTGAAGATAAGCTGACCTCACCCAAAGATAAGATAAGATAAGATAACTAACTTATCTTATCTAAGAAGGTCAGCCCACGCTATTATAAATACACTGGAGCACCCAGGTATAACTCATACTCTGATTCTACTAAAAACCTGCTTAATACCTTGCTAACTTAAGCATCAGAGTCCCTTGCAGGTACCCCCTACCCTCCGGTAGTGAAGGATCAGCAGTGCAGCCAGTCCAACAAGTCAGACACGACAGCTCTGGCCATCACACACCAGCCGGACACGTCAGCACCGACCAGTATAGAAGATCTCGACCGAGATCGACCTCCAGTTTCAGGTAACCCTCGGAACAGGTGCAGTTAGATATCTTTTACTATAGGCTTACAGAAAAAGCTCAAATATCTCTAGATCACTCAGCTGGTGGATCTATACACATGAAAAAGACAATTGAAGAGGCTCAAGAGCTCATTGATACAATTGCTAGAAATCAGCATTTGTACTTAAGCAGTGAGTCCTCTCTGAAAGAAGAGGCTAAAGTAGTATCCACTGAACTTAGTCCTCAAGAACAAGTTGCTGAACTCAATCAGCAATTGCTTAATATAACAAAACAGTTTGCAATATTTAAGGAGATGCTCCAAGACACTAAAAATGCTAACAAGAATATGGAAGCACAATTGAATCAGACAAGACAGCAGTTATCTAAACAGATAACAGAAGAATGCAAAGCTGTTCAGCTAAAGAGTGGGAAGACATTGAATAATTCAGCTCAAGGTAGCAGAAAGCCAAGAAAGGAACAACTGACAGAGGATGACCAAACCACTACCCAAAATCCCTTTGAGTACAGTAAAATCCCAGAGAGGAATAATTCTGGCGTTCAAATGCCAGAACAGGGTGAAAAACTGGCGTTAAACGCCCATTCCATGCCCAATTCTGGCGTTCAAACGCCAGAAAAGGGTAGAAAATTGACATTAAACGCCCATCCAGCTCCCTATCCTGGCATTTAAACGCCAATGAGGGATCAGACACCTGCAAGTGCTGATAATAACTCCCTCAAGAAGGCTTCTCAACCTGCCTCTGTAGGAAATAAACTTGCAGCAACTAAGGTTGAAGAATATAAAGCCAAAATGCCCTATCCTCAGAAACTCCGCCAAGCGGAACAGGATAAATAATTTGCCCGCTTTGTAGACTATCTCAGGACTCTTGAAATAAAGATTCCGTTTGCAGAAGCCCTTGAGCAAATACCCTCTTATTCTAAGTTCATGAAAGAGATCTTAAGTTATAAGAAGGATTGGAGAGAAACTGAAAAAGTTTTCCTCACTGAAGAATACAGTGCAGTCATTCTAAAAAGCTTACCAGAGAAGCTTAAAGATCCCGGAAGCTTTATGATACCATGCACATTAGAGGGTGCTTGTACCAAGACAACTCTATGTGATCATGGGACAAGTATCAACCTTATACCTGCATCCACTATCAGAAAGCTTGGTTTGACTGAAGATGTCAAACCAACCTGAATATGCCTCTAACTTGCAGATGGCTCCATTAAATATCTATCAGGCATAATTGAGGACATGATTGTCAAGGTTGGGCCATTTGCCTTTCCCACTGACTTTATAGTGCTGGAAATGGAGGAGCACAAGAGTGCAACTCTCATTCTCGGAAGACCCTTCCTAGCAACTAGACGAACTCTCATTGATGTCCAAAAAGGGGAAGTGACCCTGAGAGTCAATGAGGATGAGTTCAAGTTAAATGCTGTCAAAGCTATGCAACATCCAGACACATCAAATGACTGTATGAGCGTTGATATTATTGACTCCTTAGTGGAAGAGATCAATATGACTGAGAGTCTCGAATCAGAGCTAGAGGACATCTTTAAAGATGTTCAGAGAGAACCAGAGAGAATAGAAGAACCTCTGAAAATTCCTCAGGAAGAGGATAAGCCTCATAAACCCAAGCTCAAACCACTACCACCATCCCTGAAATATGCATTTCTGGGATAAGGTGGCACTTTTCCGGTGATTATAACCTCTGTTTTAGATCCACAGGAAGAGAAAGCACTAATTCAGGTGCTAAGGACACACAAGACAGCTGTTGGGTGGTCCATAAGTGATCTTAAGGGTATTAGCCCAGCAAGATGCATGCACAAGATCCTATTGTAGGATAATGCTAAACCAGTGATTCAACCACAGAGGCGGCTAAATCCATCCATGAAGGAGGTGGTGCAGAAAGAGGTCACTAAGTTACTGGAGGCTGGGATTATTTATCCTATTTCTGATAGCCCCTGGGTGAGCCTTGTCCAAGTTGTCCCCAAGAAGGGAGGCATGACAGTGGTTCATAATGAAAAGAATGAACTGGTTCCTACAAGAACAGTTACAGGGTGGCGTATGTGTATTGACTACAGAAGGCTCAATACAGCCACTAGAAAGGATCATTTTCCTTTACCATTCATAGACCAGATGCTAGAAAGACTAGCAGGTCATGACTATTATTACTTTTTGGATGGCTATTCAGGTTATAACCAAATTGCAGTAAATCCTCAGGATCAAGAAAAAACATCATTCACATGTTCATCTAGAGTATTTGCCTACAGAAGGATGCCTTTTGGTCTGTGCAATGCACCTGCAACTTTTCAGAGATGCATGCTCTCTATTTTCTCTGATAAGGTGGAAAAATTTCTGGAAGTCTTCATGAATGACTTCTCAGTATTTGGAGACTCATTCAGCTCCTGTCTTGATCATCTGGCACTTGTTCTGAAAAGGTGCCAAGAGACTAACCTGGTTTTAAACTAGGAAAAATGTCACTTTATGGTGACTGAAGGAATTTTCCTTGGGCATAAAATTTTGAGCAAAGGAATAGAGGTGTATCAAGCTAAGGTAGAGGTAATTGAAAAATTACCACCACCTGCCAATGTTAAGGCAATCAGAAGCTTTCTGGGGCATGCAGGATTCTATAGGAGGTTTATAAAGGATTTTTCAAAAATTACAAAACCTCTAAGAAGTCTATTAGCTGCTGACACGCCATTTGTCTTTGACACGAAGTGTCTGCAGGCGTTTGAAACTCTGAAAGCTAAGCTGGTCACAGCACCAGTTATTTCTGCACCAGACTGAACATTACCTTTCGAACTAATGTGTGATGCCAGTGACCATGCTATTGGTGCAGTATTGGGACAAAGGCATAACAAGCTCATGTACGTCATTTACTATGCCAGCCGTGTACTAAATAACGCACAGAAGAATTACACAACCACAGAAAAAGAGCTGCTTGCAGTGGTTTATGCCATTGACAAGTTTAGATCCTATTTAGTAGGATCAAAAGTGATTGTCTACACTGACCATACTGCTCTTAAATATCTACTCACAAAGCAGGATTCAAAACCTAGGCTCATAAGATGGGTGTTACTTCTGCAAGAGTTTGATATCGAAATAAGAGACAGAAAAGGGACAGAGAACCAGGTAGCTGATCACCTGTCCCGAATAGAACCAGTAGCAGGGGCGTCCCTCCCTCCTACTGAGATCTCTGAGACTTTTCCAGATAAGCAACTCTTTGCCATTCAGGAAATACCATGGTTTGCAGACATTGTAAACTATAAAGCTGTGAGATTCATACCCAAAGAGTACAGTAGACAGCAAACAAAAAATTAATTTCTGATGCAAAGTACTACTTGTGGGATGAACTATATCTCTTTAAGAGGTGTGCAGACGGAATGATCTGTAGATGCGTGCCTAGAGAAGAGGCACAGAAGATCCTATAGCATTGCCATGGATCACAATATGGAGGACATTTTAGAGGTGAGCGAACAGCCACAAAAGTTCTCCAATGTGGCTTCTACTGGCCTACCCTCTATAGAGACTCCCGAGAGATTGTACGTAACTGTGACAGTTGCCAGAGAGCTGGTAATCTGCCTCATGGTTACGCCATGCCTCAGCAAGGGATCTTAGAGATTGAGTTGTTTGATGTATGGGGTATTGACTTCATGGGGCCTTTCCCACCATCATACTCAAACACTTACATTCTGGTGGCAGTAGACTATGTATCTAAATGGGTAGATGATGCCAGGGCATTTTGGCCAGTTTCACTGACCTTTTCTTTACTGTTTTAGAGTAGTTTCATGCATTTTCTTAGGAAATAAGCAGGTTTTGGGTAGAATTTCACTTACATCTTGATTTGAGCATACATTGAGCACTTTACATGATTTCATGAGAATTTTGCATGAATTAGATGACAAATTAGATGATGCATGTCTCATGATGTGGATTAGAACTTTGATGCACTTTATTGCTTGATTTCAGGACAAAAGAAGCAAGAAAGAGCCACGTTAGTCTAACTAACGTGACCACCAACGTGGAATGGGAGCTAGCTTGCAATGTTAATGAGAAAAGTAATCGCCAATAATGTCCTCGAAAGCCATAATAGCCCACGTTAAGAGTCACGTTAACTAAGTTAACGTGAACTCTAACGTGAAAAAAAGAAATAAGGCCAACGTTAGTGACACTCACCTTTGTCACTAACGTTGGACCAAGCTCATAAGTGGCCACGTTAAGAGCCACGTTAACTCAGTTAACGTGGAATCTAACGTTGGAAAGCAAAAGAGAAGCCAACGTTAGTGACACTCACCTTTGTCACTAACGTTGGCCAAGCTACAATGAGCCACGTTAGTTGCCACGTTAACTTAGTTAACGTGGAAGCTAACGTGGAGAAAGCAAGTGATCGCCAACGTTAGTGACACTTACATTTGTCACTAACGTTGGGATGTACCACCACAAGCCACTATGAGCCACGTTAACTTCCACGTTAACTTAGTTAATGTGGAAGCTAACGTTGAGGATAGGATGATGAGCCAACGTTAGTGACACTCACCTTTGTCACTAACGTTGGAGATGGCTATCATTACCACGTTAGAAGCCATGTTAACTTAATTAATGTGGACTCTAACGTGGGAAGTAGGGGCACCTTGGAACGTTAGTGACAAAGGTAAGTGTCACTAACGTTCTCGAAGAATTGGCAAGCCTACGTTAAGAGCCACGTTAACTAAGTTAACGTGAACTCTAACATAGGGGGGGGGGGAGGACTCTCAACGTTATTAGAAAAGGCGAGTCCCAATAACGTGTGCGAAGGATCAAGAGGCAACGTTAGTGGTCACATTGATGCCACTAACGTTGAAGTTAACGTGGATCATCCCTGGGTGAGGAACGTTAGTGAAAAAGGTGATTGCCACTAACGTTCTCGAACCCACACTCTCACTTAACGTTAACGCTACTAAGGTCCTGAGCTAAACACCCTGCCTACTCCACACTTTCTCTCTGCAAGTAAAGCTAAGCCCACTGAAGAGTATAACTGCTTCAAACTCAAGATCCAAAGGCCCATATCCAAGACTTGAAGAACCAACTAGAAGATCAGAAGAGTAATATATATAGGGGTAGTTTTGAATTAGAAAGATGCTTTTGGGGGATGGGAAATTGAGAACTACTCTCTGTATAATTTACTTTCTCTGCACTTCTAGTTCTAGTTTTCATGATGTATTCTCCATCTTTGTTTTCCATTTTCAGAGCTATGAACAACTAAACCCCTTTCATTGGGTTAGGGAGCTCTGTTGTAATTTGATGGATC